>NC_057387.1:114562002-114865875 GCF_019320065.1 Cervus canadensis
ATGGAGCCAGGCAGTGGGCACCTCAGGGCAGAGGGCTGCTGGGACCCCTGCAGGCCAGCACACAGGCATCGCGGGCCCCTGGGGTCGCTGCCCACCCGCAGACTCTGACCCTGCTGAGTCAGAGCCTCAGCTGAGCCTCAGCTTCCCCTCGCTCCAGTGGGATGGTGAGCAGGCCCCGGCCGAGAGACGAGGTCTCTCAGCTACACGCACCCCGGTGGGTCCCCGGGACCGGAAAGTTTTCTCTCTTTGGAGCCCAAGCGCCCCGTCCCTCCAGCAGGTTCAAGTCCAGATCTCAGGCAGACCTGGCCTTGCCAAGGGTGATATGCCCCCCGACTCCCAGAGCTGGCAGGGGGGGCAGTGCCTGCAAAGGCAGGGGTCTCCCAGGCAGGCTTGTCTTGTGGGTGAGGCAGGAGCCTCTGGTTATGGGGAAGCCCACAGCCTCCAGGCACTAAAGGGGTGTCAGGGGAGCTGGCACCCTGAGGGCAAAGCAAGGTTTCAGAGCCATTGGCGAGTGTGTGTGCTGCTGGGCACTGAGGGTGGGTGGGCTGAATACGGTCCTGGTCTCCTCGCAGCACAGATCGAAACCTTTGTTTCCGTGCACTTTCCTCATTTTCCAAGAGTACTTACTGACCAGGATTTACTGTTACAGTCAGAAAAGTATGTTGTCTTTGGCTGCTGGCCGTGACTTTGAAATCCCAGAACAATGCAGAGTGCTTCAAAATAGCATATTTGTGCATAAAGAGGGCCTCCAAACCTCAGGAAGGGGGAAAAAAACAGAAGAAAAAGAACTTCTGTCGGGAAAAGTGATTGTCCTAAGAGGAGGAAGAGGGCCCAGTGGCTGTCCAGCCCTCTGATGCCTGCCCCTGCCTCCGGGGCCGCCCGAGGACCCTGCTGCTTTCTGTGCCGTGGGGGCTGCGGGCCGAGGGCCCCTGGCTGCCCCTGGGCGGGCGAGCCCCATCACACCCCCGAGTCCACGGGGTGAGGGTAGGCTTCACATGCGGACTACCCCCAACCCGTCCACCCTGCTGGCGCCTGGCGGGCAGGTCCACACCTGTAGTTAATTTGTTTATCACAGACAAGAGGAAAATCATCCACAGTTTATGGCCTTGGTGGAGCGGGTGTGAGGCTGGCTGCAGGGTCAAGGTCAGGGTGGGGGGAGGGGGCGCCCTGGTCTCCAGCTCCACAAGGAGGTTGGGCAGCCGGGAGGGGGGGCCCTGCGTGCCCAGCTGCCCCTGGAACTGGGGGTGGGGGTCAGGGCCACCCTTCACTGGATCCTCCCAAGTGTGGAAACTTTGAGAAGGAAGGAGGCAGCCCGTGCTCCTGACCCCTGCACAGCCCTGCCCCCGGGGCCTGCCCTCCCCACCCACCCCTGGGCCTCTTCCCACTCTGCAGGTGCCCCACCTCCTCCTACCTCTAACCCTGCCCAAGGGAGGTGCAGGGGTCACCAGCTGCCCCATGCCCACCTCCCAGACCCCCTCCTCACCCTAACTGGCCCCTGGGGGGGCGGGCGGGCAGAGCTGGGACCTGACCCTCGGGACGCCCCTGAGGGCAGCCAGCCCGTTTCTCTCTCTGGAGCTTGGCCTGGGCCCAGCCTCGCAGCAGCCTGGGGTCCTCGTTCTGAGACTGGGGCCGGGCGGGGTCCCCAGGGTAGGTCTTCCCTCCCCCACTGGCCTCAACTGGCCTCTCCTAGGAGCCATTCAACCGGGAGTGTCCACTCTGGCCAAAGGTCAGCCAGGCTGTGTGGAAGCTCAGCACCCGATCTGCAGGGCCCAGGGTGGCCCTGGGTGAACTTCCAGAACAAGTTGGATGACAGGTGGGGTGCTACTGGCCTCCTGGTGACCCGGACTGACCCGAGCCGTGCTCCTCTCTGCCCATGTGGGTGCCGCGTCTGGGGCATTGGGGGCGCATGGTGTGTCCTGAGTCTGCACCCCAGGGAGTACTGCCCCGGGCAGGCGGCCTGCAGACCTGTCAGGACGAGCGGCCAGGACGGCCAAGGGGCAAGCGGCCCCGACGGCCATGCCCATAGGCGTCCCCGCAGCCTGGGCCGACTTCTCCAGCCTCAGGCGGCCAGCTTCACCTTCCAACGCTGAAGAACATTGTTGTTCAGTCGCTAAGTTGTGCCTGACTCTCTGTGACCCCATGGACTGCAGCACACCAGGCTCCCCTGTCCTTCACCATCTCCCAGAGTTTGCTCAGATTCATGTCTACTAAGGCCGTGACACCATCCAACCATCTCATCCTCTGTCACCCCCTTCTCCTCCTGCCCTCAATCTTTCCCAGTGTCAGGGTCTTTTCCAGTGAGTCGGCTTTTCAAATCAGGTGGACAAAGTACTGAAGGATGTTTGGAGGTGGTCAAACCCAGTTTGGTGAAGCCGGTGCCTCCTGAACGCTGCCAGCACCCCCTCTCCGTAAGAGATGGTCGGGCTCCAGCGTCCCGTGCCCGCTGGACAGAGCCCCACCTGCTCAGCCCTGCTTGGGCTCAAATTCTGGTCTCAGACCTCCCAGAGGGTCCCACAACATGGCCCAGAGGCGGAACTTTCAAATCATCCCTTCCTGCTGGCACAGGGACGCTGCGTCTGGGCATCAAGGCCAAGAAAATGACCAGAGATGAACTATTTAGCTCAACCTGAAAAAATGAGAACTTCAAAACCCAGTGACATGACTAATGGAGTAAAAGGCCCGTCCAGTGGAACGTGGTGCAGATGCCAAGCTGCTGCTGGGACGGGTCGGTGAGGCCCCCAGGCCCTCTCCCCTTCCCCTGGCCCCTCCCCCAGGTCCTCTCCCCTTCCCTTGGCCCCTCCCCCCGGCCCCTCCCCCTTCCCCAGGGCTTCTCCCCTCCCCCCGGCCCCTCCCCCCAGGCCCTCTCCCCTCCCCCCAGACCTCTCCCCTCCCAGTCCCATGGCTGCCCCTGAGCCAAAGCAGGAGTCTTCAGTGCAAAATTTTAACATTTTTTCTGTATTTTCCAGAATGTATCAAATGAACCAGTGTGAGTTTTATGAGAACAGAGCGACAGCATCTGAACACCAAGATGAAACCACAGAGTGTTTCCTGCTCGTCCTGGGGCCTCAAATCACCACACACTGAGCTCCAGACCAAGACAGGCCAGGCTTATCAGACAGCCAGCCACGGGAGGAGGGCTTTGCAACTGTCAGCAGGGTCAGTTCTCCTGGAGGCTCGGGGAGAGTCTGCTCACTGCCTCTTCCAGCTTCTAGAGGCGCCAGCGTCCCCCAGGTTGCGCCCTCCCCTGCCTGTGACGGGGTCTCCCTCACACATCCTCCCGCCCTCTGAGCCGACCCCTCCTCCCTGTCACAGGACCCTCGCGACGGCCCTGGGCCCAGCCGACCATCAGCATGCTCTCCCATTCAAGACCCTCATTCAATCTCGCCTGCTCGGCCTGTGGCCAGGGGAGGTGGTGCGTCTCCACACAAGGAATCCGCACAAGGCCGCCCTGGGGGTATCATTCCGCCAGCACACGGAGCCCTGGAGTGAGGCCAGGACGGCAGGAAACACCAGCTCCCCAGGCCTGGGAAACACAGCTGACGAGCGGCCAGGGGAGGCCCCGGGAGGTGGGGAGCCCGGCGGAAGGAACTGTGACTCTGCAGTGAACACACCGGGGCTGCCAGAGGCAGAGCCCAGAAAGCATAGTCACGGGACGCAGAGGAGAGGCGCCCGTCCTTCCAGGAGGAGGCCGGGGCAAGGACGGGGCAGGGAGGCACCCCACCACACTGGCGGAAGTTCCCCCCAGACTGAAGGAAATGTGGGCCTTCAGGTTAGAAACGCTTGACCTGACACGCAATAGAAAAATGTCACAGCTGCAGAGATAAAGACAAATCTTAGAAATGGAGGACGGGGCTTCCCTGGCGGCCCAGGGGTTAGGACTCTGCCCTTCCAATGCAGCAGCATGGCTTTGACCTGGCGGCAGAGAACTAAGATCCCACACGCCAGGCGGCTTGGCCAAAACATTTTACAAAGTGGAGATGGGTGCTGTGGATTGGAGGCTGTACCGCCGACAAGTAAGCTGCAGCCCTGGCCCCCCAACACCAGTGGGCCTGACTTCATTCGGAAGTGAGACTTCGTGGATGTGACCCAGTTAGGATGGGGTCGCCCGCCCTGACGTCCTAAATACAGTGATTGGCGAGCTCGTGCGGAGGACGCCGAGGGGCCATGGGATGAGCTGGGCAGACAGGGCAGTGATTCGGTGCCAGGCTGCAGCAGCGGGCACAGCACACCCTCGCCCCGCTGCCCGCAGGGGCACAGCCCTGTCACGCCTGGGTGTCCGGACGTCCGGTCTCCAGACCTGGGGGAGAACAGGTGCCTGTCGTTCTCGGCCAGCAGTGCTGGCTTTGTGAAACTGAGGAAAGGGTGAAGGGCAGGGCAGGGTGGGGGCGGGAATGAGGGGGAGGGCACAAAAATCAGGCTGGCGGGTACACTTGGAGTGTGAAGCCAGCAGAGGATGCTCCGGATTCCACTCTAGCCATAAGCTTTCAAGCTGCCCAGGAAGAGGACCCCCTTTCAGGGACCCCAAGAAAGAGGCCGCCGGTCCCGAGGCTCTGCTCAGAGCCCACGGGGAGCTGCTGCACCCTCTTGTTCTCGTGGAAGGATAGCCAAGGACACCACCCCAGCCCCTGAAGGGAGGAACCAAATCACGTAGAGGAGCTGGAGAAACGGGGACAAAGCAGGACACCTGGGACGCCAGCCACGAACAAGCCCCTGAAATCATAGTCCCCAGAGACCGACACGGTGTCCCCCAAATGGAGCCCAGGGTCCTCTGCTGAGGCAGCAATCAAGGAGTAGGAGGAGCTGTCAGAAGCCAGGGGAAAGGTCGGGGCCAGGGCGAAGGCACTCTCCTGACCTGGGGACCGGCGGGGACTGGTGGGAAGGCGCGCAGGAGGCCTCCAGGAGGCGACGCTGCCCGACCACCTGGAAAAGGGGGCCGATGCATTTTTGCTAGCTATCAGTGCCTGGCACATGGACGCGGCGGGGGCGGGGGGAGGCGACAACTATACCCCCAGGCGGGAAGCGCGTCTAATTATTCAGTAGTGAACAGTACAGATTCTGCTGCAGCCAAGGCTGAGGGGGACGTGGTCACCCTGGGAGGATGGGGGACGTGGGGTGGGTGGGCAGACTCCATCCTCCCACTGTGGGGGCTGTCACCTTCAGTTCAGTTCAGTCCCTCATTTGTGTCCGACTCTCTGCGACCCCATGGACTTGCAGCACGCCAGGCCTCCCTGTCCCATCGCCAACTTCCAGAGTTTACTCAAACTCACGTCCATTGAGTCGGTGATGCCATCCAGCCATCTCATCCTCTATCATCCCCTTCTCCTCCTGCCCACAGTCTTTCCCAGCATCAGGGTCTTTTCCAATGAGTCAGCTCTTCGCATCAGGTGGCCCAAGTATTGGAGCTTCAGCTTCAGCATCAGTCCTTCCAGTGAACATTCAGGACTGATCTCCTTTAGGACGGACTGGTTGGATCTCCTTGTGGTCCAGGTGACGCCTTCAGTCTGGGTGAGTGAAGGGCCCCATTGCACAGGTTTGCTCCGTGCGGGCTTGTCTTTCATCGGACAGGATGAGGGGCTTCCCTGGTGGTCCAGTGGTTAATCATCTGCCTTGCGGGGCAGGGTCACCAGTCTGATCGCTGCTCCAGGAGGACCCACAGGCCTGTGCTCTAGGCCCGGAAGTCCCGTGCTCCACCGGAGAAGCCGCTGCAATGAGAAGCCTCCTCAGGACAAGCAAGAGCAGCCCTCCCCTCCCCTCCTCTCCCCACAGAGAGAGAAAGCCTGAGCATCAGTGAAGACCCACCACAGCCAAGAAATTCACACACAAACAAATCTTAGGGGAAAAGTATGATGGGGTAACAGCAGCCCACAACACTGTGGTCCTGAGGGAGTCCGGGCGGGTGAGGGGGCTGTGGGATGAGGGCCCACGAATGCTGGGTGCTGTCATCTAGGGGGACACCTGAGTCCAGGGAAGCCTGGATGCTCGGACATGCCTGTGGGGACTATGCGGTGCATGGAAGGCCCCTAGAAAATCAGAACTGTGAGCATGACTCCAAATCTATTACAGAGCGCAGAATCCTCCAGCAGCCTACTGGAATGAAGAACCCGGAAATTTTAGAAAGAGAGACCCACCAGAAATAAACCCACACGCATACAGACAACCAGTCCCTCTCAGATAGGCAAGAATATACAAGAGGAAAAAGGCCTTCTCCAGCAAGTGGTGCTGGGAAAGCTGGACAGTTGCTTGCAAACCAGTGACTCCCTCCCACCATACACAAAAATAAACTCAAAATGGGTTAAAGGCTTAAATATAAGACAAGACACCATGAAACTCCTAGAGGAGATCACAGGCAAAACATGATCTGACATAAATCTACAGCTGAGTTCAGCTGCCCGATGCAGTCCAAGGCAACAGAGATAAAAGTGAAAGTAAACAACTGGGAAACAAATAAGGGGAAGGAATCAACCCGACAAGCTTCTGCACCAGAAAAGGAAACCCTAAACAAAACAGAGGGACTACCTACAGACTGGGAGAAAATGGGTGCAAAGGGTGTGCCCAACAAAGGCTCAATTAACAAAATAACAAATAGCTCAAAGGACTCAGTGACAGAAAGACAAACAGCCCAATTGAAAAATGGGCAGAAGACCTGACCAGAATTTCTCCAAAGAAGGCACACAGGTGGCCAATAGGATGCCCATGAAAAGATGCTCAACATTGCTAATGATTAAAGAAATGCAAATCAAAACTACAATGAGCTACCCCCTCACACTGGTCAGAATGGTCATCATTAATAAGTCTATAAACAGTAAAAGCTGGAGACGGTGTGGAGAAAAGGGAACCCTCTGACACTGTTGGTGGGAATATAAACTGATACATCCACTATGGAGCACAGTTCCTCAAAAAAACTACAACTAGAGTTTCCATATGATCAAGCCTTTCCACTCCTGGGCATGTTTTCTTGTTGTTGTTTGTTAGTCACTCCATCGGGTCCAACTCTTTGTGACCCCAGGGACTATAGCCTGCCAGGTTCCTCTGTTCATGGAATCCTCCAGGCAAGAATGCTGGAGTGGGTTGCCATTCTCTTCTTCAGAGGATCTTCCCGACCCAGGGATCGAACCCGGGTCTCCTGCACTGTAGGCAGATTCTTTACAGTCTGAACCACCAGGAAAGCCTGGCATATATCTGGACAAAACTATAATTCAAAAAGAAACATGCATCCCGGTGTTCATAGCAGCAGTATTTACAATAGCCAAGACAAATAAACAACTTAAATGTGCATCGACAGATAAATGGATAAATAAGAGGTGGTTTGTGTGTGTACACATACATATAATGGAATATTACTCAGCCATTCAAAAAGAGTAAAACAATGCCACTTGCAGCAACATACTAAATGAAGTAAGGCAAAGAAAGACAAATACCTTACGCTATCACTTATATGTAGAATCCAAAATATGACAGAAAGTATCTCCCCTATGAAGCAGTCAGAGAACAAACTGCTGTTGCCAAGAGGGTGGGGGAGGGTGGAGTGGGAGTTTGGGATCAGCAGGTCAAACTATCGTATGCCGAGCGGAGAAACACGGTCCTACCACAAAGCCCAGGGAGCAGTGCAGTGTGCTGGGCTGAACCGTGATGGGAGACAGTGCGGAAGAGAACATTGGGTATCAACTATACGCCGATACATTTTTAAAAAATATTTAATTTATGTGTTTGACTGCACTGGGTCTTAGCTGTGGCATGTGGAATCTAGCTCCCAGGGACTGAACCCAGAGCCCCTGCAGTGGGAGCATGGAGTCTTAGCCACTGCACCACCAGGGAACTCCCTCAATAAAAGATTCTTAAAAAAGAAAGGCAGGGGCCAGGAAGTAGGAGTGTGGCTGGGGGAGCTAGTTCCTTACCCACCCCGCACCCCGCGCCGTAGGCGCCCTGCTGAAGAATGATGCTGTGAAAGCAGAGTCACTCAGAGGAGATGCCTGGATGAGCCGTGACTGGCAAACTGCTCACCTGGGAGGTGGTCTGCAGACACTTGCTGTTCATGGAAACCACCCCCCAAACCGCTGGAGTCTTTCAATTATGGACATGCATCATTTTGGTTAAAATGCACAACAAATGCACACAAAAATGCCTGTGAGTTGAAATTTCTGTGCCAGGTATAAATTCACACAATAAAGTAATAGGAAGGGTGAGGGCCTGGAGCCGGGGTAGGTCTGGGACCCACAGACGGGCTTCAGCTTGGGGCGTTAAGTCCTGGAAAAGCACCGGCGTCTCCAGCAGGAAACGCAAGACCAACTGCCAGCCTGATTTGGGGAGGAAAAAGAAACAAGCGTCTTTTTAACAGTCACAAAAATGGATTTTTAAAAAGCATAGCAGAAGGCCAGGAACAAAGCTTGGTGGCTGGCTTAGGAGCCCTGGAGGCGGGGTGGGGGTGGGGGACATTTGCAGGCAAGAGATTAACACCCAGAAAATAAAGAACAGGGCCCAGCCAGTGAGAGAAAGAGGTCAGGCTGGAGAAACCGAGAAACCCCCTACAGGGAGGAGTCCTGAGGCTCAGATGGATGGAAGGGAAGGTGCTCGGCCCCACCGGCTGCTGGGGGCCTGCAAGCGCATCAGAGAACAGGGTGCCCGCCACGCGCCCATCCACACTGCAGACAACAGGACTTCACCTTACCGCTTGTAACAACTACCCCAGGGTGGTGCCAAAGGGGGCAGGCACGGCATGGCTGGTCCAGGGGGCCCGGGGCAGGAGGCCACGCCGCCCTGGAGCCCACTCCGCCAGCCGCCCCGCACATGGCGGGGGGCGCTGAAAGCCGGGCACGTGGACCGCTCCCTTGGCCGTTCTGTCCCATATGCTGCGGGCTCCCAGGTTGTTTATCTCACTCTCATCCAAGTTTATACAAAACCCTCTGGCCTGGGCTCTAATTCCCCGTGAAGAACGAGCTTTGGGCGGAAAACCGATGGGGAGGGGCTGGCCCTGGACGTTTCTGAGCCAGTGGTGCTGACGCCCCCAGGCACCCCCGCCCCCGAGCCCAAAGCCTGGAGGGGCTGCCTGTGCCCTGGCCCCAAGGGGCAGCCGCATCACTACCGGACCGTCAGATCCCTGGGAGAGCGGGACTGACGCCCACCAGGCAGCGTCCTCAGGAGCAGAGCCCGCCCCACGCCCACATAGCTCTGCAGAGGGGACAGTGGGGGTTCTGGCCCCCCAGCGTCACCGGCGGGACCCCCCCACCCCAGGAGCTGCATGGGAGTCAGGCTGCAGCTCCCACCTTTTAGTCCCTGGGGTGGGTGGGGGCCGCAGAGGCCCGAGAGGAGACCCCTGAGAGCCAGCCCACTCTGACCCCACAACCCTGGTGTCCCCTGCAAGGCTCTCAGTGGCCTCCCGGGGTTGGGGCTGGATCTGCCAGGGCAGCAGGGTGGGGGTGACCTTGTCAGGGCCCAGGGGGGTTGACGCCTCCCGCTTCCGTGATTCTTTAAGCGTCTCAGGGTTCAAGGATGTGTGAACAAGCTCAGGGTCGGGCTCCTCCATCCCCAGGCACGCGGCTCGTGTCCTGAAGGGGCCATGCTGCACAGGCGTGCCCACGGCTGCAGGGTCAGGGCCCGCGTCCCTCCTCAGGATCCCACTTCTGGGCAGGAGGAAACGGGCTGCGCATAGGGCAGGAAGCTGCCTGAGGCCACATGCTGAGGGAGGCCCTGGCTCCTCCCGGCCAAAGGTCCAGTCCACCGGCCCGGGGGTCACGGTCTGGCCATGCTCAGTCCCGAGCTGCTGCCTCGGCAGGTCCCCTTCCCCCTCTGAGCTTCCGTATTTTCATCTATAAAATACAGGTCATCCCAAGTCACTGAGTCGTGTCCGACTCTTTGCAACCCCATGGACTGTGGCCCACCAGGTTCCTCTGTCCATGGAATTTTCCAGGCAGGAATACTGGAGTGGGCTGCCATTTCCTCCTCCACCCAAATCTTAGGGCTCTTCAGAAATGCCAAAGGCAGACTCTGTCCTGCTCCAGGCTCTGTATAAAAGAGTGTGTTAAAATGCACACTCACATTTTAGAGTTTTTCTGAAAAAACAGCTCACAATTACTGAGCCGCTACTGTTCAGTCACTCAGTTGCATCCGACTCTGACCCCATGGACCGTAGCACACCAGGCCTCCCTGTCTTCCACTATCTCCTGGAGCTTGCTCAAACTCATGTCCATTGAGTCGGTGATGCCATCCAGCCATCTCATCCTCTGTCTACCCTTCTCCTGCCTTCAGTCTTTCCCAGCATCGGGGTCTTTACCAATGAGTCAGCTCTTCTCATCGGGTGGCCAAAGTATTGTAGCTTCAGTTTCAGCACCAGTCCCTCCAATGAGTATTCAGGGCCGATTTCCTGAGCCATTACTATATGACAAGTTCTTTCATATATGGATTAACTGATTCTGTCCACAAAATGTAGGTATTATTATTTTCTCTATTCTGCAGACGGGGAAGCCAAGGCAGACAGAAGTTTAATACCTTCCTAGCGGTGTCAGTATCAATGCTATAAATGGCCTCACAAAATGAGATGGGAAAGGTTCCCTCATTTTCTATTCTTTATACAGGTTTGTGCAAGGTCAGTGGTATTTCAACTGTTTAGAGAAATTCCTCAATGAAACCATTTGAGCCTAGAAGTTTCTTTGTGCGAAGTTTTAAATTTTGAATTAAATTTATTTAATTGTTATAGGACTATCCAGAATTTTCTATTGCTTCTAGTGTCAGTTTTGGTAAATTATTTACATTTCAAATGAATTTCATAAAGTTGCTCACACTATCCTCTCATTACCCTTGAAAAATGATTTGGCTGTGCCGGGTCTTGGTTGCGGCATCGGAACTCTTAGTTGCAGCATGTGGGATCTAATTTCTTGACCAGTGATTGAACTGAGGCACCTCGCTTTGGGAGCACAGAGTTTAACCAGCGGGGAAGTCTGTTACCTTTTTAATGTTTGTTATATCTGTGGTTATGTCCTCTTTTTCATTCCTGACATTGGAATTTGTGTTTCCTTTTTTTTAATCCATTATTTCCAGGGGTTTATCCATTGCATTCTTTTCAAAGCACCAACTTTTGGCTTGGTTGATTTTCCCTGAGTTTTGCTTTTTTCCCTACCAATTTCTGCTTTTATTTTTATTTCCTTTCACTTTTGGGTTTAATTTGTTGTTCTTTTTCTAGCTTCTTGAGTTGCAGCTTAGAGCATTACTTTTCAAGCTTTTCTCTAAAGCTATAAATTTTCCTCAAAGGACTGCTTTATCTGCCTTTCACAGCATTTAATGTGCCATATTTTCACTACTGTCCATTTCAAATTATTCTACAACTTCTCCTGTGATTTACTCTTTGGCTCAATGATGATTTAGAAGTGTGACATTCAATTCCAAGTCCTTGGAGGCGTTCTGGTAGTTTTCCTGTTTTTGAGTTTTAATTTATTTCAGAGAGGACACACTTGTATAATTTCAGTCCTTTGAAATTTGTTGAGACTTCATGGCTCAGGACATGATCTATTTTGTTTAACATCCTATGCACACATGGAAAGAACATGCGTTCACAGTTACTGGGTGCAGTGTTGTATACACGTGAATTCAGGCAAGTGGGTGCATCCTGTTGTTTGAACTGTGGGATGCTAACTTAAGATAGAGAAACAGGGATGTCCCTGGCTGTCCACTGGTTAGAACCACTCTTTCACAGCGTGGGTTTGATCCCTGACCTGGGAACTAAGAACCCACATGCCAAAAAGAGAGAAATGGAACAGTGGGACAGAAAAGCACCCAGAACAGACCCTCACATATACAGTCACTTGGTTTATAATGGGACTGTTCTCCAGTTCAGTGGGAAGAGGATGGTCTTTGCAATAAACAATGATGGTCCACTGGACATCCATATGGAAAAGACGAGCTCTGACCCCTACCATAATATTCACAAGAATTAACCTGCAATCCATCACGGAAATAAATGTGAATGCTAAAACAATTAAGCTTCTAAAACAGGGGAGAATGTCCTAATGAAAAATCACTGAAGGTGAGAAAAGTGATACATTGGACGTCATGGAGAAAACTGTTCAACATACACAACAGCAAAGATGGCAGAAGATAATGGTAATAACTTCAATACAAAGCACACACAAATATCCATCTATCGATACAATGTCCAGCCATGTGTAAGACCAGGGACACAGCACCCAGAATATATAAAGAACCTCTAGGAATCAATAAGCTAACGAAGCCGGGTGTGAGCCCACGCGGCTGGGGCCCGCAGTAGGTCCTGTTCACCGGGCCAGGCGGGGACAGCTCCCGCCCCCAGGCCCTCCCAGAGCGCGCCCTGGGAACTAGCTCGGTCCTCCTTAAGCGAGGAGGCGGCGGGGAAGCTCCGGCCTCGGCTCCGCCCCGGGGTTGCCTTTCCCTTAGAAGGCAAAGCCCCAAGCCTCGCCTCTCGCCGGCGGAGAGTCGCGCATCGCTGCCCGAGCTCCCCGACGACGCCGCCAGAGCCCCGGGAGGGCCCGAGGCCCCGCGCACTCCGCGCTCCAGCCGGCTCGGCGTAGACTGGGCGGGCACCGGGGCGGGGCGCGCGGCCTCGCGGGTTTGAATGGAAGGATCCCGAGCGGCGGGGGCGGCGGCCCGCAGGTCCTGAAGCCAGCAGTCGTCCCCGGCCCCCGCGCCCGAGACATGCGGCGGGAGAGGTGAGCAGGCGGGCGGAGCCATGGGGACGGCGAGGCCGGGGACAGGCACCGAGGATCGCGAGGCGCGGAGGCGGGCGGCCCAGGACGCGGGGCCGGGTCGGGGTCCCGGCGGCCGCCGGCAAGGCTCAGGTCGGGCCGTGCCCACGTCTCCGTCGCCCGCGCACTAGTCTTCGCGCGCGGGTGCGGCGGCCCCGGAGCAAATCGCCATTTCGCCGCTGTCCCTCCTATCCTCAGCGGCCGCGAGGATCCTTGTGGTTGAGCTTGGCATCTGAAAGAATGTGACTCCGCGCTTTTAAAGATCTGGAGCACCAACCGCAGCGCTCACCCGCAGCCGGCCGGAGCCCTGCCCCGGAGCCCAGCCCCGCCCGGCCTCCCGGTGCGCCCCGGCCCGGCGCTCGGCCACGAGCCCCGGCGCGCGCCGCGCCCCTTCCCCGCGCCCCGCTGCCCGCCCTCCGCGCGGCCGGCCTTCCCCTTCGCAGCCCGGCCGGCGCGACAGGGCGGGCCCGTCTGAGCGCCGTCTGCCTGCAGGTGCGGCGCCCCCCGCCCGCGTCCCCGCCATGGAGGTGCTGCGGCGCTCCTCGGTCTTCGCCGCCGAGATCATGGACGCCTTTGACCGCTCGCCCACCGACAAGGAGCTGGTGGCCCAGGCCAAGGCGCTCGGCCGTGAGTTCGTGCACGCGCGGCTGCTGCGCGCTGGCCTTTCCTGGAGCGCGCCCGAGCGCGCCGCGCCGGTCCCCGGCGGCCGCCTGGCGGAGGTGTGCGCCGTGCTGCTGCGCCTGGGTGAGTGCGGCCTCAGCCGGCCGGCCGGCGGGGTCCCTAGGCTGCCCCTTCCAGCTAGTCCGGCGGACGCGCAGCGCCTCGGGTACAGCTGTCCTTGCACTGGCCGCCCAGCGGGTGGCCGGGCCTCTGTCTCTCCTCCGGGGCAGGGAGGGGGCTGGTCCCGGTGCCCTGAGGGATCTATCGCGCAAGGCGGGCGGGGGTTTCTTCCAGCACCCCCCTCTCCTAGCTCACCCTTCAGCTGGCCCGTGCACCCGCCAGACCTCCCCAGTCTGCCTGCTGAGCCCAGATTGCACACATCCTGGTCATAAAGAATAGAAAACTCCTGGAGGAATGATATTTTTGTGGCTAAATTTCCAGAGTGACCCTTGTACTCAGCTGGGCACAAAAATCCTTTGTCGGACCACGTGTCCTGATGTTTGTTTTGGAAAATAGGTCCTCACAGTTACTGGCTGCAGTCCTGCGTGGGCTGCTCTTTTCTCCGGGTTTGGAAGCCTCCTCCGGCTCCTGTGGAAATTAGTGCCCAGGAGAGCAGAAACCGTGTGAGGCTGGGCAGCCGCAAACCCCGACTGCATGGCCTGCTGTGTAGACATGGAGAGCAGTACTTGATTCTGGGGTTATCCGGCTTAACTCTTTCCGTCTTCTCCAAGGACCGCAGAGAGGGAGGGACCCTCTCAGCTGACTCCGTCAGCCATCTCGCCATGGAGACTGAGGTTGCCCAGTTCTACACCGCCCGGCGTGACGTTCCACGCGGGGAGTGTGCACCCAGCGGGGTGTTGGGGCACAGATGGCACCCTGACCCTGACTGGGTGGCTCTCCAGAGTGGGTTGAGAGACTGGCCCAGGACCCTGGGTTGGAGGGAGCACCCCATGGAAGGGGATGCCTGCCTCTTCTCAGGCTGACACTCGTGTCTGCTGGCCCTTGTGTTCTGTGGACCCTGGGGGCAGGGCTGTGTAGACCTGGTCTGCCCAGGAGTCTTGGTGTGGGGGAACTGCTGAGGGCTGCAGAAGGGTGGTGTCCTGCCTGGGTCTTGGGGGAGGGGAGCATGTGGGGTTTGAGGTTTCAGCCAAAGGTCCAGAGTGCGTGTGCCCCCCTGAGGCCAGGGCCCAAACCGTTTCTTCCAGCTGGGCTGTAGGGACAAGCCTGGGCTGAACGTTCCAGAGGGCCCTGGAGAATTCGGTATCTTGGGCTGCTGAGAGGCCCCTGGAGTGGCCGGGAGGAAGTCCTTCCTCTGTCCTGACCTGCCCTGCGGGCCTGCTCGCTCCCAGCTCCACGGCCTTGCCTGGAGCAGGGCCTTGGGGCCAGGGTCCCTGTTGTTTGAACTTGTCTGGAAAGCCCCGCTGCAGGCTCCGCTAATCACTGTCCCTTCCAAACTGTGACCTTGGATCCAGGGAGCCTGGGATGCTTCTGGCCTGGCCTGGGGGAGCAGAGTCCAGCCAAGTGGGCCACGCTGGCCCTCCCTGGGGCCAGGCCTCAGGCCTCCCCACCCCAGCTGCTTTCACGGACAGTCCCTGGGCTCAGCGTCTGCCAGACGGCTGAGGGGGCCCTGGAGGGAGGTAGCTTGGACCCCCAGCGTTCTCACCCCCTTCTGCGGCCCTTGTGAGCTGCTCCATGTGAGCCCCCCGCCCCTTGCCACGGCCTGGAGCTGTCCCCTGCCCCCAGCACCCCCAGCCCCTCCCCGGCACAGACACCCAGCTCCGGGAACAGCAGCAAAGAGGAAGAGGCGGGGGCATGCCCCCGCAGCTGTTCTCTGGGGGCCAGTCGCCCCCCGGGCCTGTGCGTGGGAATGGCCAGCCAGGCCTGCCCTGGGCGTTTCCATGCCACCGCCCGTGGCTCCACCAGCCTGTCTCAGTCCTGCTCTGGCTTCAGATCTTCCTGAATTGGACGGAGTGCAGCTGGCCCCAGGGCTGACGCGGTGCCCTTATCACCCGGACCTCCAGTGGGAAGCATTTCCCTGTTTGCTTTGGCTGGAGAAGCGGCTGGGCTGGGGGACACCCAGTGCATGGGCCAGGAGGGGTTCCGGCGCGTCCCTGCAGACCCGGTGCAGATGGGGCCCAGCGAGGGCGTTCCTTCACCGCCGGGCATCCCTGCCGGGCACCAGGAGCCCAGGCCTGCCGCCTCCGGGCAGTGGCTCGGTCTCTGGTTTCCTGAATGACGCTGGGCCTGTTGAGGCTGCCCCCGCCCCGCCCCCGCTGAGGCAGCCATGAGCTGCCCACCTGTGTGGGGTCAGTGGACCCCGCCCTGCCCGCGTTGGGGTTGGCTGCCTGCCCGGGCAGCGCAGCAGCTCGCTGTGTGCCGTGAGTCACCCAGCAGGCATGCCCGGGATTCCCGCCCCACCGGCCCAGCCGGCTCTGCCCTGGGGCGTGGGCGTGGCTGACTTGTCAGAGGGCAGGCCACAGCCAGGTCTGGGGTGCCCACAGCACCTCCCTGGCCTTGTCAGGGTGTCTGGGGACCCTGGGGGAGGTATCAAGTGGGTGGACATGGCACAGGTCGGGGGTCAGGGATCGGACTGGGGTCAGGGCCCCAGCTGCGGCCGTGGGCTGGCCCCCCAGCCCTTGGGACCGCTCTGACCTGCCCCTGTGCCCACGCAGCGGACGAGCTGGAGCTGATCCGGCCCAGCGTCTACCGCAACGTGGCCCGCCAGCTGAACCTCTCGCTGCAGTCGGAGACCGTGGTGACTGACGCCTTCCTGGCTGTGGCGACCCAGATCTTCTCTGCAGGTGAGGCTTCGTGTCCAGGCCGCGGACCCACGGTGCTGGGAGCCTGGGGCCTGGGGGTCGTTGGGACTGCGGCTGCAGCACAGGTGGGCTTGTCAGGGAACCTCGCTGGGTCTGAGGGCGATGGGCCACGGGGCTGCTGGCTTGGGCCCCTTGTGGGGTTCTGGGGCTACCCTGGCCGGAAGTCCTGGCTGACATGGGGCCTGGGCTTCTCGCAGCGTGGTGTCCGCTCCCTAGCAGCCAGAGTGGGCGCTGCCAGGCTCCTGGAACCTGAAAAGTTGTGGGGTCGCTGCACCAGAGTCTTCTGGGCAGAGGTGCCTTGCCAGTCGGCCACCGCCGTGGGAGGGGCGCTCTGGAGTGGGGGTGCCTGGCCAAAAGGCTCTCTGGAGAGGGGTGCCTCATCTGGGTCAGCTGGCTCGCCCACAGCCCCCGTGGGTTTCCCAGGGCTTCCCTCTGGGCCCTGGTGGCGGGCGACATCTGTCCCTGTCACCTCCTTCCCATGCCCTCACCTGAGGGCAGCTCCTGCTCCTGTCCGCACACCTGCCTCCAGGCTCACGGGAGACCCCCGGGCTCATCCCCAGGCCACTTCCATCCCCACATCCCCTCCCGGGAAGCCCGTGGGCTCCGTGTGGCCCACCTGTGACCCGATGCCCTGCTCGGTGCCTCGGTCCCGGGTCCTGGCACTGGCCAGGCGTTGCCTGGCGTCCAGGAGCAGAGCCCCGCCCAGGGGAGAGCAGAGCCCCGCCCAGGGGAGCACCTTCTCCGTGGCCGACCCTGCCTGCCCCCCAGCTCCTGGCCGGTGGCGGTCCCAGCCTCGGGGAGGGGTCCATGCGGGTCCACAGCTGAGTGCTCGGGGCTGCATCCCGGCTGGAGGACGAGTGTGAGTGGCCAGGCAGCATTGAGAGTGGGGAGGGCCCCCTTCCCCCTGGGGCTTTGGGGGCACAACCTCATGCAGAGGAGGGCCCCAGGCAGCTGGGAGGCCTCGAGCCCTTGGCTGACCAGTGGTGTGAGCCAGCGCTCACCCTGCCTCTGCTCAGCCGAGGCGTGCTTAGCACTGAAGCGCTTCGGGGCAGAGGCGCCTGGAACACAGTCCCGCCCTGAGGGGGACCCTCCGCTCACCCACTGAAGACGGGGGGCCAGATGGAGGGGCTGCAGGCCCGTCAGAGGCCCTGTCTGACGACCCCACCCTTGGCGTGTTGCCTTCCTGTGTCCCCCTCTGAGGAGGCCTCCTGACCCGTGGAGGGCAGGCCAGCGTTGAAGGTGGGGGACACGGGACCACCAGCTGTGGGCCAACCTCCACAGGGTTAGCGCGGGTCTCCCTGCAGCGCTCACCACCGGCAGGACCCCGAGGTGTGGGGAGAGACCGGGGTGCCCTGGAGGGCCTGACAGCCTTCACCCGGATGGGGCTTGCTCAGGGGCATCCAGGCTGGCCTGGTGGAGAAGGCAGCGGGAGGGGCCAGGCAGGAAGGGGAGCTGCGGGCACCCGGGGCTGCCTGCTGCGCTGGGCGCCCTCACCAGGCCAGCCCGGCCTGACGCCATAGTGTGGGTGGCCGCCTGTGTCTGTCTCTGAGCTGTCGGCAGGCAGCCGGTTTATGAGCCGAGAGCTGGCTTTAAAAGGAAGGGTCATCTCTGGGAATGCGGCCGGGCGGGAGGGGGCTGGGGCCCAGGGCGGTGGCGGGAGGGTGGGGGGCAGGCCGCAGCGTCCAGCCCTGCCTGCCCAGCCCGTTCAGGTCCGGCGACCAGAGCCCAGAAGGGCTGTGGGTTCCAGGAGGGAGATGTGCCCTGGGGACGGAGCGCAGGGCGCACGGGCACGGGGGCTTGTGGAGCTAAGTCTGAAACCGCAGGGGCTGTGCCCCGCGGGCTCAAGCTCCCCTGCCACCCTCCGCCACGCGCCCCGCGCCCCAACCCCCGCCCCGGGCCGGGCTCCGCCCCCTCCTTGCGGCAGCCCCCACGCCCGCCGACCCCCTCATCGCTGTGTGCGCTGTGGGCAGTTTCTCAACCTCTCTGGATCCCAGAACCCGTGCAGCCTCTCGCCTGCAGCGGGGCCAGCCCCGCTGACCCCCGGGCTGGCCCCGTGTCCCCTTCACCCTCCTGGGCCAGCCCTTCTCCTCTGTGGCCGGTGAGGTGGGCAGCTCGAGGACTGCAGGGTAGGGCTTGGGGTGCCCCGCCACGTGGCCGCACCCTCCACGCAGCCGAGCCCCCCACATGCTGCGTGGGGATGACGCTCCCACTGCTTCTTGGCTGAAGAGTCTTCTCGGTTCCCTTCGGTGGGAGAACATGAAGTTGGCAAGTATTTTCATTTTTTTACTTCTCATTAGAAGAAGAAAGTATTTTACCATGGAAAGATCAAAATATACATGAGATAAAGAACTCTCAGAAATCTGTGCTAAAAAGGCAGCCTCACTGAAACATGAACAAAGGATCTGAATCGTTGTCTCTTCTGAGATGTCCGTGAGAAGTCGCTGACCTCCATCAGTCACCAGAGAAATGCACATCCAGCCACCAGACTCCACCTCGCTCCCCCTGGGGGGTGGAGGCAGGCCTTCGGAACCCAGCACACGGGAGGCCTCCAGGCACCGGCTGCCACGGTGGACCGCCTGTCAGCTTCTTCAGTGGGGTGACTCTGACGATGTCCCCACCTGACCCTGCACTTCCACGCCCAGGGGTTCGCCGTGAGAAGGGAAGCCATGTGTCCACACGGGGCTTGTCCTTGGGCCTTCAGAGCCTCACAGCCAAGCAGCGGACGGACCCTCAGCCCAGGTTCGTCTCCTGATGGGCGGTCCATCCACGCGGTGGAGCCTGGCTCGGCGGTAACAAGGAACGTGGTGTGATGCACAGGACGACTCGAGGAGCCTGGAAAACGTTTTGCTCCATGACTGGAGTCAGACATGAAATGGGACCTACTGTGTCATTTGATTCATGTGAAATGTCCAGAACAGGTCATCCGAAGAGACGAGTAGAGGAGAGATGGCCAGGAGCTGGGATGACAGGGACACCATGCTCATGGGGACAGGGATTTGGAGTAAAATGCCTGGAATTCAGTGGTACTGGTGGTTGTGGAACATTGTCAACACGCTAAGAGCACTGGATCTCACATTTTATTTTTTTAAAAAATTATTTTTGCGCTGGAAGTGCAGTCTTGACCATTGGAGCACCAGGGAAATCCCATCTGGGTATTCTTTTTAAAGTTTTTGGATCTGACACTTCAAAAGGATGAGTTTATGGTAGTGAGACTGCTGTCTGCTTAGTTGCTTGGTTGTGTCCGACTCTTTGCGACTCGATGGACTGCAGCCCGCCAGGCTCTTCTGTCCATGGGGTTCTTCAGGCAAGAATACTGGAGTGGGTTGCCATGCCCGCCTCCAGGGGATCTTCCCGACCCAGGGATCAAACCTGGGTCTCCCACATGGCAGGTGGGTTCTTTACCACCACAAGCCCGGTAGTGAGACAGTGTCTCCGTAAAAAATAACACTAAGAGCTCAGACAAAATAGGACATAGCCAAGACCCACGTGGGAGACCAGCTTGCTGGCTGCTCCCAGACCAGAGCTTTTCTCTCCAGGTAAAATGTGGCGGTCGTATGGAGCCCACATGTCCACCTGGGGTGCCGAGTCTGGGGGTCCCACCAGGGCTGGTGTGCCGTGAGCAGCTGGTGAACGGGGAACACGGGCTGATGGCGCTGTCCCCAGGACGTTGCACCCCTGCAGCCTGGGTGCCCCTTGGACGGGGGCCCGTGAGAAGAGCCCTGAGGGTGGGATGCCCCGCAGGCAGCGCTGAGGCTGGGGTCATGGGCCCAAGGCCAGTGGCAGGAAGGGGGCCCTGGGGGCCAGGGGCCGGCCTGGGGGGCTTCAGATGTGGATCTACTTTGCAGGGGGTGAGAGTCACAGCAACAGGCAGGCCTGGGGCGCGGCACGGCCTGCTTTATGGGGTTTTTACATGTTCGTTTAATTGAGGGGAAGTTCACGTGATATCTGATAGCCGTTTTATTCGTTGTTTGACCTCACCACGGGGTGTGTGTGGTCGAGCTCCCTGACCAGGGATCACCCCTGGGCCCTGCACTGGGAGCTCGGCATCTCGGTCACTGAACCCCGAGGGAAGCCCCGGTTAAGCGTCGAGAGTGTGAGATTTGGCGGCGTTGGTCCAGCCACAGTGTTGCACAGCCACCGCGCAGGCCCGCTAAGCTATCACTGCCGGCCCCGGGGCCCACCGCTCTGCCTCCCGTCTCTACGGCCCTGCCTGGGAATGGACTGACATTTGAGTCTGCGTCCTTCACGGACGTGTTGTTTCGGCAGGCGTGGTCCCAGCCCCGTCAGAGCTTCTGCCTCTGGAGGCCAGATGACCCTCTGTTGTGCAAGTGGCCCACCTCTTGCTCTTCCACTCACCGTCTCTTGCTGTCTTGTCATTTCCGCCTTTTGGTGACTGCTCAAGCGTTCCTTTGCGTTGACTTGTGCTCCTGTGACCGACCGTCCCTGGGAACACGGGTCCGGGGCCTGCTTTCCCCACCTGTGCTGTTCCTGCCAGACCAGGGCCAGGCCCCCAGGGGCTGTCCTCTCACAGGTGATGCCAGTGCCCTCTTACGTCTTTCCCGTCACAAGTACCAGGCTGCAGGGTTACCTGGATCCGAACATTGCCACATTGAATTTTCAACCTGATACATTATCCTTTACATCGCGTTTTAATTTACGCTTCTTTGACTATCAGTGAGGGTAAGCATTTCTCACATGTCTGGTGTATTCAGTTCAGTTCAGTCACTCAGTAATGTCCAACTCTTTGCAACCCCATGGACTGCAGCACGCCAGGCCTCCTTGTCCATCACCAACTCCCAGAGCTTGCTCAAACCCATGTCCATTAAGCTGGTGATGCCTTCCAACCATCTCATCCTCTCTTGTCCCCTTCTGCCTGCAGTCTTTCCCAGCATCAGGGTCTTTTCCAATCAGTCAGCTCTTTGCATCAGGTAGCCAAACTATTGGAGCCTTCAGCTTCAGCATCAGTCCTTCCAATGAATTTTCAGGACTGATCTCCTTTAGGATGGACTCCTTGGCTCTCCTTGCAGTCCAAGGGACTCTCAAGAGTCTTCTCCAACACCACAGTTCAAAAGCATCAGTTCTTTGGTGCTCAGCTTTTTTTATAGTCCAACTCTCACATCCATACATGACCACTGGAAAAACCATAACTTTGACTAGACGGACCTTTGTTGGCAAAGTAACATCTCTGGTGTTTAATATGCTGTCTAGGTTGGTCATAGCTTTTCTTCCAAGGAGCAAGTGTCTTTTAATTTCATGGCTGCAGTTACCATCTTCAGTGATTTCGGAGCCCAAGAAAATAAAGTTTCTCACTGTTTCCATTGTTTCCGCATCTATTTGCCACGAAGTGATGGGACCAGATGCCGTGACCTTAGTTTTCTGAATGCTGAGTTTTAAGCCAACTTTTTCACTTTCCTCTTTCACTTTCATCAAGAGGCTCTTCAGTTCTTTGCTTTCTGCCATAAGGGGGGTGTCATCTCCATATCTGGGGTTATTGATATTTCTCCTGGCAATCTTGATTCCAGCTTGTTCTTCATCCAGCCCGGCATTTCACATGATGTACTCTGCATATAAGTTAAGTAAGCAGGCTGGTAATACACAGCCTTGACATACTCCTTTTCCAATTTGGAACCAGTCTGTTGTTCCATGTACAGTTCTAACTGTTGCTTCTTGACCTGCATACAGATTTCTCAGTGGCCACAGGACTGGAAAAGGTCAGTTTTCATTCCAATCCCAAAGAAAGGCAATGCCAAAGAATGTTCAAACTACCAAATAATTGCACTCATCTCACACACTAGCAAAGTAATGCTCAAAATTCTCCAAGCCAGGCTTTAGCAATACGTGAACCGTGAACTTCCAGATGTTCAAGCTGGTTTTAGAAAAGGCAGAGGAACCAGAGATCAAATTGGCAACATCTATTGGATCATTGAAAAAGCAAGAGAGTTTCAGAAAAATATCTACTTCTGCTTTATTGACTACGTTTAGTGTATTATAAGTATTTTTTATTTTGTGAATTAGCTATTCATAATTTGTGCTCCTGTTTCTTTAGAAAGTGTTGGAAGTGAAAATGTTAGTTGCTCAGTCGTGTCTGACTCTTTGGGACCCCATGGACTGTAGACTGCCAGCCTCCTCTGTTTGGATTTCTCAGACAAGAATACTGGAGTGGGTAGCCATTCTCGTCTCCAGGGGATCTGTTCTTTTTTTTCATCGATGTACAGAATCTCTTATGTGTTAAGGAGCTTTTTATGACCGACAGGTGTACGTCCCCAGGTTGTCACGCATCTGTCCTCCCAAGGAGGCTCCATCTGCCCTCAGCAGCTTGGTGCCTGGGGACGGTCCTTCCTCCTGGGCCTCAGCTTGCTTCTGCAGAGAGCGCCCTGCTCTGTTCAGGGGCAGCCAGGCTGGAGCAGGTGTAGCTTGGAGCTGCTTGCTGTTCAGTGCTCCCAGTGCCGAGTCCCCGAGCCCCCGTGACCCGCTCAGGTCCCTCGTTGCCGAACTGCTTTTCTGCGCCGTCACTTTCTCCAGCAGAGGTGGGCTGGGTCCTCCCAGGCTCTGGCCCAGGTGTGCAGCAGAAGCTTAGGACATCCAAGAATGGCCCATGGGGCTGGCAGAGCTGACCTGAGCAGTGGTGGCTGGGACTTGCACGGCAACCAGGTGGTCGAGCTCCCTGTCTGACTGGGAGCTGGTGGTCAAGGCTAGCCCTGGGTGCTGACTGCAGTCACTTTCAGGGTGGCGGGCGCGTGGCTCTGGGAGGCTCAGCCCTTTCATGTGACCCTGCAGCCTGGCCTTAAGCGGGCTCTTGGTGGCCTTTGGTGACCTGCATCCCTCTCTGTCCCTGCAGGCATCACGTGGGGCAAAGTCGTGTCCCTGTATTCAGTGGCCGCGGGGCTGGCCGTGGACTGTGTGCGGCAGGCCCAGCCCGCCCTGGTGCACGCCCTCGTCGACTGTCTCGGGGAGTTTGTGCGGAAGACGCTGGCACCCTGGCTGCGGAGGCGTGGCGGATGGGTGAGGGCGCGCGAGGGGCCGGGCAGGGGCTGGTTGAGCGCCTGGGCACCCACAGCGGGAGTGATGGGCTGGAGGGGAGGGGGTCGCGGCTGGAGCTGCAGCCCTGCCCCAAGGCTGACCTGTCCCTGGCACTCCCAGGGCCTGCCCACCCCCCAGAGCTGAGCCTGCTGCCCGCCCATGGGGGGGTCAGAGCCACGTCCCCACTCTGTCTCTGGATCCCCCATCACCTGCCCAGTGCTGGCCCGGCCCGGGGCTGCTGGGAGCGGTGCCTTCTTTGTAGAGTGGGTGGTGGCAGAGCTGTGTGCAGCCCACCGGCCGCGGGGAGCCACGGTGGAGGCGGGGGAGGCAGGGGCAGGGAGCGTCTGACTGCCTGACTCACGGCAGGCAGGACACGGGCAGCTCTGTCGCCTGCCCGTCCTGTCCTCGGGCCCAGCGGGGCTGGGCGCCGGGGCAGCCAGGACGCTGACTGACAGGGCGGCCAGAGGTCAGGCTCCGGGGCTGCGCTCCTTAGCAGGACTAGAGAGAAACAGGGAAGTCAGGAGCGGCTGCCCGCTGGGCTCCTGTTCTGGGGTCACCCCCCACGGCATCTGCAGGGGGACAGGGGGAGTGTCCTGCTCGGGAGCATCCTGCCTCTTCACGTCCGACCTCGGGCCTTCGTCCAGCTGGACCGCAGGCACCCCCTCAAGCGGCACGGCCGCCTCGGGTGGGGCGGGCCTGCGTCCCCCGCTCCGCGCTCTGACTGTGCCCTCTCCCCTCAGACGGACGTGCTCAAGTGCGTGGTCAGCACCGACCCGGGCCTCCGCTCCCACTGGCTGGTGGCCGCGCTCTGCAGCTTTGGTCGCTTCCTGAAGGCTGCCTTCTTCATGCTGTTGCCGGAGAGATGAGATGCTGGCTTGGGCAGGGGCCCAGGGGGCCCTCCGCCCCACCCCAGCCAGGAAGACCCTCGGAGCCGCCCCCGAGTGGACGGTGGAGGCCCTGTCCTGAGCCCCTCCTGCAGAACCCAGGCCCTCTGGACAGAGGCGTGAGGGTCTCCCCTGGGCCTGAGCTGGGCTTCAGTGCTGACCCTTGCGCCCAGCTCCCCCCGGAAGCCCTGCCCACCCCCTTCTTCCTGGGCCAGAAGGCCATGCCGTGTCCTGGCCCTGAAGCAGGAAGTGGGAGCCATGTCTGTGTCGGGACCGTGTCAGGACCGGAGCTGGCCTCGGTCCTCAGGGAGGGGCCGTGGACGTTCAGCCTGGAGGCGCCTCTGGCTTGGCCGAAGCTGGAGGCGCCGTGGGGCTGGCTGACCCTGCACGCCGAGTGTGAGGCTGCTGAGGTGGCTCCTGACCCACTTCTGGGGGTCAGATGTGTGCCCCACGCGTGTGTCGGGGTCCCCGTGTGGCAGGGAGCCGCGGGCGCGCGAGCCCGTGGATGAGGACGATGGTGTGTGTCTGATCCCAATAAAGTGCGGTGGCCGTGGAGGGTGCCCATCTGCCTGCCTGCGCCCTCCTCCTGCGATGGGCGGCGGCCGTCCGGCCATGATGGATCAGCAGGGGCAGAGCTGCCCCGGGGCCCCCCTCAGGGAGGCCGCCTCACACCGCCCTGTGCCTCGCCGGGCTCACGCACACACGCACATGCACACACTGGCACTCGCGTGCATGCGGCCCTGCCCTTCGTGGTGGTCAGCCCCACCCCCCCTGCCCACGCCTCCCCACGACCTCCCACTGCAGTGCCCCCCGGCCGTGATGGGGGCGGCCCCTGAAGCAGCCCCCGGCGGCCCGGCCGCGGGCACACGGCTGGACGTGGCTTCTCTGCTCTGGTTCCCTTTCTGTACAAGGCAGAAGGCACCAGATGGCCACGTTGGCCGCCTGGCCGTGCCTCCTGCGGGAAGAGCCCAGACGCCAGCTTCTGTGCACACCGGGCGGCCCCGCGCCTCCCTCGGGGCCCATCTCCCAGCCCCAGGCCCCCCAGGACCGCTCTCCTCAGCTTCCTTCCTGGGGAGCGGGCAGGGGGCCAGCACCACCTCCCAGCTGTGCCTGCTCCATCTGCAGGGAGGGGCATCCCAGGGGCGCCCGAGGCGGGAAGTCTGGGGGTTGGGGGGGAGAGGAAGGGTCCCCCAGCACCCTGCTTCCCGTCACTGGGATCAGCCCCCTGGGGCATTTCCAGCACCAGGAGCTGGTGCTACAGACACAGAGGCAGAAAAGCAGCAGGTTTTAGGGCCCCGCGGGGAGACTGGGCGTGGGGGGCATGCTGGGCAGGAGATATGGGGAGGGGGGAACGCGCCCTTTCCAGCATCACAGAAGGTGACTTGTGAGGGAAAGATGGAGAAGAAATGTGAACCCCGTGTGAGGCAAACTGAAGCTTCCTCAAGGACACCTTAGACTTGGTCAGATGGAGAAAACCCCTTGTTCTAGAAGAAAACAGTCTCGTAAAGCCATTTCTCTACAAGTAAGTGAGTTTATAACTTTAACATAATTGTTATGAAACTGCTTGGTCACTCAGACGGTGAGGACTCCGCCTGCAATGTGGGAGATGCGGGTTGGATCCCTGGGTCAGGAAGATCCCCTGGAGGAGGGCATGGCAACCCATTCCACTATTCTTGCCTGGAGAATCCACGGACAGGGGAGCCTGGCAGGATACACAGTTCATGTGGTCACAAAAGAGTGGGACATGACTGAGGAAAGCATCTTCCTCTTAAGAAAGTCCTAGAGTATGTTTTCCCCTCTGGATCTAAACAAGCTAATTATAAAGTTCACATGAGGAGGGGGAGGGCAAAAACAGCCAAGAAAGCCTTTCCAAGAAGAGAAACGAGGAAGGTCTGGACCTCCCTGCCTCTGGGTCTCCCCTCAGACCACCAGGCCCCGGCCACATGCAGACACGCAGGCATGGGGACACGGGGCCCGCAGAGACAGACCCTGGAGCCTGGAGAACCAAGTCCATGACGAGGTGAAGGAGACGAGGTCGTCAGCAAACGTGACGAGCAGTCAGTGCACGGAAAAAGACCACATCGAACCCGGGCGTCACACCAGACATGAGACAAGTCACAAATGGGTCCAAGAGCCAAGTGTGAAAAGTGAAGCAAGTGCTAGGAGCAATGTGTGAATTTCTTTGTAACTGGGGAGTGGGCAAAACCTTCCTAAACGTGATTTAAAATCCGAGAACAAGCGGATGTCCCTAGTGGTACAGCGGGTGAGAATCCGCCTGCGGGTGCACGGGACAGGGGTCCGATACCCTGTCCAGGAGGGTCCCACACGCCGCGGTGGGGCAGCTCCTGAGCGCGGGCTCCGCAGCAAGAGCAGTCCCCGCTCACAGCAGAGCAGGGAGCCTCTGCAATGAGGAGATGAAGGGAGCCATGAAACAACACATGAGAGTTCGAAAAATAATAGTAAATCACAAAACCCAGGAACGAGAAAAGACAATATACTTGATGGGGAAAAGTGTTTATGACGTTTATATATATGCTTATAACATATATCAATATACTTGATGAGGAAAAGTGTTTATGACATTTATGTATATGTTTATAACATATATATCAATATAGTCGATGAGGAAAAATGTGTATGACATTTATATATATGTTTATAACATATATATCAATATACTTGATGGGAAAAAGTGTTTGACATTTATATATGTTTATAACATATATCAATATAGTCGAGGAAAAATGTTTATGACATTTATATATATGTTTATAACATATATATCAATATACTTGATGGGAAAAGGTGTTTATAGCATTTAGTGTTTTCAAAAGTCGCTGCAGCCTGAGGCAGGAAGCAGGGGGTGGTGTGTGGGGTGGGCGGGAGAGTGACTAGGGGCCATGGGGCTTCTTCCTGGGGTGACAGGCTGTCCTGGAAGGAGACCGAGGTGGTGGCTGCACGCACGCGAATGTACAAAGTGCTGCTCAGCCGCACACTCGTGTGGACGCCGTGGAACAGTGAACTTCATGTTGTAACCGTGCATTTCACCTCCATGAAAGGCTGTAGTTGAAAATCAGGAAGATTATTTATAATTCAAAAGAACTTACTCAGCCTCAAAAGTCAAGAAGGGAAAAAAAAAAAAAAGTCAAGAAGGAAAGACAAAGCTGAAATGCAGACCCGAACTGCCCCAGGATCCCGGGACCCCAGTCCTCACCTACCAGGTTGGCTGCGTCCAGATCTGACCACAGACTTGCTGGGGGCAGGACACCTCACACTTGCTGTGGGAGGCAAAACGGCACAGTGCCCGTGGGGAAGGCAACACCTGGGCGAGTCCCGAGTGTGTTTGTCCTCGGACTGGTAATCTCGCTTTGAGAAATCTGTCCTAAAGATACACTGGCAGAAGCCCAAAATGACATGTACGTAGTTATTCATTGTGACAATATTTGATTAGCAAAAGACTGGAAACAGCCCAGAGGCGCAGCATCAGGGTGTCTGCTGATAGACCGTGGCAGGGCTGCCAGGTGGGGGCTCTGCACCCACGTGAAGCAAAACGAACCTGGTTTTACAGGGTTTCTTTAATTTCTTTATCTGGCTGCGCTGGGTCCTCGCTGTGGCCAGGCTTCGATCTTCCTGGTGGCATGTGGAGTCTTTAGTTGCAGCATTCAGATTCTCAGTTGCAGCATGTGAAGTCTAGTTCCCTGACCAGGGACGGAACCCAGGCCCTCCATCCTGGGAGCGCAGAGTCCCAGCCCCTTGGCCACCCGGGAAGTCTGTTTTACACAGGGTCATGTCAGTGATTTGCATTAGCAAAGCTAACTTAAGAGAAACAGTCAATTGTAGAAATAAACAAATGAGTTTGTACACTGAGTCGGTGACATAAGCACCCGGAGAAATTAGTTATTCCAACTATAATATTTTTTTAACATTATATACTCAGTGTGAAAACTGTAAAAACAATAGCAGAAAACTGACTTCAATTAGTAGTCTTATCGACAACATGACTATCCCGAGTTAATCGTGTGTGTCCCGCGGTGGTTTCGTTGCTCAGTCGTGTCCGACTCTGTGGCCCCATGCACTGCACCCCCAGGCTCTTGTCCTTAGTACTACTCACCCAGTCTTGTCTGACTGTTTGCAACATCATGGAGTCTAGCCTGCCAGGCTCTTCTGTCCATAGAATTTTTCAAGCAAAAATACTGGAGCTGGTTGCCATCTCTTTCTGTGGGGGATCTTCCCCACTCAGGCATTAACCTGGGTCTCCGGCGTCTCCTGCATTGGCAGGTGGATTCTTTACCACCGAGCCATCAGGAAGTCCTGTGTATCCCGCAGGAGAAAGCAAATAATGATAAGATTTTTTTCTTAAAAGAGGCGAAATGAAAGAATTTAAGTAAGAAATTTTATAATCTAAGAATCAGAATTGGAAATATCAGTGTGGGTGCACAATTTTATTTTCCTTTCTTAAAAAATACACGTATCCCGTGCTGAAGCACTAGGGAGTGAAGGGCCGTGTGATGGCAAATAGCTCAGTGGAAATACCTGGGAACACTAAAGGGAGCCGGTGCTGCTCCAGCCTCTCACTCCCACCCCTGCTGGAGAAGAGGCAGGTGCTGGGGCAGAAGGTGGGCACAGAGGCCATCAGGGTCTCTGTCCGGCTAACTAGGGTCATGTGGGCACCTCCGTCTGCCACAGAAAGACTGGACTTGACTAGATCGCATCACACATACCAGGAGTGTTGGGTTTCTAGCAGAAGCAGGACGGGTGGAGGGAGGCGTGGTGTGAGGAGGCTGGTCCCGGGCCAGCCCCGGTGTCCCTGCACGCTTGCTTTAACACTGCACACCAGAGGGAAGAGACGAGCCTTTCCGCTGGCTCCGGCGTGAACTGTTTCAGAGGAACCCAACCTGAGCCTAACTGGATGGAGGGAAGATTTTCTAAGAGAATTCTGCCACTGAACGCAGACGTGAGGACAGGGTTAGGAGACGGCCCTTGGGCAGCTCTGCTGAGGGGCTGGTCCAAGCGGGTGGGGTGAGAGAAGCAGAATGAAGCGGGCAGGCTGCCTCCGTCTGTACCGTGGCATCAACCCTGTGAGGCAGGTGGACTCTGTCTGCATGGGTAGACCGCGGGCAGCCCCTGGGAAGGGTGGTCCAGCCTCCAGGCTGCCCGAAAGGGGGCAGAGGAACAAGGAGGGGGCTGGGAGTGCCCTCTGGCTTCCCAGCCCGTCAGCGCCATGGGTGGGGTGCAGGGAAGAAGACCACCAGGGGACTGTGTGGGCTATCCGCTTCTGTCCGTTTTATGCCCCACCTTCCCTGCTCTGCTCTGGGGCTGCCCACCCCTCCCGCACCCGGCTGTGAGAAGGGAGGAGCCTGGGGTGAAGGAGGGAGGAGCCTGCAGTGCAGGAGGGAGGGAGTGGGCTTCTTGGGTGCTCCCAGGTCCTCTTAGCATCATTCCAGCAACAGAGATGGCTCTGGCCTCAGCCTCCAGGCTGAGCTTGGTCTGACCTTGCAGCTGTGGTCTGAATGTCTGTCTTCCCCCAAATTCATACGCTGAAATCCTAACCTCAACGTCGTGGAAGGAGAAGGTGTGGCCTCGGGGGGACTAGGTCCTAAAGTCACCTTGTGACTGGGACAGTTACCTGCCTGGTTGACCCCAGAGAGCCAGCCCAGCACTCCCGCACGTGAGGTCCAGTGGGCAGCCGTCCAGGAGAAAACTCCGTCAGCCGGTCACCAGCACCACGGTCTTCAGCCTCTAGGATGCTGACAAGTAAATTCCTATTGCTTAAAAGCCAGTCAGTCTGTGGTATTCCTGTTAAAGCAGTCTGACGGGACCAAGTCAGAAAGTTGTTACCGAGACGTACATGTGGAAGTGGCTTTGGAACTCAGTGGTTGGAAGAGTTTGAAGACGGATGCTAGAAAGCATCCAGTGCTGTGAATGGACGGTTGGGGTGATACTGGGGACCCGGGAAGAGAGGAGAGCTGTGCAGGAAGCCTCAGCCTTCTTAGAGAATACCCGCGTGGCCTGAGCAGAACGTGGGGACGAACATGGATGTGCTGACCTGAAACAATACAACAGCCGACTTTTTATCAACAAAGTGGGTTTATTCAGGAGCAGCAAAGCATTGCGTCTCAGGTCAGAAGCTGTGGTGAACCACAGGCAAGCCCAGGGAAGAGGAGAGGAAGCTCTTTTATGGGAGACAGAGGTCAGAGGGGCTGCTGTGAGGAGTCCACTGGGGCAAGCGGGCCTGAGCGTGGAGGCTTCTCATTGGCTGGGCTGTTGCCGGGCAGGGAGAAACTCTTCCTCCTGCTTCTGGCTGGAGGCCAGGTTGGTCCCCTTGTGTGGTGACATCCAGTGGGGCTAGCTGGGAGCGCCCCCTTGGGGCCTGCCCACTCAACATTTTTTTAAATTAACACAGTGTTTTGGCCATGCTGTGCAACTTGTGTGATTTTAGTTTCCTGCCCAGGGATTGGCCCCCGGCCCTGGGCAGTGACAGCACAGTCCTAACCATTGCACCGCTAGGGAATTCCCTCCCGGCTCCAGCTTAGCAAGGCTTCCGTTCACTAACTTGGACAGGTGTAAAGGCCAGTCTGATGAGATCTGATGGAAACGGGAACGTCTGTCAACACAGAGCTTGGCTGCACTGTGTCCTAGGCTGCAGGAAGCGCTCGTGAACAGTGACCCGGGTGTCCGGCTGGGGGTCTCCAAGCAAAGTGCAAGTGCCTTGTTTCCCTCGGACACTCAGAGCCCAAGGTGTGAAGGCAGAGCTGTCAGCCAGGAAGAACCAGACCTGAAGTTTGGAAAACCCTCCGCCTACTGACCTTGAGAGTAGTAAGAAAGCTGGTCCAGATAGGTCACACTGTGGCCCGACTTGATAAGGAGGCTGGTACTTGTCAGCAACAAGCAAGTCCCCCAAGCGGCAGGCTGACAGGCAGCCACCTAAACCGAAGTCAGGGCCCGACGTCCAGACTATGGAGAAATGATTCCCAAGGCGTGTCAGAGATTGTGTGGTGGGGTGTCCGTGCACCTGTGCCTGCCCACCATGGTCCTGTGGACGGCAGAGGGGGCTGCCCCCCGAGGGGGTGTCTGGTGCCCACAAGGCACCGTCTCTGCCAGCGTGCAGGACACAACAGCCCTGGGGCCTTGCTGGTTGCTGTTGTGTTGCTAAGTTGTGTCCGACTCTGCGACCCCGCGGACGGCCTTGCTACCTTCCCTGGACCCTGAAGGATGGGGCCGCCTGGAGCCTCAGGTTCACGACCTCGGCAGAGCCCCACCAGGGGGACCCCAGATGGGGAGGGCTCGGGGAGAGCAGGACTCCGTGAAGGGAGGGGGAGCTGCTCTGGCCCAGCTGTGGGGCAGGACCAGTGCAGAGCCTGGAGGACAGGCCTGGGCCACAGGGGTCCCCCTGGAGCCCCAACTTCTTGGATTCGCTCGGGCCCCATCACCCTCCTTTCCTGTTTCGCCTCGTGGAGGGGCACGGTCCGTCCTGTTCGCCCCACGCCGTCGCCTGTCAGGGGCGCGCGGCGTGTCTGGCTGCAGGGGTGCACAGCTGGACGGACGCTGCCTCGGGACAAACCACGCCTCGTGCCCCTGTAGACCTCATCTCCCCGGGGAGTCCAGCGCGGCCGGGGTCCTCACTCAGGCCGGCCCCTCCTCGCACCCCCAGCCCCCTACGATGCCTGTGTGCCCAGCCGTGTGACTGTGCTGTGGCTGCAGCCCGGACCCCTGCCCTTGAGCACAGCCGCCCTCACCCTGTGTCTACTTAGGCTCCCGGTGAAACCAGCTGTGCCCCCGGCCCCTCCAAGAGGGCAAAACAGGGAGGAGGGCGTGACAGAGACCGTGTCACTGAGAAGAAGAGAAATGCTCTTGCACACAGGCTGAGGCGTTTGAGACAAATGGCACTGTGTGGAATTCACTGTGAGATGCTTCAGCCACGAGAAGGGAGAGCACATGAACCACGGGTGTGGGGCCCGCGCTGGCGGGCGCGGGGCGAGGGCTGAGGGTCAGTGTGTGTGTGGAAAATCCCACTGTAAGCAAAGGAACAAATGAAGGTGTGTATTACCGAGACTCAGGTCACACTCACCTAACGATGTTTACACTCACAGCCACCCTCATGCCATGGGAACACCCTCTGTCCATTAGGAAATGGGGTCCTTATGTGCTCGGCTCTTAAAAATAATCTGTCTTCAGCTTACTGCTGACTATTGAAGACTCGTAAGTATTTTGGTGGTGGTTTAGCTGCTAAGTTATGTCTGACTCTTGTGATCCCATGGACTGTAGGCCACCAGCTCCTCCGTCCATGGGATTTTCCAGGCAAGAATACTGGAGTGAGTTGCCATTTCCACTTCCAGGGGATCTTTCAGACCCAGGAATTGAACCCAGGTCTCCTGCATCGCAGGCGGATTCTTTACTGACTGAGCCACGAGGGAAGCATCTTATCAAAACTGCAGGAAGAAATGATATAATGTCACCCCTTTTAAAGTTTTTAGGGAAGAGACTCTGAAAACAAATAATCACCAGCAGATGAAAGAAATGCAGTTTACGCAAGTGATAATATTGGAAATGCTCCCCCATAAAAATAAAGGCCTTTTATTTGGTTTCTCTGTGCCATTACAAGAGGCGTGGCCGCACCCTCGCACCCAGGGTGACCGCCTGCGGCGTGGCGTCCCCAGGCAGGCAGCGCCACCCGGGGTCACGGCGTCACCTTCTTGTACGTGACGTGCAGATGCTGAGTCAGGGGCTGCGTAGTGGTTGCCATGGAGACTGTCTGTTCAAGTTTGCCTTCGGAATTCAGCCTGAATTTTCGGGTAATCTGAGCAGAAGAAAACAAACACTTTGGTTTTTTATCGCCCAACGATTCCACAAGGGCTGCCGGGCCAGCACAGGCCACGCGCTCCTGCAGCAGCCGCAACACTCACCTCAGCGGTCAGAGGCCCGCGAGCCGGGCAGTGCCCCTGCCAGGGGGCAACACACCCTTGGCTGGCAGCCCCGACGGGCGTCCTGACCCCCGGCCTGCGCCCTCTCCCTCCCCCTAGCTGCCCTGGGAGGCGGGAGGCGAGCAGGGGCACTGTCCTGCTGTCTGGCCACAGGCTGACCCCAGGGTGTCCTTTCTACTCCTCCTGCTTTCTCTCCACAGCCGGCACGGAAGCTGGAGGAGGGACCCCGCTCCACCAGTGCCAGGTCTCCAACAAGAACACAGACCCAAGGCAACCAAGCCCTGGAAAGGAACCCACTCGCCACCAAGCTCTGTTAACAGTGGGCTTCCCAGGTGGCGCTAGTGGTGAAGAACCTGCCTGCTGATGCAGGAGGCGGAAAGACCTTTAACAGAGAGAGAGCACCTCCAGCTGTTGTTACCTGGTGCCCCAAGTGGGGCTGCGGGCCCCCGAGCGTCAGAACAGGTGTGCTGACCAGGCCAGACAACCGCTTTTCACTCACCAGCCCTCCGCAGAGGAAAGAGCAAAGCCAGATTTCAGAGAGTCCATTTAAAGGCCTCAGAGAACCAGCTGGGCTGAAAGGCCAGTCTCAGGGAGAAGGCATGCGCGGAGGCTGCCTGGGGAGCAGGGGGGCCCCAAGCCCTGGGGCTGCGCAGCACGGGTTGGGGCCCCCGCAAGGCTGCACCCCAGAGTCAGAGTTACCCAGAAACACATGGGCGGGTCCAGCTTCCAAGGAGCTCCCTCTCTGGTGAGCAGGGGCTGCCCTTCCTGGCCCAACCTCAAGAAGCAGAGATCTGCCAGCTGCGGGAGGTAACGTCAAGGAAAGCCTCACGTCACCCACTGTTCCCATACACGAGTCTGCAATTCAGGAAAGTCACAGAAGGGATGGAACCAGAGAAGAACGGAGGGACATCCTCAAAGCCATGAAAATGACCGTCCCCCTGTTCTGGCTGCAAAACACCCTTCAAAGATGACGGCAAAACAGACATTTTCAGACAAAAGTCCAGACAATTCATCACCAGGAGGACCCCCATCTTCCTTACAGAAAATACTAGAGGAAGTTCTTCAGGTTTTAAAGAGAGATGCATGGAACACCGTGGAACCCTGTGACACACGGTCAGACCCTGTGTGGTCTCGTGTGTGCGAGGGCAGCAGGGGCGGTGGTGGAGGCCACGTGGTCAGGGTCCAGGCCTAGCCCCCTTCAGGCTGCTGGAGACGCAGGGGCTCAGGCCTGACCCACACCTGCGGCCTCGGAATCGCCCCCCTGCGCCCAGGACCACACCTGCACCATGGTCTGCACGGCACCGGCACCGTCACCGTCCTCCCACAGCCCGCCAGTGTCCCCGTCCCCGGGCCCTCCCACGGCCCGCCAGTGTCCCCGTCCCCGGGCCCTCCCACGGCCCGCCAGTGTCCCCGTCCCGGGCCCTCCCACGGCCCGCCAGTGTCCCCGTCCCGGGCCCTCCCACGGCCCGCCAGTGTCCCCGTTCCTGGGCCCTCCCACGGCCCGCCAGTGTCCCCGTTCCCGGGCCCTCCCACGGCCCGCCAGTGTCCATTGTCCCTGAGGAGGGCTGCCCACCCGGGAGCGCACTTGGGGCTCTGCTTACGTGGCCTGCCACCAAGCAGGTCTGCAGGGATCACCTGCTCGGCTCCTCTGGGCTTTGTGGCCGCTTGGATGAAATTTCTTGTGCTGTTTTCCTCTTCAAATGAAAGTTCTTTGAAAGAATCCACAGTGGGGCCAAGTTGTACATAACATCTCTCATGCCCCATGGCCAGTGCTGGGCTCACCAACAGAGACGGGTGGTTACCCCAGGTTTCTGCTTAGGGTGAGGATCACTCTGAGCTGCAGACTGACCTCCTTCAAACAAGGCAGGGCTGGAAGCAGCTGTTTGCCTCTGCAGCCTCAAAGCGGAGCTTGTTCGGGCTCCGGGGTGCTCAGAGCCATGGGGGCCTCCTTCTGGAGAGAAGCCTGCCCAGCTGGGAGCTCAACTCCGCTGGCAGACAGCGGGTCAGGAGGCCCAGGAGCCCTAGAGGCGCAGGAAGAGTCACCGCGACGTGGATGCGCATGCTCCTGTCAGCCAAGCGAGTGTGGCCTCCATAGCACAGACCCTGAGACATGACTGCGAAGGCCAGTCTGACGCTGGAACTCCTCCTTTAACGCCTTCTCAGAGTGGGCTTCTCTTCTTCCTGTTATGTCTTGTCCACACAAAGGCTTTAGCATAGTCAATGAAGCAGAACTAGATACTTTTCTGGAATTCCTTTGCTTTCTCTTTGATCCAACAGATGTTGGCAATCTGATCTCTGGTTCCTCTATCTTTTCTAAATCCAGCTTGTACATCTGGAAGTTCTTGGTTCACGTATTGTTGAAGCCTAGCTTCAAGGATTTTGAGCATTACTTTGCTAGCGTGTGAAATGAGCACAATTGTGCAGTAGTTTGAGCATTCTTTGGCATTGCCCTTCTTAGGGACTGGAATGAAAATTGACCTTTTCCAGTCCTGTGGTCACTGCTGAGTTTTCCAAATTTGCTGGCATATTGGGTGCAGCACTTTCACAGCATCATCTTTTAGGATTTAAAATAGCTCAGATGGAATTCCATCACCTCAACTAGCTTTGTTCATAGTGATGCTTCCTAAGGCTCACTTGACTTCGTGTTCCAGGATGTCTGGCTCCACGTGAGTGATCACACCGTTGTGGTTATCTGGGTCATTAAGATCTTTTTTTGTACAGTTCTTCTGTGTATTCTTGCCACCTCTTCTTAATCTCTTCTGCTTCTGTTAGGTCCTTATCATTTCTGTCCTTTATTGTGCCCATCTTTGCATGAAATGTTCCCTTGGTATCACTAATCTTCTTGAAGAGATCTCTGGTCTTTTGAATTCTATTGTTTTCCTCTATTTCTTTGCATTGTTCACTTAAGGCTTTCTTATCACTCCTTGCTATCCTTTGAAACTCTACATTCAGATGGGTGCATCTTTCCCTTTCTCCTTTGCCTTTAACTTCTCTTCTTTTCTCAGCTATTTGTAAGGCAGGTCAAGAAGAACAGGTAGAACCAGACATGAAACAATGGACTGGTTCAAAAAGGGGTATGACAAGACTGTATACTGTCGTCCTGCTTATTTAACATCATGCGAAATGCTGGGCTGAATGAGTCACAAGCTGGAGTCAAGAATGCCAGGAGAAATAACAACCTCAGATATGCAGATAATACCACCCTAATTGCAGAAAGTGAAGAGGAACTAAAGAGCCTCTTGATGAGGGTGAAAGAGGAGAGTAAACAAGCTGGCTTAAACTTGACATTCAAAAAACTAAGATCATGGCATCCAGTCCTATCACTTCATGGGAAATAGATGGAGAAAAAGTAGAAACAGTGACAGACTTCATTTTCTTGGGCTCCAAAGTCACTGTGGATGGTGACTGCAACCACAAAATTAAAAGATACTTACTCCTTGGAAGAAAGGCTATGACAAACCTAGACAGCGTATTAAAAAGCTTTGCCAACAAAGGTCCATCTAGTCAAAGCTATGGTTTTTCCAGTGGTCATGTACAGATGTGAGAGTTGGAGCGTAAAGAAGGCTGAGAGTCAAAGAATTGATGCTTTTGAACTGTGGTGTTGGAGAACACTCTTCAGAGTCCCTTGGACTGTAAGGAGATCCAAACAGTCCATCCTGAAGGAGATCAGTCCTGGGTGTTCATTGGAAGGACTGATGCTGAAGCTGAAGCTCCAATACTTTGGCCGCCTGATGGGAAGAGCCGACTCACTGGAAAAGACCCTGGAGCTGGGAGGGACTGGGGGCAGGAGGAGAAGGGGGCGGCAGAGGATGAGATGTTGGGATGGCCTCACTGACTCAGTGGGCATGGTTTGAGCATGCTCTGGGAGACAGTGCATGACAGGGAAGCCTGCCCTGCTGCAGTGCGTGGGGTTGCAAGGAGCTGGATATGACTTCGTGACTGAATGACACCAGTGTCTTATCTAGTAAGGAAAAATGTGGAGAAGGACAGGCCAGGAGAGAGCAGGGTATATCTGACTTTATTCCAGGTCCTAAAATAAACCAGGAAGCCACCCCACACGAGGGGTGAGGCCTGAGTGAGGGGCGGAGCCATGCGTATCATACAGCCGGCTGCCGGAGGACTCCCGCCAGCCTCCAGCGTCCCTCTCACTGGGGAGCCCCGACACCTGCTCCTTCCCCGGCTCTGCCCCTGCTCTACTGAGCTGAAACTGACATGTGACACCGTACGGGTCAAGTTTAAGGGTGATCACTTGACACATGTGTGTACAGCTCAGTGTTTACCACAATACAGTTAGTTAACACATCTTTCCTGGGTGTGGTGAGATTGTTTAAGGCCCACTCTCCTAGCAAACTTCACGCATGCAATGGAGCCCTGTTACCTGCCGCGCTGTGCTGTCCACAGCACACCCAGAGCCGGTTCACCTCCCACCTGGAAGCTCACACCGACAGCCACGCCGGTGCACTTCTCCCACCTTCTTGTCTGTTTCTGCGAGTTTCCTTTTTTAAATTTCACATATAAATGAAATCAGGAAGCACCTGTCTTGACATGTCACTTAATACGATACCCTCAAGGTTTATGTGTCTTGCTCCAAATGGGAGAACGTCCTTCTTTTCCATGGCTACGTCACAGTGCTCTACGGTGTGTGGGTGACACAACGCAGCTTGTCATCCGCTCGCCTGTGGATGCAGAGGCGTCTCCGCATCTTGGCCTCAGGTGGGCTCCCGACCTGGTGAAGGTGTGCCCTTAGGCAGGCTGGGTGAGCAGAAATCTGTTTTACAGCTCTTGGAGACAACTCACAATTGTAACCACCCCCTGCCCCAAGGCTGACAGGACAGGAGAGCCCTGGAGGGGAGTGCTGAGAAGAAGGCCCGGAAACAGAGAGGTGAGAAACAGCAGGCTGCAGAGAGGAGAAATTCCGGCGATGGAGTGACGGAGGGGAAACGGGAAGAGATGCGGCGCAACGCTGAGATGCGCCGGCTGTGCCCCCAGAGCTGCGAAGGGAACAGTCACAGCACAGCAGGAGACCCCTGAAGAAACGGCAGTGGGGGCCCACGCCTGGTGAGACACGGCACAGGCGTGCAGGCCTGGGCTCCGACGGCAGACAGTCAGGCCTCCACTAAAGTGACTTCTGGAGGGTTAGCAGGCTGGGACGCTCAGAAGTAACAGCACCGACGGGAAATCAGGAAGCGACCGCACATGGTGGGAGGCTCAGGAGAGACCCAGGCAGTCCTGAGGCTCACCCTGTGGGTGCCTCGTCAGCACAGACGCCGACGCTTACGAGAGGGAGAGACCCAGGCAGACCTGAGGCTCACCCTGTGGGCGCCTTGTCAGCACACACGCCGACCCTTCGAGAGGCCCAGAGAGCCGACGGGACCCGCAACGCACCCAGCAAGCCCCGGGGAGAGGGGCTCTCGTCTCCAGAGTCACCACACAAGCAGCCCCACAGGCCCAGTGTTCAGAAACAACACAATCGCAGGGCACATGAAGAAACAGGGAGGTACGGCCCATTTGAAGGGGAAATAACCACAGAAACTGCTCGACAAACACACACCAGAATCTCAAAGATGCTCCAAGAACTAAAGGAAGACGTGGAGAAGCTCAAGAAAGTAGCGTATGAACAAAATTAAAACACTGATAAAGAGACAGAAAACGAAACCAAGAAAAAGTTTTGAGGCTGGAGAGTGCGATAACATGAAAAGTTCACCCAAGGGGCCTGGAGGCAGTCGAGCAGGCATACGCACCAGCAGACGTGAAGAAGGGACAGGGGTGGCTCTGGAGGAGCAGAGAGAAGGCAGGCCGAGGAAGGACGCGGCGGACTGATCTGTCTGCCTTGGAGGTGCTGCACGTCTCACAAACCGAAGGCCTGTGGTGACCGCACGCCGTCTTCCCAAACACGTTCGCTCACTTTGGTCTACGCTTTCCCTTCTGGCATTTCTCACATCTCAAACTTCTTCATCACTATTATACTTGCTGTGGTATCTGTGACCAGTGATCTCTGATGTCACAGCTCTGACTTGCTGAAGGCTCAGATGGTGTCACTGTCAGCAGTAAGGTATACATATACATTCAGACATCATACTGTCGCACACTTAATAGAATAACTATGCGCACTGGGAAAGCAGAAATTCTGTGTGCCTTGCTTTACCGCGACACTGGCTTTCCTGAGGCCGTCGGTGCTCAGCTGCCGCCTCTCCAAGCTGGGCCTATGAACAGAAACTTGCAGAGAGCTCAGGGGGCCCTACCAGGAGGAACTCGGACACATACGGACACACGTTACAATCAAATTTAAAGCCCAAACCAGAGAATCTCGAAAGAAGCAAGAGAAAAGCGACTTGTTAGAGAAACAGCATCCTCACGCACACTGTCGGCAGACGCTCGTCAGAAACCCTGGGGGCCAGAAGGCAGTGAGCTGATACAGGCAAAGTCCTGAAAGAGGGCGCTGTCACGCGAGAACCCTGTGTTCAGTACAACTGTCCTTCAAAGGGAGGCGGGAATCAGGACGTCCTCAGATCACGACCTGAGGGGCTTCTCCCCCAGCAGATGGCCCTGCGAGAAACGCCACACGCGGTCCTGCAGGTGAAATGCGAGGACAGCAGACGCAGCCTGGAGAGACACAGCTGTCTGTAGAGGGAAACATGTGGCGAGGTACGGAAGCTCAGCCACCGCAGCAACTTCAGATCAGTTACGGCGTGTCACACGCGATCCCACTGCAACCACAGAGAAAACATCCACAAAATACACACAAAAGGAAAAGGGAAGGGAATTGAAACATTTCAACACAGAAAATCAACCGGACACAAAAGGCAGTATGCAGGAAATGAAGGACAAAAAGGCCGTAAAGCATATTAGAAAAAAATGGCACAATGACAGAAGTCCCTCCGTTATCAGTAATTATTTTAAATGTAAACGGTTAAACTCTCCAATCAAAAGGCAGAGACTGGAAGAATGGATAAAAGCATGCAGTCTACAAGAGACCAGCATTAGATCCAAAGACACAAAGAGGCTTAAAGTGAAATGATGGGAAAAAACATTTCACACAAACAGTCATGAAGAGACAGCAAGAGCGGCTATACTAGTATCAGACAAAACAGACAAGACAGGTTACAAGAGACAAAGACAGTCCGTATTAATAAAGGGCTCAAGCAGCGGGAAGGTATGAGGAGCGCAAAGTGACGGAACTAAAGGCAGACACAGGCAGGGGTGGCAGCACCACTCTGAAGCATGGACAAAACCACCAGAGAGGGCACAGGGCCCCGGCCGACAGGGACACGCAGCCCCCGTGTGCACGTGGGCGCTTCTCCAGGACACACTGTGAAAAGCGGAACTCGGGCGCTCCGTCGTGTCCGACTCTGCGACCCTGTGGAGTGTAGCCCGCCAGGTTCCTCTGTCCGTGGGATTCTCCAGGCAAGAATGCTGGAGAGGGTAGCTATGCCCTTCTCCAGGGGATCGTCCCCACCCAGGGACTGAACCTGGGTGTCCTGCATTGCAGGCAGACTCGTTACCATCTGAGCCAGCAGGGAAGCTCCAGGACACACCACATGTTTAGCTAAAAATAAAGCCTCAATAAGTTTAAAATGACAGACATCACATCACACAAAGTATCTTTTCCAATTACAATGGGATAAAATTAGAAATCAATAAAAGGGAAACTAGAAAAATAACAACTCTGGAAATTAAGTAACACTCAAAAGAACCAGTGGGTCAAAGAAGAAATCAAAGAAGGGAAATCAGAACATACTTCAGATGATTGAAGAGAAAACCACAACATATCAATACTTATAGGATGCAGCAAAAGCAGTGCCAAACGGGAAATTTATACCTAAAATGCTTCATTTTTAAAACGAAGAAAAATCTCCAGTCAGGGATCTCACTTTACAACTTAAGGGACTAGAAACATAAGAAGAAACGAAGACCCACAGCTAACAGGAGGAAGGAGATAATACAGATAGGAGCAGAGGTAAGTAAAGTGGAGAACAGAAAAATAACTGAGCGAAAGCTGGCTCTTCACAAAGATCAGTGATGCGGACACAGCTTGAGCTCAATGGACAAAGAAAAACAAATGAAAGACTCAAACTGCTAAACTCAAAGATTACACTGGGAACACTGCTACCAAGTTTATAGAAACTAGGGTTATAAAAGAGCAGTAAGGACAAACCAGAAACCCTAAACGAAATGCACAAACCCCTAAAAACACAAAACCTACCAAGACTGAATCATGAAGAAACAGAAAAATCTTAACAGACCTGTAACCTATACGGAGACTGAACAGTAATACAAATCTGATACCAAAGCAGAGCCCTAGGTCTGACGATCTCACAGTGCAATGTTAGCCACCTAAACATGTCGAGGACTGACACCAGGGCGTGCCTAGAGGCCAGCGGCTAAAGCCCCCGCGCCCCCAGTGCAGGGGCCTGGGCTCAGTCCCTGGTCAGGGAAGCGGACCCCGCACGCTGCAAGCGACACCCAAGATCCCCCATGCCACAGCTACCTAACTCATTCTATGAGGCCAGAACTGCCCTAATATCAAAGCCAGACACAGACAACAAGCCAACTACAAACCAACATCCCTTACGCACACTGAGACAAAAATCCTCGACAAAATAAGCAAGTCAAATTCAGCAGAGTATTAAAAGGATTATACCCCATGACCAAGTGTGACTTATTCCTGGAATGCAAGCAAGGATGTGTCCAAATATGAAAATCAATCAGTATGATATGTCACACAAATAGAGCAAAGGAGAAAAACCACATGATCATCTTAACTGATGCAGAAAAAGTATCTGACAACATTGAATACCTCCATGATAAAAGGCTGCACATGAAAGGTCCACAGGGAACACTGTGCTCCCTGTGAAGGCTGAATGCTTTTCCTGGGGACCAAGAGCAAGGCACGGACGCCCAGGCCCGCCTTCTCTACGCTGCCGCACAGCTCTGGAGTCCAGCCAGAGCAACGAGCAAGAGACATGCTGGAACGGAAGAAGCAGAGCTATTTATGCAGAGGGTCCTAAGGCTTCCACACACAGAACTATTAGCTCGTGAGTGAATTTGGCAAATAACAGGATATAGTCAACACAAAAATCAGCTGCATTTCTGTAGGTTAACAGTGAACAGCCCAAAAAGTAAATTAAGAAAACAATTCTATCTCTAATAGCATTAAAGAAAATTCAGGGATTAACCAAGGAGGTCAAAGACATGTGTACATAATATTCCAGAAAGAAATGAAAGACGACACAAATAATTGGAAACACATTCTATATTCATGAATTGGAAGACGATATAATTAATAATAAATACTAAAAAAAAAAATACTAACCAAAGAGACCTACAGAGTTAAGAAAATTCAAATAAAAATGCAAATGATTGGTTTATAGAAATAGAAAGACCTATCCTAAAATTCATATGTAAATTCAAGTGACTCTTAACAGGCAAAAATGATTCTGAAAAAGAAGAACAAAGCTGGAGGACACTCGTTCTGATTTCAGAACTTACCCACTGAGTGAGAGGAATCAGAACAGAGAGACGCTGGCGTACAGACAGACGGAGACCTGTGGAATAGTCTCGAGAGCCCAGAAATAAACCCTTGCACACACTGTCAAATGAGTTTCAATCGGGTTGCCAAGACCATACCATGGGAAAAGGACAGTCTTTTCAACAAATGGTGCTGAAAAACTGGATGTCCCCATGTAGAAGAATGAAACCATACCCTTACGTAACAGTAACACAACAAACACCCTCAAAATAAATCACAGCCTCGAAAAGCTAAATCTGTAAAACTCTTAGATGAAACCACAGGACAGGTTTAATGGCCTTGGATTTGGCACTGATTTCCTGGGTGCCAATTTATAGCCAATGAAGAAAAAACAAACTGTCATTGATGAAAATTAATCAGGATCATCAGCCAGATGGAAACCAAAACTCCCTGAGATGCCAGCTCGCATCCACGAGGAAGGGTGACAGCAGGAAACAGCGAATGTTGACGAGGATGTGGAGCGACTGGGACCGCTGTGCGGTGTTGATGGGAATGTAAAACGGTGCAGGCAAAGTGGGAAAGTGTACAGCGGGGCCTTGAGACATCACAGACAGGATCAGCCACGTGGCCGCACAACTCCCCCTCCAGGCACACAGCCCAGAGAACTGGTGAGCAGGGTCTTGCACGGATAACTGCACACCAGCAGGGCAGCAGAGCGTCCAGGCCGAGATCCACACACACGGCGAGGCTTCTCAGTAAAGCTGCCTAGATACTGTAATGAGATAAGGCTAATCTTTTTAAAAAACGGTGCTGGGACAACTGGAAAAAAAATGAAAGCATCTTGACCCCTACCTCATAAAATACAAAAATATAAATTCCCAAATCAAAACCTTAACATAAAAGAGAACACCGTAAAAAAAAAAAAAAAAAGAGAACACCGTAAAAATTCTTGAAGAAAATGCTGGTGCAAGTCTGTGCCTGTGTTAGGCAAAAATGTTAAGATGCCACAAGAAGCACTACCTGTGAGAGGAATGTCTGGGAACAAAACTTCATCAAAAGTAATACATTTTGTTAAAGAAATGAAACGACAAGCCTCAAGTTGAGAACACAGTCTTAACGCATCTACCTCATGAAAGACGTGCGTCTAGAATATACAGCATACTGTTACTGCTCGAAGGTAAGGCACACAGCCCACTGGAGAAAAAGGAAAAGGATCTGAATGCTCACGTCAGGAAACAAAAAATTCAAGTCGCAAATGAGCCCGCGGACTGAATGAGCCACATTGTCACCAGGACATGTAATTAACACACAAGGGAACGGAAGGCCACTCGGCAGCCAGCAGCACAGCCTCTGCTTGCGGCCGGGCCTGGGCGGGGGCAGCGGCCTCTGTGCGGCAGTGTCCGTGGGGACCAGCTACAGGGCACTCGGGATTCACCCCGGGACCGTGGAGGCCTCCGTGACGGACGCTGCAGGATCCACTGGGACACACGCAGCAAGGTCCAAACCCCCTGCCGGCATCCCCGTGCTGCCGTGCTCGGCCACCTCGGGGGGGGCGGTCTCTGGCACCCACCACGTGGCCACAGGTCTGAGAAAGGCAGGCAGTCCACAGGCGCAAACGAAAGCTATAAAAGCACCAGGAAACGAAAGGAAATTTCATCATCTTGGAGCAGAAAACACGTTCCTCACCAAGACCCCAAACTCAGGCAGCGTGAGGGAAAGACCCTGAGGGGCCACTGCAGAGAGAGGCAGGCGTGCAGCCTGTGCGCACAGCACACCAGACCTCGGGCTGACGCGAGACCCGCACAGCGAAGGACAGAGCGTCCACGGGGCATGAAAGCCCACCACGGACCAACACGAGACGGGCCGCGCAGAGACAGGCGCGGCTCCGAACGCCGAGTATCAGAGCGGGACACGAGCGCGAGAACGCCCCCTCAGGCATTAGCTAGAGTTCACAACAGAAACGGGACGCCACCTTTCATTTATCCGACTAAAAAGCCCAGAAATCCCGAAAACACATTGTGCTGGCTGAGGAGCAGGAGACCAGGTCCCCAGCAATGCTGGTGGGGACGGGACTGTTCAAGACACCTGACCGCACACAGCAGGGGTGGTGATCACACCGCAGTGTGTGAGTGTGAGGAGAGGGGAGCCCGGGACGGCCCAGCCCTGGGGCTGGGGGAGGCCAGCTCCAGTCGGACCCATGGGCCCAGTGGCTCACCTGCTCCACGTGGGGCTCCTTGGCAAAGGAGATCCTGGCGATGGAGTGGGACGCAATGCACAGCTCCTGCCCATTCACCTCGCCTTCCTCCACCTCCACGATGCCTGCAAGGGAACACGTCAGCCCCACGCCAGCCGCCCGCCTCTGCGGCCCAGGGCTCACCACATCTGAACACCACAGGCACTGAGGCAGCCACAGCCCCTTGCAGGACCCCTAGGCATCAGGAGGGAAGACACCGCTCCTCTCACGGCCGAGGCCGGTGACCTCTGGGGTGATCTTGCTCTCCCGCTCCCAGGAGATCTGACGGGGGGACGTGCGGCCAAGAGGAGGGGACCCCCCTGACTGCCCCCCCCCCCTTTCCAGGCTGCCAACACCTGGGGCAGCGTGGCTGGCCCTGCTGGTCTACCAGCTTCAGGAAGCGAGCGCTCACTTGAGCCAATGAGCGAAGTACAGGTGACGCAGGCAGGGTCTGAACTCATGGACCTGGTGAACTACTTTAGAATGAACTCCTCTGGGGGGCAAAGCCAACTTCCAGACAGAACTTTCACTCCCGGTTGAGGTCCCCCCGGAGGCCCACCAGCACGGGAAACACGGGGCTCGCACAGACGTGAGTGGGATCGCTGACAGGAACCGGCCCGTTCCCGCAGAGGAGCTCCTGCAGCCCCGCCCCCCGCCCCGGGAAGGTGCCCACGGGGCCCTGGCAGGGCACGCGTGCAGGCGGCCCGGGGAGGCACGCACCTGTGTTCTGGGCGCTGACGAAGGCCACCTTGTTGGTGTCGGGCTCCAGGCGGATGAAGCCGCACTCCCTGTGCATGGGCTTGTGCGTGTCCGGGTGGAAGGCGTTGAACCTGGACCAGGAATCGACAGGTGGGGCCCCAGGCACCCAGTGCCCAGCAGAGCACGCGCAGACGTGGTGGACCACCCTCCTCACCCAGTGACCGTGAAGCACCACACAGGGTCGACACGTGAAGGACACAGCAGAGACCCGGGGAGCACGGGGATGGCCGCCCCGTCCGCTCGTCTCCTCTGCCGCTGCGGGGCCTGCCCGGGACCCTGCTCTCCGTCATGCAGGGCGTGCACCCCAGGCCCGTCAGCACCTCCCACACTCCTCGGTCTAAGCCCCCCACCAACACCGTCAAGCCCATCCCTTCGGCGCTGCCTTCCCACCGCTGAGCTAGCATCCTGCTCAGGGGCGCACCGGTTCCTCTGTGAGACACAAGCGGGCAGTCCGCGACTCATCACCCTGCCTCCCCTGCAGGCCCACGGTGGGGGCGCGGCGCCGGCTCATGACTCACAGCCCGCGGGCTCAGCAGCGCCGGGAGGGAACCCAGTGCTGACAGCATGTGACAGGCGGGGGGCCCGGCACACACAGCCTCCTGCGACCACAACCCCTCACGAAAAATGCATCTACTGCCTACACAAGCACTATTGCACTGACCAAAACACCTGTTTTTCACTCTCTCCACTTTTCTTTAACGGCAGTCACTGAATGACCAGCATTAAGAGGAAATTAATGAATGCTAATCGTAAATTCCTCTAAAGGGCTGTGACTTGTGGTTCTGTTTTACACAACCCAGCATTTCTACCTTTTGGTTCATATGCAGGCTATTCTTTCTCCTCACCCTTGCAGTCAAGAATAAAATGAAAAGGTACGAGATAGTACAGCCTCAGCTACCCCCACCCTGTGCCCCCCACCCAGGCGCCCTGCTCTGAGTGGCAGGAAGCCCGGTCTGAGACCTGTGATTCCCCCGCCTCTCTGCGGAAAGCCAGGCCCAATCTCTAGAAATCCTGGGGTGGCTGACTTCCACAGGGCACCGTGGATGCCTCCCATCTGCATTAACAAGCTGAGACTGCTCAGTGTCTCTGGCCTGGCCCGGGGTGGGCACTCGTCCTGTGGGGCGGGGCGTGGCGGGCACTCACGAGAAGTTGAGCATGGGCTGGCCCACGTGCGAGATGTGCGCCTCCTCCAGGTACCGGAAGGGCTGCAGCGTCGGGAAGGTCCCAGCTCCCGGCGGCTCTGACAGCCAGGTGCCCAGCATCCAGGACAGCGGCTCTACCACGGGGCTCATCCTGGGGGGCTCTGCGGACAAAGAGGGGCGTGAGCGGCTGCTGCCAGCTGTCCTGGGCAGCTTAGCGTGGACTGCACACCATGTACCTGGCAGGCCCGGGTCATCACAGATTGACCTGCAGGGCCTGACCTTGCCCGCGGCCAGCATGAGCCTCAATCTCCTCTCTCGGCAGGGAGAAGAAGGCCGCGCTGTCGGCGGGCCCCGTCCTGCTGGACCAGCTCCGGAGCCCGCAGCTCCTGGGACACAGAGGACGGCCTGGCGGTGGGGGGAGGCCCGGGGCCCAGGGCCTCAGAGGAGGTTGAAAAGGCAGCGTCACCAGCCCCTGGGCTGGTCAGGGTGCCTCCGCACGGCAGCCTGGTGCTGCGGATGAAGGCAGGGGGAGACCGTGGGCAGCATGACAGGGGGCTCTGGGCCGGGAGGGCGCACCCTGCCCGCCAGGCGGGGCCCACGGCGGCAGCACTGGACGGAGACTGCTACCCGTGGGCACCAAAGGGCCCTGCCACTGAGGGCGAGGGCGACGGCAGGCCTCGCGGGCAGGGGGCAGGTGGGCACCGGGACCGCAGAGGAGGGTGGGTGTGCAGACCAGTCTGCCGGGCGCCCAGGCCCCACGGTCAGCGTGCAGGTGCTGCTGAGCGGCTTTCCAGAAACTGGCCCGCGGGACCCCCGAGACCACGGGAAGGCGGGGCTGGGCCAGCACGGCCCACTGGGCAAGGGCGACAGGAGGGCTGACTCCCGGCCCGCCAGCTTCCCGCTCCTGGCCACGCCTCAGACCGAGCGTCTCCAGGCAGACAGCACACACGACGCTGAGTGGGAGGGGAGGCGAGGCGGGGATCACCGAGCTGGCGCAGGAGCCACGCTGCTTTTCTGCTGCAGCACGAGGCCTGTGGGGTCCTAGCCCCCCATCAGGGGTCGAACCTGGGCCCCAGCAGTGGGAGCACGGACCCCAGGGAAGTCCTGAGGCTAGCTACCGAATGGCCACTTCTGTCGACAAGCCCCAAACACCAGCACAAAGGAACCGGCTTCTCAAGCGTACACACCACGGGGATGCCCAGGCTTCTGGAAGCACCTTGGCTCCTGAGATCACACGGCCTGCGACTGCAGGTGGAATGCAGTCTGGGAGAACGACCCGGGGAAAGCTCAAAGGGCTCTGGAGGTGGAGAAGCGACTCCCTCGACTGAGAATGCTGGGGACGGAGCGCAGGGGGGGCCGTGCTCGAGGACCGGCGGGTGGAGGACGGGGTGTGCACCTCTGACTTCTGAGATCCCCGAGGCAACAATGGGCGGCCGGGGGGTGGGGGCACACACTCCTTCCTCCTCCGGCCTGGCTGTCTCTCCCAGGACTCCCTTTCCAAATCGCCCGTGGAAAGTCAGGGCTGAGGACGGTGACTCTGGAGCCGACTGACACGCTCTCACATTTAGACAGCAAGGAAAACCGAGATCGGGACTTCAGGAACAACCTCCAGCAGAAGGAAAGACCAGGAGCTTCGGACTTGGCGGTCTTGGGCCGGCAGACCCTGCTGCTCTGATTACTCCGTTCACTCCTCCGCGACGCGGCTGATGCTCGTCCACGGACGGGAACCCAGCAGCAAGCTGATGGGAGACGCGCACACATGCCGGGAGTGAGCACACGGGGTGGCGTCTCAGGGACAGAAGGTGTAACACGAGGTACTGGCCGGGCAGGCTGGGCGGGCAGGAACAGGCAGCCGGTGTGGCTGGGAAAGGCTGGCTGGCTGGAAGAGCGTTCGCGCCCCCGGAAAGGCCCTGGCCTCCCGTCTGAGCAGAGCCCTGAGGCCTGGCGGAAGGGCTGAGGCCCCCCGCTGCAGGAAGCAGCTGGAGGAGGACGGCCCCGCGGCAGCAACGGAGGCGGCTGGAAGGGCAGGAAACCAAGGCCGGCAGCCCTCCTGCCCTAGAACCTGCCCCAGAGAGACGGAAACACAGCCCCCCGAGGCCTGAACACACCGCTCGCCCGGAACACCCCGAATGCCCTCCCGTGTCAGGAGGCCGACAGAACATGCAGACACGGTGTGACTTGGCCTCAGAGAGAAGGGAAGCGCCGACAAGAGGCTCCACAAGGATGGCCTGGAAAATGTGCCTGGGAGGAGGGCCAGACCCACGCGGCACACGACTGGTCTGCAGGGCATGCCTGACGGCCAGGGCGGCCACACAGGGCAGCTCCCCACAGCCTGCCTCCCTGGACCCCGAGCCCATGAAACACAGCTGCTCCCAAGATGCACTCCCAGAGCAAGACCCCACGTGGGATTTCAAGACCTCACCCCAAAATACAGAACTTCACCCACCCCAGCATTTTGAAGTACTGGTGGCTACATGTCCAAACAATGTTTCATACAGTATTGAGTTAAACAGTTTATCAAAGCTAACTTCACTCGTTTCCCTTTACCTTTTTGACCCATTTAGTAGAAAATTTAAAATCAGGTGGGAACTCACACCATGTTCCCGTTGATAGCACTGGAAAGGAGCATTCAACACTCAGGGGACGAGTCCCGTCAATACTGCTGAGAGGTCACCGCTAGTCTTCACTGAAAGATGCCGCGCGGTGCCGGCAGAGCAGCTGCAGGAAGCCCCGCGCGCGTCCCAGGAGACAGGCATGAGCACCAGGCTCTGCACGTGCGGGAGGAGCGTCTGCCAGGGAGCGGGGCGGGCCCGCCGGTCCCCGAGTGCGCCCCAGCCTCCAGGGTGCCCGACCGAGGACAGATCACGCAGGGAAGACTCACTTGAAAAACAGACGAGCAGGTGCACCGTAAGAGGGTAACACAGAACACCAGACACACCTGGGGCCACGTGTCAGAAGAAAGCGCTGTTTAGGTGGACTCTCAAAGCAAGACCCTCAATGCCGGCTGTAAACAAGAGATGCAGCTGACGTAATCTGGAAAGGCGTCAGAAGGTGGGGCCAAGGCAGGCAGTTGGGGTCAGGCGTCAGGACCCGACATCAGGCAGAAGGCGGGCCAAGCCCAGCGCACTCTCGCAGACGAGGAGCGGCCCCGCAGCAGGCGAGGGCATGGTCACTGGGGAGGCGTCTGTGGACATTCAGGCCCCAGATGCGGCAGCAGCATTTATAAAGCAGAAACGGCTGAAGATGCTCAGAGGGTCACAGAAACTAAAGGAAATCTCTATACCTGTTCTCTCCATGTCCAAGCAAACAATATTCAAATAATGAAATAGAAATAACTATATATAGAATATAAGTAATGAGGTGACTCTGTTGGACATACACTGAACTTGTAGTTTGAAACAAGAGAATACTCCTTCAAGTTACTCTGAAAGACCCATGAAGAGTGACTTTAAACTGGTCACAGAGCACTTCTAACTTCCAAAAACTAGAGAGTTCTCTTCCCTGTCCAATCACAACACAACGAGACTAAAAATTAAAACGGTACGGATGTTCTTTAAAACAAGTCATGAGAGAGACGCCAGACACGCCACGCCTCCACTCGCTGGAACCGTCCAGAACAGGCACGTGGATCCGGCAGGGGTGCTGAGGGCACAAGAGAACGGGGTGCTGGCTCGCCCGCACACTGCTCTGTCTCACTCCCGTAACCGCCGTGGTAAAACTGTCTGCAGTGAGACGTCCGTGACGCAGACGAGCCTCAGAGAGAGCAGACGCCGCTTCCCGGCCCTCTGCCCACGTCACAGCAGGACAGGGCCGCCCCGGGTCCCTGCGGGGACCGCTGCCCTGCAGGCAGAGCTGGTGTTTTAAGGAGACAGAAACGCTGACTGGGGGGTAACACACCCTGACTCCTAAAGACGTGCTCAAATTAAAACAAGAGCACACTGCGGCGCGGCGCACCCCCTCGCCCCGGCTTTGGCCCTGACACGGGGTGGGGGGGGGGGCCTCCTTTGCCTCTCACCCCCTCCCTCTTCCAGCCAGAGCCTGAGGCAGCTGGTACCACAGAGCCCGTGTCCTGAACCAACGGCTTCCACGGCATCGAGGGAAACTGCAGCTGCCGTGGCCGGGTTTCCAAGCGAGCAGGGTCGGGTGTTGAGATGCAGAGGGAGCTGCTCCGGATGCAGAGACGCTGCCCGCCCAAAGCAGGACAGGCTGGCAGCCCCTCGCAAAGTGAGCCCACCAGCCTGCGAAGCGCAGCAGGAACCAGCCACGAGACCTGCTGGGGCGCGGGGAAGAACACGGCTGAGGCAGGTCCGTGGAGGCGCAGGGCTGCGGAGCCGCTGAGGTCTGCCTGCTTAGATTCTCCGCCGTCCCAGGGGCCCAGGGACTCACTGGAACCCCAGCACCTGGATGGTGGAGGACGTGAAGCAAAGGCGGATCAAAGATGCCCCTGAGGGGTCCCCACTGTAGCCTCTTTTGCTCAGAGGCAAGAGAAGATGTTTGCATAAGCGACTCCAACAGAGTGCGGGGACTGTCCTGGGACAGAGGTAAGCTGGGAGCAGCCAGGTGGAGAGGCACCCACGGCGTGTCCCCTGAAAACAGGTCTCCCACAGACGGGTGGGGGGAGGTGGGGCGGCTTCAGGATGGCTTGGCGCATCCCGTGTATCGGGCACTTTCTCTCTGCTGTTACTACGTCAGCTCCACCTTAGTCCCCAGGCACTAGATCCGAGAGGCTGGCGGCTCCTGCTCTAAAGGGACAGGACCCCAGCTGCTCCCGAACGGGGAGGGCACACATGGGGGCAGCTGGTCCACAAGGGAGGGCCCAGATGGTCCCGGGAGACTTGGGCTGGGGGCCTGGGGCTGGCCCGGACTGTGCTGTCTACACCCGCAGTGTTGTGGGACACGGTGACAGGGTGTCTGGAGGTCCACTAACACCGGTCCTGCCCCCCGCCCCCTGCTCCGTGACCACAGCCCTGGGCTGGGTCTACACAAAGGCTGGCCACCCACCCGGCGCAGGGCTTGGTGGGGCTCAGGCAGGGAAGAAGCTGGGAGCGCAAACCACAGCCAGGGCAAGAGGAGGGACTGACTGGCTCCGGGGGTGGGGGACAGGGAGGTGGCCAAGGGGACTGGGGGCGGAGGCCAGGAGCCCAAAGTCGCCCAAACCAGAGCACGGGAAGCGAGGCTGCAGACCGGTGCAGGTTATGGAGGTGGCGGCGAGCCCCAGGGATCACGCCATCCTGGGATGGTGCGGCCGCAGGAGCCACTGTGGACACGGCCCCCAGGACAGGCCAGAAGCACCGGAGGGGGCGCTCAGCCACTCACTGGACCCTGGACGGGGCGGGGGCACTTCGGGAAGAGTGGACTGGGGGACTGCTGAGGGCAGGAGCCCCGCCTCCAAGAGACTCAACCGCGTGTGCCGTGCATGGGCCGGCAGGCAGGAGCGCACACAAGGCCGCAGGACCCCCGCCCAGAAACTGGCTGCCGAGCAGAGCGCCACCCTGAGCAGTGGAAAGGGAGGCACGTGCCTTCTGGGCGGAGCGCGAGGAGAAGGGCTGAGCCGGGAGCTGTGTGCGGTGGGAGCAGAAAGGGAGAAGAAGCGCGCTGTGAGCAGTCAGGAGACTCTTGGTGCCGTCTGAGCGCACGCTTACAACCACAGGCTCCTATGTCCAGCCCTGCTCTGAGAGACACTTCAGACCCAGTCCTCTCGGCTTGCCGTCACGTGCTCTTAGCTGCAATGAATTTAATGCGGGCAAGAACAACACGGGGGGTGGGCAGGTCCCGCGGGCTGGTCGCCCGCCCTGCCCCTGCTGGAACTGCGGTCAGCCCTTGGCCACGGTCCCGTTCCGTGTTTTCACTCAAGTGTTGCAGAGCAGAAAGACCACCATGAGGCTTCTAAAATCCGAATGCCCTGTGACACGAGCCCACACGTATGCCAGCGCCATCCGATGACACCCTGAAGATCTGTGTATGCCACTCTATGTAAATTACACTTCACTAGAGAAACGAATATAAAACAAATTTAAAAGTCAAACAAAGGAAAAGTATGATAAATAGGGATCTGGCTACTTGCCATTTTCAACCTCTCCAAGTAAATCAGACAGGCTTTCCTATGCATTGTTTCCCTGATTTCACTTTTCTTTTATTAAGATCTCAACCAATATGCAAAAACAAAAATTTAAATTTTCTCCAAGAAATTTAAATTTTCATTTTTGGACCTAGGACAGTGAAAGCAGGCTTACCCATCCCTAAGTTTTCTACACTCCAGAAACCGCCAAGGTTCTTCAAGGTTGTTTTCTGCCAACACACGGGGAAATGTCTGCACCTGGCTGCTAACAGCCCACAGGAAGTGACTGCCAAGCCTGCAGGATGCATTCTGGGAATTGTAGTTCCACAACACAGGGGCCTCCTCAGGGCAAAGTGGAACAAAGGGAGACGACTGGAGATGAACAAACTTCAGAGCTGGGAGGAGCTGTGGAGGCTGAGGCGATCCGTGAGAGTCAGCCAGGCCAGAGGGGCCGAGCGCCTGGGCAGACTGAGGAGCGGGCCCGCTCGTCTGAGCGGCACCGCCGGCCAGTGGGGACGGACCGGTGCAGCAAGGCGGGCTCGCGCGGCCGGCGGGCAGGAGAGCGGTTTCTGGCACACACGCTCTGGAAACGCCTGCCCGCTGCCTTCTGTGTCTCCCGGCACACGTGTCAGCATAGGGGCCCACGGCCCCCAGGGCGGGAAATAAGCAGACCCACCCACTGGGACCTAGGGACAGACGCCTGTGAGGTGCTGCCCACCCCTTTATCGCCTTGCGAGACGCCAGTGTCCTCCGCGGGGGCAAAGGCAGGTGGAGAGCCTCGGCGGCCCGGCCAGCACTGGCTGTGCCAGGCGGAGGGCCCCATGCAGCACGGGTGGTCTGGCTGGCTCCCGCTGGACAGGCACCCAGGGGAAGCCGCTGCTTTAGAATAAGGGCGAGGCCCTCGCTTCATCACCCAGGAGATGGAAAGGCCCCCAGGCACACCTGGGAACACAGGATATGTCAGAAAATAGAGCATGTTTTCCATAAAATACAGAAGACATAATAATGAGGGGCCAAATTATTACTACTTGCAGATAAACGCTACCATTGATTATCTAGTTAATCCCAGTCTCAACTGAGAAACTATTAGAACTCATAAGACAACCTGTCAAGGTGGCCATTAGTAAAACCAGCAGTCTTCCTGCCCGTCAGCAACAACCAAATTACACAGAGGAGGGGCCCCACCTTCCACTCGAACAAGGAGCTTAGAAGTCACAGCTCCTGTCTCTGCAAGAAACACACGGCACTGACAATCAATGACTTTTCCTGGATGTATCGGAGAAACCTGGTCAGATGTCTCCCCCAGACCTGGAGAAACCTGTGGATGGGACCACTGACGTCCGCTCGCCTGGAGCTCTTTGGGCCGGCGGGAGCCCCGGGACGCCTGGCCGAGTGCACGCGGATGAGACTGAGCACCTCCCGGGGCTGCGGTCCCAGGGGCCCCACAGTGTCCTGGGGTTCATCCCCAGGAACCACCAGGTTCTCACCAGAGAAAGAAAAGAAAAGAAAGGAAAAGAAACCACCTGAGTCCCTGGCCGCAAGCCCTGAGAGGTTCTCCAAAACAAAGGCCTGTGCTGCAGTGAGAAGACTTCACCATCTCAGGAGGTGGGGAGGCCCCTCCCCACCCTGGCCCCTGGCCTTCTGGTCTCACCAAGGAGGGGAAAGGAGGGGAAGAAATACTTGTCGAGGTCACAACCCGGGAAACACAAGCCACTAAAAGGCTGAAATTTAATCAGACTATAAAATGCTTCCCCTCCCCCAGACCACTCCTCAGGGCTCAAGCATAATAACAGGATTACAGGGGAAAATGCCCCAAGGTACAGACTCTATGAAAAGAGTCTTTAGAGAAACCCAGAGTCAAGGAGGAGGCAACAAACAAGGACAAGAGAGGAACCTGAAGCACTGACGTGTGCAGCTGCAGGGGGAGACCCGGGACCAGCCCTGGTCAGGTTACCACCACACTTCAAGCCAAGCACCGGCCCACTTCACGTTTCATGAGGACGCCATGTCCGCCTTTCTACAAAAACCACAGGCAGGGTGAAAGGCAAGAGAGAAGAGTCTGAAGAGACACAGCAGAAATTCTGGAATTCTCAGATTTGGATCTGAAGTAACTGTGATTAACACGCTAAGGATTCTAATGGGAAAAGCAAACACATAACGTAAGAAGAGAGGAAATGTGGACAAAGAGTGAAAAATACTGATGGCAGGGCTGAGGAAAGAGGGACTCTGAGTATCTGTCCGTAAGAACTTCCCCTACTGAAAAGCAGAGAGGAAAGACAGGGAAAACAGAAAACAGAGTATCAAGCAAATTTGTGACAATAAAAAGTGATACATATACATGATGAGAATACAGGAGAAGGGAGAAGGAACAGAAAGAAATATGTGACGGAAAAACAGCTGAGAATTTTTCAAAGTTAACAATAAACCCCAAACTGCAGATCCAGGAAACTCAGAGAACACCAAACACAGCAAATACCAGAATATCTACACCTTGGCAAATCACACTCAGCTGCAGAGAACCAGGGACAAGGGGAGTGCTGAAAGAGGCCGGAGGGGGGAAAACCTTATCTCCAGAGTAAAAACCAGAGAATTACAACAAACTTCTCCTTAGAAAACATGCAAGCAGGAAAAGTGTAGAGTCCTACATTCAGTGAAACGATCCCTCAAAAGTAAAGAAGAAATAAAGACTTTTCAAACAAAAACTGAGCAAATTTACTGCCAGCAGACATGACCTGCATGAAATGTTAAACGTTCTGCAGAGAGAAGGAAAATGATACAGGTCAGAAAATCTGAATCTAAATAAAAAAAAGAGCACTGGAGAAGGAAAAAATAAAGGTAACACTAAAATGCTTCTTTTTCTTAACCGACACAGTAGACAAAGTTTGTTCAAATTTTTGGCAGAAACAGGGTGAGTATAGCATTAAGTGAAACAAATGACAGCCAGTTCATGAGGGATGAGAGGGAGGAACCGGGACCCGCTGTTAAAGGTGCCTGCACGACCATGAAGCAGTACCGCCGTCTGAAAGTGGACACAGATTAGCTGTAAATGGACAGTGTGAACTTGTGGAGGACTACTGAAAAGAAGTAGAGAGAGAGAGAGAGAGAGAAAAGTCACTCAGCCGTGTCCGACTCTTTGCGACCCCATGGGCTGTAGCCTAACCAGGCTCCTCCGTCCATGGGATTTTCCAGGCAAGAGTACTGGAGTGGGTTGCCATTTCCTTCTCCAGGCGATCTTCCCGACCCAGGGATCGAACCCGGGTCTCCCGCACTCCAGGCAGACTCGTTACCATCTGAGCCACCAGGGAAGCCCTTAAAAAAAGAAGTATAACTGATATGCTAAGAAAGGAGAGAAAGTGAAATCAAGTTAAATGCTCAAATGAAACCAAAGAAGGCTAAAAAGCAGGAACAAAACAAAAGCAGCCAGTGGCAAGCAGTTACAAACATAAGGGACATGAATCCAGGGAAAGCAATGGCCAGTTCACACTTGAGCGGCCCAAGACCACCCACCAAATGATGGAGCCGGCTAGAGACCGTACGGAGACCCACTGTATGTTGTCTGTGAGACCCACCTTATATACAGAGACAGGTTACAAGTAAAGGGATACAGAAAGATATACCATGCTAACAAGAATTAAAGACAGCTGGAAAGCAGACATTAGGACAAGAAAAATCACCGGGGATAAAGGACAGCATTATTACATAATAAACTAGGGGTTAATTCTCCAAGAAGATGTAATAATCCTTAAGGCTTACATACCTAACAACACAACATCAAAACATGAGACAAAGATGAACAGAACTGCAAGGAGAAATGCGCAAATCCACGGTTACAGTGGGAGACCTCAACATACTGCAAAACGGGCAGATCCGGCAGGCAGCCAGCAGGGCACATGTGAGCTCTCCAATCATGGACCACTGTGCCTGCTGATTTCAGGCGTCAGCCTGACTGGGCTACGAGGACGCTGAACCAGCTGGCGGGACGCTACTTCAGGGGGTGTCTGTGAGGGGCCCCAGGGGAGCTCAGCGTCTGAGTTGCGGCCCTGAGTAAGACTGCGGGCCCTCGCATGTGCACGGGCACCAAGGGCCTCAGCAGAACAAAACCGTGGAGGAGGGCAAACTCGCTCTGCTTGAACTGGGGTCTCCAGATGGAGTGGAGTTCCCCACCCCCCCCAGGCCTTGGAGCAAGGACTGAATCACTCCACCAGCTTTCCTGGTTCTCCAGCTTGCCATCCATAAATGTGGGAGCCAATTCCTGTAATAAATTGCCGTATACTCACACACATCCTACTGATTCTATTTCTCAAAAGAACCCTGACTAACTACTACTTCAGTCAACCTCAGTAGAACAAACACTATGCCCAAGCTCAGGCTCACAAAACACACTCACTACGACAGGCCAGGTTCTGGGGCGCAGAACACACCTGACACGTGTACAGAACACAACTCATACAGAGGATGCTCTCAGACCACAGTGGGACTGAACCAGAAATCAGAAACAGCAAGAAAGCTGAAATACCACCAGATACTTGGAGATTAAACAAGACACTTCTAAGTATAAAGTGGGTCAACAAGGAGGAAGTCTCAAGAGAAATAAAAGAACACTTAAACTAAATGGAAATGAAACTACAAAAACTACAACTTGTCAAAATTTGTGGGATGCAGTAAAAGCAACGCTTAGAAAGAAATGTATAGTGCTGAATGCACATATTAGAAAAGAAATAGTGGAAATTGAAAGTAGAGAAGAAAAAGCAATTAAGCTGAAAGTAAGCAGAACAAAAGGGGGAAAAAATTAGAATAGAAACCAATGAAAATGAAAACAGGAAAATAAAGAAAGTCAATAAAATCTGAATGCATATATTAGAAGAAGAGAAACAACTGCAATTAAATAATCTAAGTTTTCACCTTAGGAAAACAGAAAAGGAAAAGTACTTAAGTTGAAAGCAAGCAGAAGAAAAGGAAAAAAAAATTAAGAGCAGAAACCAATGAAACTGAAAACAGGAAAATAAAATCAACAAAAGGTTGGCTTTTTCGAGAAGATCAGTAAAACTATTAACACTCTAGCTTAGTTAACAAAGGAAGGCAAAGAGAGAAGACACAAATTACCAATGTCATAAATAAAAGAGGAACATCCACTACAATCCCACAGACATTAAACTGTTTAAAGGATACTATGAACAACTTTATGCCTACAAATTTGATAATTTAGGTAAAATGGATCAATTTCTTGAAAGACAATATTACCAAAATGTATACAAGGAGAAATAATCTGAATAGGCCCATATCTGTTATATCAGAGAAACTGAATCAATAACCCCCAGGGCAGAAAGCATCAGTCCTAGATGGGCTTCTAGAATATATGAATTCTATCAAACATTTAAGGAAAATTTTACCTATTCTTTATAATCTCTTCTGGAAGGAAGAAGCAGAGGGAATACTTTCTAAATCATTCTATGAAGCCAGAATCACTCTATTATCAGAATCAGACAAAGCTATTAGAAGAAAGTAAAACTACAGATTTCTCTCATCAACAAAGATACAAAACTCAACATGAGCAAAGAGCATCTAACAATGTAAATATATATATATACACCATGATCACTTGGGTTTATTGCAGTATGCAAGCCTCGTTCAGTAGTCTAAAATCAATCAATATAACCCAAATGTCCATTGTAAGATGAGTGGATAAACAAAATGTGGTCCGTCCATACAGTGGACTACTACTCAGCCTTCAAAGCAAGGAAATTCTGCAATATGCTACCACATGGATGTCCTCTGCGGACATCAGGCCAATCACAGATGGACGAATACTGTGTGATTTCACGTACATGAGTCAGAGTCACAGAGAAGCAGGGTGGTGGCTGCTGACTCTGGGCGAGGGGAGAAGGGTGTCACTAACAGGGGCAGAGTCTCAGATTCCCGTGAGTTGCAGGATGGCCGTGTGGCAGCTGTGCCGTGGTGTGCATGGATTTCACGCCGCTGCACTGAAGGCTGACTGACTGTTATGGTAAACTTTTGTTGTATTTTAACTCAATATAAAACAAGGCACAACAATGACAAAAAGAAACAGCTATCAGGCCATAAAAAGACACAGAGGAACTCTGACTACAATCCTGCTGAGTGAAATAAGCCAACCTGAAGAGGCTGCACGCTCTGGTTCACAGCATCTGCACCTCGCAGGCTTGGGACTTTCCTGAAGAGGCAGAACTACAGACAGTCCTAAGTAGATCAGCGGCTGCAGGGGTTGGGAGGGACGGCATGAACAGGCAGACAGAGTTTCAGGGCAGGGACACGACTCTACGCTGCTGCACTGAGTATATGTGCTCTAATGTACTCGTCAGACTCCAAGCATAAGCCGTCCCGTGGGCTGACCTGCCCAAGCATTCCCAGGGTATGCTTGTATCCCGGCCGGGAGGCCTACAGTGGTTGCCCTCCACCAGGCCTTCACCAGGGCAAGGCTGGGTGCTCCTGCATTTGTATTCATTTAAAAGATTCCTTTCTGTCTCTTCCCCACTGTGTTTTTTTTTGTGGAGCACAGATTCACCTTCAATGGTCTGAAATTCCAAAATTTCTACCATCCAATATTTTGTTTAATTCTACAGAGTTGGTCTTAGGTAAGATTCTCTTGAGATTTGTATCTTTGAAAGATATTCTTTTTTGTTAATAAGTTTGTCAGTGGGTAAAAAAAAACCCAAAAACCTCAAATATAAGACAGTGAACCTAAATGTAACCTATGGGACTTAGTTAATAACAACATATCAGTATGGGCTTGTAACTAGTAATAGAGTGAACCTCTAGCACAAGTGGAAATGTGAGATGTTAGCAGTAGGGAATTAGCGGGGAGGGGGGAATTCCTGTGCTGTCTGTTAATTTTTCTGTAAATCTAAAACTTTCCTTAAAAGGAAAACCCAAACTATTAGAGAATAGGGCTTCCCTGGTGGCTCAGCTGGTAAAGAATCTGCCTGCAATGCGGGAGACCTGGGTTCGATCCCTGGGTTGGGAAGATCTCCTGGAGAAGGGAAAGGCTACCCAGTCCAGTATTCTGGCTGAAGAATTCCATGGACTATGTAGTCCATGGGATCACAAAGATCCCATGTGTCCATCGGACAGAACTGAGCGACTTTCACTCATTAGAAAATAATCAATGGAAGGTAGGGAGTAGGTAGAAATACAGATGAAATAAGATTATCAGAATACTGATAAATGTAGAAGCTGGGGTGGGAAGTTGGTTCAGTGGGGTTATTATACTTTTCTGTTTCATTTGTCCATGTTCAAGATTTCCACAATAAAAGCTTTTAAAACTCCAAATTAATTCAAGAATTGTATGTATAAGGAATAAAAGAACAGGAAGAAAACTCAGCTATAGCCCTGAGGGCCCAGCTGACTCACACTCGACAGTGGACATCCGTGTCTGTGGGGATGTTCACAGGTCAGCGAGCAAGGTGGGAACAGCATGGTCAGGGCAGGGCAGACACGGGATGAACGTGGGAAAACGTTCATCCTCCCTGGTTCACAGAAATGCCTGCAACGTGCCCGATGCAGCCAGACACCCGGAGCGAGCCTGGGCTCTGTGAGAGCATGCCCGTTCTGTGGGAAGGCCACTCGACAGCAGCTTCTTGGGGGCAAGCTTCCCAGACCCAGAATCTGCAGCCCCAGTGGCCCGGCTGCTGTCGTGGGTGTTCTGTCCAGGAAAGGGGGCCTGGCTGAAGATGAAGGACTGAATAAACACGTGTGTGGTCCCTTCAACACAGAATCCCTGCAAAAGGACCGAAGACCCCTGCACTGATGAACAGTCGAGAGCGTAGCCGGTCTGGAGGACAGCAGGGGGAGCTCACAGGCGGGGACTCGGGGCGCCTGCTCCCCTCCCCAGGCCCCTCTCCCCGTGCCCCCCCCCCACCCCAGGGCCCAGCCTGTTCCTCTCAGTCCTCAAGGCTCTTCCGCAAAGCTTCCCTGTGGAGCCACGCTCCCTCCCGGCCGCTGTCCACTTTCCCCAGGCCCCTCACGGCTAACCCTCTTAGAGCCTGGTCCTGGCCACCCTCAGTAGCCCCCTCCCTTCGCCAGGTCCCCACCCAGCTCTGTCCACACCACTCCAAGGAGACTGGTCACCAGTGACCCCACGTGGCCGAGGCAGCCATCTTTCCTCCACTCTGGTTGGAGCGGCTGCACCCAGCTGGGCACCCCTCTCTGCAACACCTTCTACCTGACGGCGCAGACACACGTTGGCCACTTTAAGCAGCTGGGTGCTGGCTCTCTGGCTCCAGACCTGAGGGGCGTCTCAAGCTTGACTCCTCTCAAAATGTCACTGTCACGGGGGCTCCCCTCAGATCACTAACTGTTTCCCCCAAAGAGGGCAAAATCGCTAACGATGTATAGTGGTGAGTAAAGCAACCGGCACGAGGCGCACATGCGTCGAGCACCGGTGTGATGGGGACGCGCGGATGCGGTTCTCAGATCAGATGAGACTGGCACCTGTGAGGGAAGGTGGCTGGGGGCCAATTCACTCAAGCGTTTACAGAAAGGCAGGACGAACGCTGGCAGTCACCCACCGGAGCAGAAAAGGGAACGAGAAAGCCTAACAAATTACAGGATGAAGAAGCAGGCCCAAATTTCAATTTACCAATCATCCCAGCTGTAAGCGTATTAAGTTACTATATAAAACGGCTCTCAGATTGAGTTAAAATATAGCTACAAAATAAAGGCATAGAATAAGTTTGAAAATAAGGAGATAAAGAAGTAAAACTTTAAATGGGACAAAATGGCTTTTCTGTTTGATAACATGCAGGCACACTCACGTGTCTAATAACATACACGTGAAACTGGAAAGGCTTTCAAGAAGCAACAAGTGAGAGACCTACCTCCCTTCTCAGAAACCCAGAGCGGTGGATACAATAAGTTAGGAAACAGATCAGCTGACCAATGAAATAAAGCTAGATCCAGAGCTAACAAGAACAATGTAACGAGCCTGGGGAGAGTACAAGTTCTCCTCCCTGCGGGGGAGGCTCTGTGAGGCGGTCACACGCAGACTGTACTGGGCCTCCGTGAAACCTCAGAAGATTCTCTAAGGTTGCCAAAGCACTGTACCCGAACAATAAAACAAAAATCAGCTCCCTTCCCCCAGGCTATGCACTTGAAAAACCATGGCACCCTCCTAAATAACGCAGGTCAAAGAGGGAATCAAGGCTAAAATTACAAATGCTTTAGAAATCAACAGCCCAGAAAGCAGCGGGAGGTGGGTGTGCAGCGCAGAGCCAAAGCGACAGAAGGGGCCAGCCTCACCTGCAGGATTGGGAAACACCCACTGTCTCAAAGGAGTCAGCACTGCCCTCCAGAAGCAGAAAAGCCATGAACGCAGGAGAGCAAAAAGAAATGAGGATGAATGAAGAAGAAAAAACAAGGGAGACTTGATCAGTGCAGGTGGCTTGGAAAGAACTGCTACAGTGATAAACTTAGGGCCATTTGACAAGAAGAACAGAAGAAGTACCAGAAAGTAGTTACTAGGTACAAGAAACTACAAAGCCGCTTTAAAACACTAGGGGAGAATGCAGTGTGTAACTGTGACCAGTACATCAGGGTGGGTTTGGGTTTTGCTGGATTTTGGTTGTAGCCCTGAGTGGGGTCCAGGAAACCCTGAAGAGCCTGTGTCACACTGCAGCCTTTCCTCACCTGCAGTTAATTACAACCCAGAAGACAAGCGCGGATTCAGACTAAATGCACAACGTGGGAGGAAAATGGTTTCCACCTTCATACACTTAACCGGCGAGAGACACTACCCTCGCAACAAATTTTTCAAGAAACAAACAGCAAATTAGGAGGGAAAGCAGAAACATAAGTGATAACATATAGAATATATATCCACCCTATCTGTATAGATACAAAGATACGTAAATAAAAGCATAAAAACTAGTCTAGCCACCTGGGAAGCCAGATGGGAGAGGGGCGTCTTCTCAGCCTACAAGTTTCTGTAGTGTTCTTAAGAGAACGTACTCTACACTTCAGTAGGCGTTCGCAATCTCAAGGTTAGTATTAACGTTCACAACTATCTAACGTCAGGGATATTTGTCACGACACAACCGAAAAGGACTTCCCTCTGATTTAGTCTCTTCTCATCTCTCTGGCGGTTCACAGTTTCTGTCTTAACTCAGACCTAATTCCCCAGGACTTGGCCTGCAGTGTGCAAGGGGGCCTCCCTCGCCAGGCCCCTCCAGGTGGGCCTGGGTCTCCCACGCCTCCTTCTGCACTGGCTAAAGCCCTCAGCTACAGCTGCCACCCCAGCTCCTGTCCCTCCGGACGGGCCGGGAGACAGTGCACGGGGGCGCCTGGGCCCCAGAGAAGCCCTCTGTGGTGCCCGCGGCGCGGGGCTTGGGTACTGACCGCGGCCAGGGGGCAGCAGGCTGCTCAGGTGAGGGAGGCTCAGCCTCCGCAGCTGGTCCAGCTTCTGGCGCAGCTCGCGCACCTGGCTGTCCGAGCGGCTGACCCTCTGGCGCAGGGTCCGCAGCTCGCCGTTCTTCTTCTCCACCTGCTCCCGCAGGCAGCACACCTGGCTCTTGCTCTGGCGGGAGGAGAAGCAGTAGGAGTGCAGCGAGTCGATGAGCTTGCAGGCGCCCGACGCCGACAGGATGACCTCGTTGATGGACATGGGGCTGGCGTCGCTGTGCTCACTCTGGACGGCCTCGGCCGCCGGCTTCGGGGTCACGTCGGTGGGAGGCGACGAGGTGCCCTGGGCCGGCTTCTGCGGCGTGGCGGTGAGCGAGGAGCTCGCCGAGGGGCAGGCGCGTGGAGGGCTCTGCGCTGGCCCCTTCTCGGGCCCGGGGCTGCTCCCGCTGCAGCCGGGCTCGGCGTCTCTCCTCGGCCGCTTCCGCTCAACCGGCTCCCGGGGGATGGCCGGCCTCTCTCGGGCGTGCTTGGAGGAGAAGCTATAGGAGTGAAGCGAGCCGATGAACTTGCAGGCCCCGGAGCCCGGGGGCGTGAAGTCATCCGCTGAAACGCCACCCCTGTCCCACCTGTCAGCAGGGGTGGCGCCCTCATCGCCAGCATCCACAGCCCCTGTGCTGGCTTCTCCCTGGCTGCTGGAGGTGGCCGCGGAGGCCGGACCGTCCTCCGCGTGTCCATCCGGAGGCTGCCGCACCCGCTCCTGACCAGCGGCCTCCCGGGAGGCCCTGGCTGCGCTTCTGCCCTGTGGCGGGGCCCGCTTCAGCTTGCGGGGCTCCGGCTTGGCCATTGGGTTTGCGCTTGAGGATGAAGGTGACCCTGCAGCTGCCTTCCCATCCGCGGTGTCATTTGCCTGTGCCCTTAGACCTGCCGAGGCTTTCCCGGTGTCCCTTCTCCGGGGGCGGCCATGGCCTCCAGCCCCCCTTTTCTTCTCCGCCAGGTGGAAGATGGACGGCACGGCCGTGGGCTTGAGCAGGCGGTGCTGGTCCTCCAGTCTCTTGGAGAAGCTGTCTTTGGTGAAGTGCTCGCTGCAGAGGAAAGAATACTTAGTGGGGGTCCAGTTATCCCTCTGAACAGCCTTCAACCACTGCATCAGACGCTTTGAGTCCTTTAGGGGGAATCTGCAGGACAAACAACAAATTACAAAAAAGATAATTAAAAGGCCTCCCCCTAATACTATTAACTATAACAGGAGAATAACACTTTTTACAAATACCTAGACCTGTATTGACTTTCCCATTTACAAACTTAGTAAAGATCTAAGGAACACCTTGTACTTGCAACTTATTAGTGGAACAGAAAGGTGAGACACGCTCTGCCTATCCTTAAGGAGCTAGAGTCCATGGGGCAAATCAGAGGTGAAGGCAAATACCTCCTCCTAGGCTGCAGTAAATAACCTGCAAGGACACAGAGTGCTCGGAGAGACAGAGCCGGATGGCATCGAGACAGCAGGAAAGGCTCCAGGAAGTAGTTCCTAGAAGCTCACAGCTGGCCAACCCTCCCGGTGAGCTGGGATGCAGGACTCTGGACTAGCTAAGAGGAGGAAGGATGGCTGCCCACCCCCACTTAGAAGTCAGGTCCGGTGTCAGCCAACAGAGATGGGGGCATGAGGCCAGGAGAGCACCCCATCCCAAGGTGTCCCAGCTGTGGCTCAAGGAGCAGAGGGTGTGAGACAGCTCTAAGAGGAAGCCCTGGGCTCCCAACACACCAGGAGTAAGACCGCTCCCTTTAAAAAGCAACCAGCCCCTGGAAGATACTGAATAAGATACTTAATAAATATTTTTTTCTTCATTCAGGCCAGATCTTTATTTAGAAAACTCTAGTGAAACTGCACATGCAAGTGTGGGGGTGGTGTGGCCACTCTGGAAGGCTGATGCCCGCACCTGAGGCCATCTAACCCACCTGAGCGCTGCGGGACCAGGACCCGCGGCGAGTGGGGGGGGGGTGGGCAGCTGGAATACCAACTCCTCAGCAAGTTCCAGCAACTCCGACCTTCTAAATTTCCTCACTGCTTTGGGAGCCCATTACCCTAAGACTCTTGCTGCACCCCCAGTCCCCAGGTGAGAAAACTACTGGCTCTGGAGGGAACTTGAGAAAGCAGGGAGCTGACATCTGCAGTAACCTAGTACTATCTTTAATAGGTTGTGACGGTTTGAGGCTTAGCGCTAACCAACTTCAACTTCCAGTGAGACTCTAAAGAGCCTTCGTGCAGGTATTGGAAACTTAAACATCCCCCTGAAATAGCAAAGAGAAAAGTCTGCGGCGGGAGGCTGTTCAGGTAGAGTTTCTTCTGCTCACGTTCTGATACCGCAGGCGGGGAGGTCGCAGAAAACCACTCTGCTGAAATGGGCTGAGTCCCAGCGCCTTCCCGGAACGGGCCAGGCCAGAGAGAAGGCCGACCCCCTCCCCGTCCCGGGCTACCCTCCGCGGCGCCACGACTCGCAGCGGCGCCCCGGCGGGGGCGGGCCGGGCCGGCAGCACGCGGGACGCTGCCGCCGGGCGTCCCCCGGGACCCGGGGCCGTCCAGAGGGCCCCCAGGACACAGCGTCCGGGCGCGCGTCAGTCCCCGGGGCGCGGGGTGCGTTTGCTCGGCCACGTCCCGATCCAGAGGTCCAGGCGGGCTCACCGCGACGGAAACGGCAGCAAAGTGACCGCGGGCGCGAGAGGACGGCCCCGCCGAGGAAGCGCTTCGCGCGCCCTGTCTCCGGAGCCTGGCGGCGGCAGCCCGAACCTCGGCGGCCTACGAGCGGCCGAGGGTCGCGGTGGCCCGAGGCGCCCGGCCCAGAGACGCCGGCGGGCCAAGGTCACACAGCGCCGCGCTGACTCACTCGCGGGGCCGGCGCCCCGAGCGCCTCAGCGTCCGGCCGGGCCGCGCCGCCTCGCTCGCCCCGCGGGGTCGGGTCGGGCCGGGCCGGGCCGGGCCGGGCGGGGGCGTGGCCGGCGGGCCGCGCCGGCGGCGGGCCGGCGGCGGCGGGCGGAGCCCGCTTACCTGTGGAAAGAGACGGCGCGCTTCTCCCCCTTGCCCTGCCGGTTGGAGCAGTTCGCGGCCGCGCAGCAGATCACCATCTCGGGCCTCGGGCCGCCGCGCAGCCGCCAGGCTCCGGCCCTCGTCTCGCCGCGCCGAGCCCCGAGCGGGACCGCCCCGAGGGGAGGGCGCGCGGCGACACGGCTGCGGGACGTGGGAGCCGGCCCCGCGGCCCCCGCCGTACGGCAAGATGGCGGCGCCCGGCCGCCCGCTGCCCGGCCGCCCGGCCCGGCTCTCGGCGCGCCCGAGGGCCCCGGCGCCAGGAGGGGCGCCGCCCGAGACGCGCGGGGCCAGGGGTGGGCGGGAGCGCCCCGAGCCTGCAGCGCCCGCCGGCGACATGGCGCCCGGGGCGCGTCCGTACGGCAAGATGGCTGCCCCGAAGGGCGCGTGCGCGCTGCCGGCCCACCGCCCGCCCCGGCGCCCTGCGGCTCTCTAGCGCCGGCCTCCGCGGCCGCGGCGAGTAGCCGCGGGAATCCCCGGGGGCGCGATGCAGGCCGCCAGGAGGCCGAGAGCCCGGGCCCGGGCCCCAACGGCGGGCGCGCCGTACGCCAAGATGGCGGTGGCGCCGCGGCCGTGCATCTTCGACCCCGTACTTCCGGCCCCGCCCGCGCCCGCGCCGCGCGACCCGGATTGGCCCGGGCGGCGGCGCGTCGCGTCGCGCTGCGGAGCCGTCGGAGCGACGCCGCGCTCAGTCGGCGGTCCTGGAGCGAAGATGGACGCAGGTGAGGGCCGGCGGTGAGTGGGGCCGCCGGGGAGGCCCTATCCGAGCCGCGCGCCGGCGCCTGGGCTGGGGCCTCGCCGGCGCTGCACGGGCGCGGGCACGGGGCGGGGCGCGGTCCTGAGGCGGCGCGGGGCGCGGGCGGCGTCCGCGGGCGGCCGGTTAGGGTCTGACAGCCCAGTCAGGGTCGGCGTGTCTGGCGCCCCGGCGGCCGCTCTCGGGGGCCCGAGGGCGGCCGGGACGAGCAGGGGCGGCGCGGGGCGCGGGCGGGGGCGCCGGGAGGTGCTGCGGGGCAGGGGGAGCCGGTCTCTGACGCGGCGGCGGGAAGCTTTTGTCCCCCCCGCCCGGAGTTAAGAAGGGGAAACTTCAACTCTCACAAAGTACGTAGGTAGGCTGCAGGCGAACGACATACTTCAGTACTCACAACGCACGCATTTTTACTTCTTCAAATCCAGTAACCAATAAATGATCCCAGCGTTCCCCGTGATTGAAAGGACAGACTGACTCCGCCTCATCGTGTCTCAACTTTTTGGGAGCTTAACAGCAATGCAGAGTGTGCGGGGACTGGGTTGGGAGGGTGTGCGCGCATCCGTACATGTGTGTGTATCTGTGTGTGTGTGCTGTTTTCGTCTGTTTTCATTGTGTTTCTGCTGCGGAGGGGACACTTCTTTAATTTTTGCTGGCACGCTATTGGGGATCTTTGTCCAGTATCCTTGAAAGCATTCTTACGCCTCGAAAGGCTTTCTTTTTCCATCCCACAGCAGGGTTATTCCTTTTATAAAATCTGTAGGAAGTGATCTGTGTTAAGAACCCTCGCAACGGTACAGACTCTCCTCTGGCTTAATTCCCTCTGTCATCCTGGATGACTTTGTTTTTGCTTCATTTCTCTCTTCCTGGACAGCAGCTGCAATAGACATTTACTGGACTCTCAGTTTGGAAGCTGTGACATAGACCTTTATGGCCAATATTTCAGTGATTTGTGGCATCTTGGCAGTTCAATGTGTTAGGTAGGAGAAGGAGATGGTAGCCATGATTCCCAAAACGTGATGTTAACCAGATGTGTTGTGAAGCTGTTTAAAACAAAAAGGACTACGCCCCTGGGTGGGGGAAGGAATAGAATTATTTATTTACTAAGACCATCCCTTGAGAGACTCAGGGTAGAAAGCACGGTTTTGTGGTGGTCATCTTACCTTGAACATGGAAACTGTCATGTTCAAGTTAAGAGCATGATGGAACCTTCATGGGACCCTGATCCCTGCTTCAAAGCAGAGATGTTTGCATGTGAGGGCCTCTGCTGACGTCTGTGTCTCTAGGGTGTTGTAGATCAGTTTTCTTTCTGACCTGATGCTGTGCGTCCTTTGGGATCATTTAATGTCCAGCCTGCCCTGATTCCCGGAGTTCTCACAGGTTTTGCCTTCCTGGCCAAACGTTATGCAGTTCTCGTGGTTTTTACAGTCATCCGTTCAATAGCTGTGTTTATTACTGAGTGTGGGTTTGTTTCCGGCATTGTTCTAGATCTTGGGACTAGAGAAGTGAACGAAATAGATAAAAAGCATGTCCTGACTGACATGTTAGACGTGACACCCACGGTGTGGCTTGTGGGAGAGTGCTGTGGGCCAAGCAGGAGGGAGTTGGAATCACCAGGATGGCCTGGAAAGATCTTACCACAGAGGCAGCCAGTTTTGACCGGGACTCAAAAGCAGCGCAGGGGGAAGGGCATGTGGTCTGCTCCGGGAGTGACCAGTGGCCACGGTGCAGTGGGTGGGGGTGAGCGAACTGAAGGCAGGGTAGCGACAAGGTCTGGTCGTGGGCCTTGTTGGCTCGTGGGGCAGGCATGTGAGTGGAACGGGGCTGCTTTGGGGGCTTTTCCAAGGAGGAGTAACGTGACTCGCACTGGCTGCTCTGCTGCAGAGGAGCAGAAGGCCCGTCAGGAGGCCGCTGCGGTGAGCCAGGTGCCAACCTGGAGGGCTCGGTCCTCGTGGGGAGAGGGGTCGAAATCAGTGCCTCTGCAGGTCGGGGCAGGAGGGCTGTGGCGCTGGGAAGTGTGAGGGCCAGCCGTGCGTTGAGTGGCGTTTGAAATGCCACAGTCTGTGGCTTGAGCTGGGAAATGCAGGCGGGGAGACCTGGGGAGCTCCGCTTGCCCGGGAGATGTCAGGAGGAGGGTCTTGGACGGGGTAAGACTAAGGCACCTGCTAGACATCTGTGTATTGTCCAGGGAGCCTCGGGTCTGCAGGCCTGGAGCCGAGGGCGGAGGCCTGGGCTGGAGGTAGACGTGTGTGGGGCCGCTTTGGGTGAGGTCTCTACGGGCCTGAGTGGGAGGGGAGGCAGGGCTGGAGGCCCAGGGCTGCTGCCAGGCTGCGGGCTGCAGGCGGCAGGCAGACCCCAGGCCCGTCCTCAGAATGCGCTGTGGTTGGCACTGAGCTTGGCATGCTGTCGGCTCCTTGAGGACAGAGTTGGTGTCTTGTGCTTCATCTTTGGGCTTTGCCTGTGTCTGACAGGTGGTTGGTGATGGAAGAAGTGTAACTTGAGTTGCTGGTGATGCACATGGTCCTGTCCTGTGGGTGTTCCCGGGCTGCAGGGTTTGGGTATAATGGAAATCCGCATGTTGGTGTAACATGTAGGGGATGAGCAGGGCAGTCAGGCTCACTGGGGGCCGGCCGATGAGTTCGCTAAAGTGGCCTGGGCAGTGTCCTGGTGCCCCTGAAGTTCCAGCTTTCCTTCCCTTCCACTGATCTCCTTCCCTTCCTTCCTGTTTTCATTGAGAACTGCTGTTCAGTCGCTCATTCGTGTCCCACTCTCTGTGACCCCATGGACTGCATCAAGCCAGGCTTCCCTGTCCATCAGCACCTCCCGGAGCTTGCTCAGACTCATGTCCATCAAGTCAGTGATGCCATCCGACCATCTCATCCTCTGTCATCCCCTCTCCTGCCTTCAATCTTTCCCAACATCAGGGTCTTTTCTAATGAGTCAGCTCTTAGCATCAGGTGGCCAAAATATTGGAGCTTCAGCATCAGTCCTTCCAATGCCAGTATTTTCATATAAACTATTTGGGATTTAAAAAAAAAATAACAAGTTGCAAACTTGTTGTTTTAAACATAAGCATGTTCGTATGGAAGAAAAGAAGGGAACCCCTTCTTTTGGTTTTATTCTAAAAGTATACGTAACACGTATTTACAAAGTGTAACACGTATTTACAGAATATAATCTCTCAGAAATATACATGTTTTGGGAAAATGTCTTTGAAGTGTGGTACATTATACTAAGCTCTAAACAATTCTAATGGTGCATATTTTTTGTGCTTTTCCCTGGTTGAGTTATCATGTAATTGAGACTAAGTCATCTGGTTATGTTTATTGAGCACAGTTTGCTATTTTTCAATCATGTTAATAACATTAAATGGAAACATTTTAAAAATAGAATTGCCATTCTGTTAGTGGACTCTCTGCTTTCTCTTCCTGGTGTGATCAGGGACACCTTGGGGAGGAAGAGATGACTGGGTGGAAAAAAGTGTTTCTAAAAGCCTTCTTTCTCAAAGTGGATGGTGTGTGTCTTGCTTCTACTGTGTCCTCTTACTTCAAATCGGAGTCAGTACCCGAGCACCTGGAGACGGGCATTCTTTGGGAAGTCGGGCTCCTTTTAACTCAGGAGGCGCGTGAGCTCCATAGACGAGGATCCCGAGGTTCCCCTCGCTGGTCTGTGTTGTGAGACGAGGCCTCCTCCGGGTCGGGTGTGAAGACTGCTGGTCCTCAGCCGGTGGAGCTGGTCAGTCTGAGGGCGAGTCAGTGCAGGAGCTTCTGAGGATGGACTCCTCTTGTGGTTCGGTCTGTGTGAGGCTTAGTGACTGTGAACGTTCCTTTAAAAATGGGAAGGTATCAGAGTTTCTGTTGAAGTCTTTGCTGACCTTGTGTTCTGAAGTGTTTTCTGTCCCATGGAAGCATGAAAACATATTTTGGCTAAATTAATACTGAAAACGAACAACAGTGGCGTTTGGTTTGGCGGAGGGAGAATTGAGTTTCCTCGGACACGCCTTACGGCCTGAACTCACGGGGAGGGGGCCAGAGGGTGCTGGCCCGGGCTGGGGTCCCGCGTCCCTGGCGCCAGCCTGCGTTCTCATCCCGTGGGCAGAGCTGGCCACTCGCCCTAGTTCCTGGGTGAAGAAACGGAGGCTCAGAATTGTGAGCCGTGTGTCAGCCAGCAGGTGGGTTCTTGGGGTTTCCAGCATCAGATCTCAATAGAAGGTCGAAGAGCAGAAGTGAGTGGAATTCGGAGGGGTCTGTCCTTCCTTCATTGCAGAGGCCGGGCCTCAGGTCAGGGGTGGTGGTGGGGGGGGTGGCTCGTGTCCCCCTCCCCAGGCTGAGAAGCCCTTGGCTCTGGCACAGAGCCACAGGTCCGTGGACCTGTGCTGGCGCCGGTGGGCAGGCCCGTTCTCGGGGCCAGGGCTGGTCAGGTCACTTGGGTGACCTGGCTGATTCTGGAGGACATTGTCCCTGGGTGGGGGGGGTTGCAGCTTGGACTGTGGAGATGGGTGTGCTGCCCTCCCCGCGCCCCCCAGGGAGGATCAGGGTCTTGCTGCACGTGCTGATCCTTTTCTCTCTCTGGCTTCTGCTTTGCCAGTGAGTTAACTGGCATAGAGGAGGAGGGTGTGGGCTGCAGACCCCCGGGCGCTCCACAGGGCACAGAGAGGGGAGCCGGGCCCGGGGCGTCCTCGGCTGATGTGAGAGGAGCCATGACCTGTGCCTGGAAGGGTCCCGCCTCCAGGAGGAGCGGGAGGTGTGGGCGTGCCGGACCCCTGTCAGCTTCCTGCCCACGTGGTCCCTTCAGGAGCCTTGGGTGGTGAAGACTGTGAGGCTGCCAAGCCTGTAATGTTGTTAGTCACAGCGGGGGACTCGGTGATGTGTTAACAGGGAGGACACCTGTTTCCCCTTCCCTCTGAAGTTGGCTGTGTTGCCTGTAAAGTCGGCGCTTTACCCTGAGAGCCATGCCTGCTTCCTCGAGTGTGCCTTCTTGGGTGAGAACCCTCCCACTGCGGGCGGCTGCTGTCACTGGCGTTCAGAGCAGCCGTGTCTCCTTTTCTTGCTCATCTCACTGGAGGCTGGATGTCTCCAGAGCGTCCCAGGGCCCTCTGATGTGTGTGTGTGTCCCTTTGTCCCCGGAGCGCTTCAGGGCTCAGTAGGCAGGTCCACCTTGGGTTCTGGGCTGCAGTCCTGCAGGGTGAGTGTCACTGAGATCAGACAGGTTCTGTTGGCGCTGCACCCTTGGAGTCATCCTGGCGGGCCTGAGTCCACAGCTGTGTAAACCTCGAGGTCTGAGAAGGCCGTGCCCTCTGAAGATGTGGAGATGGCTCCCACGGGCAGAGACACAGATGTGTTCTCTCTTTGAGAAGACAGAACTGTAGCTCATTCCTGCTCGGTTTTTATAATCACATGCACAAACAGAGAACCCTATGTGGAAAGGGCTGGAGAGAAATTTGGAGGTTGACTTATTAATCCCTGATTGCAAGCCAGCCTGGCAGACGTGGGGGACGCACGGACGAGGCAGGCCCTCAGAGCAGGTGGCCTCGCCCCGGAAGCACAGGGCCCCCCTGAGCCCGTGGGGTTTCGGGCGATGGGCAGGAGACAGAGCTGGCTCCAGTGTGTGGTGTCTCGAGCGCTTTCTGCGCCCTGGGACTGCAGGTTGGCTGAGCAGCAGTGGAGCCATTTGGGGCAGGCAGGCCGCGTGCCTTTGTCCTTGACGTTGGTGATGCACGCTGACCTTGGAGCCCTTTGTCTGCGGACCTCTCGTGAGCCCCCCTCGGGAAGGTTCAGGGCTGCGTCCCAGCTGTGCTGCAGGGCATCCTGTCACATGTTCTAGTGACGGGTGAGGAGCTTTCCCCACCCAGAGGCGCCCCCAGCTGTGAGGGCCCCACAGGGACCCATGCCCCTCTGCCCAGCTTTCCCGGGGCTGGGGGTGCGGGCTGGACGCTGTGAGGCGCCAGGACTCTGGACAAAGAAACGCAGGCAGGGCCTGGCCCATCTGTGAGTCGGCACAGAAGGCTTCTGCAAGGAGGCACCAGGCTGCAGCTGATGCTTTATGTTTTGTGGCCTTTGGATTTTTATGTTTTGTTTTAGTAAATTGTTTTTGTTTACCAAAAAGTAGGGCTGTTACTGAAAAATAAAGCCAGGTGTGGGAGAAACTCATCTCATGTCTTTGATTTTCCGGAGAGCTGAGTGGAGTTGGCGGGTGGAGGGGATGGGGGCGCTGTTGGAGCTGGTGAGGCGGCAGCCGGGAGCGGGGTGCCTGGGGCGCCCCATGGGCGCGGCTGAGCTGCCGCATCGGGAACCCAGGGCAGAGGGAGGGTGTCTGCCGGGCTCTGGGCATCTCTGAAGCCACGCAGTGGGCGGCCCACAGGTGGACATGGCGTATGTGCAGCTCCGCAGGAAGTGGGGGTGCACCCCAGGCTCCAGGCCACTTGGCGCCCAGGCCCCGGGCTTCGCGCTGGTTTCCGGAGTGGCGCCCTGGCCCGCCGTGCCCTGCCGGACTGCTGCTCTGCCTTGCATGCCGTCCAGACCGGCCTCGCGTGCAGAGATGGAGGTCTGGGCCCATCTGTGTTTGTTGTTTCGATTCCAGTCTGAAACAGTTAGGGGCTTAAAGTGTTAGTCACTCAGTCATGTCCCACTCTTCGTGACTTTGAGGACTGTAGCCGCCAGGCGCCTCTGTCCGTGGATTCTCCAGGCAGGAACACTGGAGTGGGTAGCCATTCCCTTCTCCAGGGGATCGTCCTGGCCCAGGGATCAAACCCGCATCTCGGGCACTACAGGCGGCCCCTCTGCTGCGTGGGCCTGGGCCTGCTTCCCTCTCCCCGCAGTCCGCTGGGCGCTGGCTCTGCTGCCTGGAACCCTAGAGGCTGAGGAGGCGGGGGCGGGGCCGCCGCCCGGCGCAGAGGCCCCGCCCCGCCCCGAACTCCACGGTGCACTCTCTGTGCAGAGACGCTGTGCGTGATCTCTGATCTCGTTTATAAAATCAGGAAACGGCCATCAGAGTGTGTCTTTGGTTTCCATAGCTACTCTGACCTACGACACGCTCCGATTCGCTGAGTTTGAGGATTTCCCTGAGACCTCGGAGCCCGTCTGGATCCTGGGGAAGAAGTACAGCGTCCTCACAGGTACAGCCCCGCCGAGCTGCCCTGCTCTCCTGCAGAGAGTGGCGTGCTGGTGAGTTGTCTGTGACTTCCCGAGACACAGGCCCTGGACGCTTACCGCTGTGTGTGCGTGCTCCTCCTCTCACCCTCTAGAAAAGGACGCAATCTTGGCCGATGTGACGTCGAGACTCTGGTTTACGTACAGAAAGAACTTCCCGGCCATTGGTAAGTACTGCCTGCTACAGCCTGTGGTTCAAGCGGATCTCAGCATGTCGGGGGCTTGTCCCTGGAGCCACCCTCAGGCAGCCCTAGCTACAGACGCGGCGAGGTCTGCGCCTGCTGGTTGCAGAGCGCAATCGCAGCCCAGTGCCCCTGGTCCTGTTGCGCCGGTGATGCTTCTGACAGTGAGCCACACTTGCTCACTGGGGCCGGGGCAATGAGCCACACCCGGCGTTGACAGTGGAGAGCGGAACGCAGCAGGAAGTGCATGGCCCCTCTCAGTGCTGAGGCCGCCTCTGCTCCCGGAGGCCCTGTGCCTACACGCTGGGCCCGGGTTGGAGCTGGGAAGCCCTGCTCGCACCCCTGAGCTGTCCCTGTGGGTCCTGCTCTTGGTTCTGGGCCCTGAAGAGCAAGCTTCTCTCTAGCCAGGGCTCCTCACTGTGGCCCTGGCGGTGGGCCTGGCCGCCCCCTGTTGGAGAGCCGGGGCCCGAGGCTGGGACCAGGAGGCGGTCGGTCTCCTTCAGACCCTCCTCAGGGGGCTGCTGTCTGTCTGCGGAGCTCGGGAGCGGGGGGCACCTGCCTGCCCCAGGGCCGCATCCCGTGGCGGGCTTGTCAGATACCTCAGGCGCTCTCTCGCTCCTGCTGGGCCCCAGATGGGGCTGAAGCCGCTGGGCGGGCGACGCTGTCCGTAGGTCTGCTCTCTGAACCCCCGGGCAGGGCGGCTGGTGGCAGCCTGCGGCTGTCAGGGCGGAGCTCAGCGGCTCTCCCCTCCTTGGTCTGTGCTGCTGTCTGTCCAGCAAGACTGCTGTGCAGGGCGGGGCGACCCGTGTGCTGCCGAGGCCGCGCCTGCAGGCGCTCTGCCGCTCTGCGCCCGCAGTGCACCTGCGAGCCCCGCCGCCTCTGCCTCGGGCCTGTTGCACACCTGGGACACCGGCGCCCACTCTCTGCTTCACTCGTGGGGCTGAGGTCTCTTCACGTGTGTCAGACGTTCTGTTTCTCTGTGACTTGTTCACACATTGGCCCTGACGAGGGGATCGTGAAGTCATTTCCCTCGGCGTGAGCGGGTCATCAGCGCAGAGTGAGCCGCGCAGGGCTGGACCTGGGTCTGACGGCACGCGCCTCTCTCGCCCTCCACGGCAGGGGGCACTGGCCCCACCTCGGACACGGGCTGGGGCTGCATGCTGAGGTGCGGACAGATGATCTTCGCCCAAGCCTTGGTGTGTCGGCACCTGGGCCGCGGTGAGTCTCCGCGGGGTCAGTTGCGTTCTCGGGGGGCAAGGACGGTGGGGGGAGGACATCACAGTCACACTCTTGGGGTTTCGGGATTTCTTTGTAACAGCCTCGAGGTTTTCATTGATTAAAAAAGTGGCTCTGAAGACGCTCATAAGCGTTTGTGTTTCAGAAGTGATTTTTAAACCACCAAACCATTTTTTACTTCTGTGTGGATCTGCTTTGATGTGTCGGCATGTGTATATTTGAAGTCCTGAGGAACTTGGTTCTTCCACTTGGGGAGTTTCTCAGGAAGTTTGGGCGCCACGTATGTTTTGAGCGCTTTATAGCGATGATGGCTTTTCGCTTGCATTTGGTGAAACTGAACTTGCGTGTTTGTCTCCCGTAGACTGGAGGTGGACGCAGCGGAAGAGGCAGCCAGACAGCTACTCCAGCGTCCTGCAGGCATTCCTGGACAGGAAGGACAGCTGCTACTCCATCCACCAGATAGGTGGGGGGTTGCGGCTCGTCGGGTGTGGGCCTCGAGGGCGCCCCTGTGGTGAGAGGCGGGGATCTGCCCGCGCTGACGTGCTGTCAGCCTGGCGTTGGTGAACAGCAGCTTGCAGGCCTCGCAGGCTGCCCCTTGGCGCCCCACCGTGGGGGCACTGCCTGTGTAGATGCCCCGCTGTCAGCCAGCTCGTCGTGTCCTGTTTCCACCCTGGGGGGGGCGCGGGCGGAGCTCTGTGCTCACCCATCTGCATGCCGCCCCGCCTCAGCCCGCTCCCCCAGTGGGGCTAGGGTGGGGCCTGCGGGGGTGCAACTTGAAGAGAACGGGTTCCTGCGGGCGGCGGTGGCCGCGTTCTGGCGCCAGTCAGGAGCTCCTGTGAGGCAGGCCTCCCAGCCAGTGTCCGGGGCCACGCCAGGCGGGGTCTCGTCCTGGGGCTGGGCGGAGTTGGGGACGCCGGGGGTGAGGCTCGCCAACCAGCTCTGTCTCTTGCAGCACAAATGGGAGTCGGCGAGGGCAAGTCCATCGGCCAGTGGTATGGGCCCAACACCGTCGCCCAAGTCCTCAAGTATGTGCCTGGGGCGCTCAGACTCACCCGGGTCTCTGCTGTTGAAGGGAATGAGGGGCCTTTTACTCTCTCGGGGTCCTTTGCAGGACCCTTAGGAGGCTCCTTAGAGGTCACTGTGCCGAGTGGTCTCAGGACTCAGAATCTGTGAGGATTTAGTGAGGATGGATTCCTTCATCCCAGTGTGCCCCCTGGGCCCTGGGAACCCCTGCAGAGCCCTCAGTTCAAATAGAGCCCCTTCCTCTCAGACAGTAATTTCTCGGCCACAGGCGCCCACCCAGCACAGTGCCTCCCTCTGTGCTGTCAGCTCAGCGTGTCGGGGGGCGAGGGTTGGGGTGACTAGGGGTGGCCGGGCTGCCTCAGGCTGGGTGAGACCTGGCCTTGGCTTCTGACTCTTGCCCGTGTGCTGGCCTGATTGGGAGGAGATCCCTGAAGGGCTCCTCGCAGGACCTCCCCTGGGCAGCGGTGGCGGGCAGCAGCCATGCGTCTGGAGCCGGCAGGCTCATCGGGCTGTCCCCGCTTCCCGTAGGAAACTGGCTGTCTTTGACACCTGGAGCGCCCTGGCTGTGCATGTGGCGATGGACAACACGGTGGTGATGGCGGACATCAGTAAGTGAGCGGGCTCCGGGCTGAGGGCCCGACGGCGCCAGCCAGGCAGGGTGGGAGGGCGCTGGGGGCCCTGCTTCTGGTCTCGGGTGGAATCATCAGTGCCTGTGCGCTGGGCCTGTGTGCTCTCTGATGCCCCACGAGGAATGCCACCGCGTCTTCCTGGCTCCCAGACGCTGCCAGAGGTTTAGAGTTTGGAGGAGGACCCGGATTCACGAGGTCTGGAGGCAAAGACGTGGCCTAATTGTCGTCACTGACAGAAAAGCAGAGAGTTCAGACACGCTGACAGTGTGAACCGGGCTGGAACCCACAGGTGGGGGCCTGGTGTCACCGAGACCACCCCCCCCCCCCCCCCCCCCCACTCACAGGGTGCAGCATGGGGCGGGCCGCCTGGGGGGCGCAAGCCGCTCCTGTCTCAGGCCAGGCGTGGGCAGACCCCGGGCCAGCAGGAAGGTGTCCTTGTCACAGAAGAATCTCAGGCAGCAGAGCAGAACTCAGGTAAAGTTGAGAGACAGTGCAGCAGGTCGGATATGTCCACAGAGCAGTTCTATAAACTGATGCGGAGCAGGTAGGGGAAAAGGACAGGATCTTAATTACCTAGAAATGTCAAGCTTTCTGTCTCAGCTTTTGGGTCAAAAAGTCAAGCTTAAAGATTACATGTCAGAAGCTGACATGTACTAAACTCAGGGAAAAGCATATACCTTTAATACTGGTGATGACGTAGTAAAAGTGACAGGGAATGAAGTATTGCTCAAGAGCCTAGGAAAGGACCAATAAAAGTGATGGAAGGAACTTCAGAAGAATGGCATCAACAAAGAGAAATGTAGAGATTAATGATTTAAAAGGAGATATGTAGAACCACTACCTTCTAGAGCTGGTTCTTTGCAACAATGTGCACATCACCAGCAACTGCATCCGGGGTGAGGAGAAGCCCCGAAATCTGTGTCTGGAAATTAGGGGAGAGCTGGACGCTGACCCCTGTGCATGGGTTTCCCTGGCCCAGCAGTTCTGTGGCACCCGCTGGGCGTGCTGCAGTTCAGCTCAGTTCTGAGCCCGTCTGCAAGCCTGCAGGGGGCATCACACCCGCAGGACCACCTGACACCCACCCCCACCCCCCCAACTGAAGACCCCAGGGCAAGTCCAGGTGGTCGCCCATGCTTCCGACAGACTGGTTGGAGGCTCCATGACCCTGCCCTTGGCTCTGTGACCTTGCTGGAGCGGCTGGGAGACTGAGGAGCACTTCACTCACGAGAGCACGGGGTACCCAGGGACAGGACTCAGAGGTGGCCGATGGGAGAGACGCTCGAAGTCCTTTCAGCGTTTGTGGGGGTGGCACTGACAGGCCCGAGGGACCGGGTCACCATCCGCTGGCGACTGAACTCCAGCGCTCCCCTCCCTGGAGCGGCGTGGAGGGGTGCCTGCATCCAGCCCCTCCCTCAGGGCTCTCCAGAGCCCCCAGTGACAAATGGGGACGGCTCCACGGTGCTCCTCACTCGGGAAAGTCCGAGGGTTTGGGGGCACCCACTCAGGACACACCCCTGGCCCCTTCCGATTAGCGATGGACTCAGGGTGTTTGATGGGCTCTGAGGAGTCACAGAGTGAGCCCTGACCCTCCACTGCGCACATACCTACCTTGGGTGTCTGTCGGCGCTCTTTGAGTAAGTAGATTCATGGATCTTTTTTTTTTTTTAAATTCAAGGTGTTTCCCCTTAGGGTCGTGACTCACTGTCCCAGACTCGGCTGGCTCCTTGCCAGTGTTCAGGCGTGTGTGTTGTTGTAACCCCTCTTTCCTGGCATTCTCTCTCTTGTCCCGTTGGTTGGGAAGGGTGTCCAGGAACCACGGCTGGGGGCCTGGGGTGCTTGTGGCTGCTGGAGGGTCTCCTACACTGAACTCGGGAGTAAACCTGCTCCCTGAGGGACTGGAGGGTGTGTTTAGACAGAAGAAAAAGAGAGCAGAACCGTTCCCACTTGATGCTGTCCATGCTGAGGGGGCTTCGGGCCGGTGGTCAGTGCTGTGTCCACCCGGCTGGGGGCTCCACGGGGCTTGTTTTACCATTGCTTCCCAGGGGCACACAAGTGCCCTCTTGCCTCACTGTGTGTATGCTGTCAGTTCAGTTCAGTCGCTCAGTCTGTCCCACTCTTTGCTTCCCCATGAATCGCAGCACGCCAGGCCTCCCTGTCCATCACCAAATCCTGGAGTTTACTCAGACTCATGCACATCGAGTCGGTGATGCCATCCAGCCATCTCATCCTCTGTCATCCCCTTCTCCTCATGCCCCCAATCCCTCCCAGCATCAGGGTCTTTTCCAACGAGTCAGCTCTTCACATGAGGTGGCCAAAGTATTGGAGGTTCAGCTTCAGCATCAGTCCTTCCAATGAACACCCAGGACTGATCTCCTTTAGGATGGACTGGTTGGATCCCCTTGCAGTCCAAGGGACTCTCAAGGGTCTTCTCCAACACCACAGTTCAAAAGCTTTGTGCTGTAGTTGACAATGAAAGCTTGAAGTTGGATACACGCAGAAAAGCTGCGCTGTGTCTTCCCTGTCGTGGCAGGTTTGTCTTAGGCTCAGTTCCCAAGTCTGAGTTGTGCTTGACGCGCTGGACTGTTCACAGCTGTGTCTGCGGTGGCGGACTCGCGGCTCCTCCTGTTCAGCCCCTGAGAACGCGTCTGCCTCTTGCAGGGAGGTTGTGCAGGAGCGGCCTTCCCTGTGCCGGGGCCGAGGCCTTCCCCGCAGACTCCGAGCGGCACTGCAACGGCTTCCCGGCGGGGGCCGAGGACGGCGGGCGCGCGGTGCCCTGGAGGCCCTTGGTGCTGCTCATCCCGCTGCGCCTGGGGCTGGCGGACGTCAACGCGGCCTACGCGGGCACGCTCAAGGTGGGTCTGTGCCGGCCCCTCCCCTCTGCCCCCGGGTCGTGCCGGCTCCTCCCCACAGCTGCCCGCCCAGCCCGTGGCTGGGCCGACCCCGTGTGCACCTGCGAGGTGCCCCGCCATCCCCTTCTCCCCGCCTGGGGCTCCCCCAAAGGACCTGCCGCCTCAGGGTCGGGAGCCCTGCTCTGTGAGGGTGTGCTGGCAGCCGGCAGGGGCGGGGAGGAGCCCCTGCTCACACCCCCGCCTCCCCGTAGCACTGCTTCCGGATGCCCCAGTCCCTGGGCGTGATCGGGGGGAAGCCCAACAGTGCCCACTACTTCATCGGCTACATTGGTGAGTGGGGTTGAAGGAAGCGGGTGGTCTTCAGGGTGTCCCCCAACCCCGGACACGAAGCCTCCTCCGCCAGTCCGACGTGGCTTTGGGGGCTGAGATGGGGCCGCCCTGCCCTCACTGACCCGCCCACCCCCCATCCAGGGGATGAGCTCATCTACTTGGACCCCCACACCACGCAGCCGGCCGTCGCGACCGCTGACCGCTGCCCGGTCCCGGATGAGAGCTTCCATTGCCAGCACCCGCCCGGCAGGATGAGCATCGCGGAGCTCGACCCGTCCATCGCCGTGGTGCGTCCCCGGCGTCCCGGAGTCACCGCTGTCCTGCTGCTGCTCTCGGAGGGAGGGCCCCCGCTCCCATAATTTCAGAGTCGTGCGCTTACCGTGATCCAGAAGCGCAAGGAGCGGCCCCGGCCCCGCCCCCTGCCGCGGCCCCCTCCCCCGGGCTCCCGCCCTGCGAGCTTCGTGCTCTGTGCTCTCCTTTCTGAGCTGCTGTGTCTGCCGGGTGTCCTTTAAGAATGCACCTCCCCGCTCATGCTCTTCTGACAGCAAGACGGGAAGGGTTGGTTCGGCTCAGAGTACATTTATGGGAGGCCAGGGACCGCTGGAAATCAGAAGAACCTACGGGTCACCGGAGCCGTGGACATGAGGCATTTGGTCCTGAGAAGGGGCGACCCCAAACGCACTGCCTGTGGGTCTGGGTTACTCCCAGAGTCCCGTGGCCCCCGGGAGGGCGTCAGTGGTGGTCTTGCAGGAGCCCGCCTGTGAGCTCCTCAGAATGAGGCGGGGTCTGAGGCTGGCGGCAGGGATGCCGGCGGGTGGCCAACCCTCGGGGCCGGGGCGGCTCGTGGGACACAGGCCTCCGTCTTTCCTGTCCTCACCCCGGCCCGCGTGGTGCCCGGGCGCCTCTCCTCGGCTCCTGCTCCCATCTCTCTCTCGGCGGGCTGAGCGCTCCCAGTCCCCTCACGACCCTGGCGCTCCGAGCAGGGACTCCGAGGGGGGGGGGGTTCCCCGCATCCCTTCAGGAGGGCCAGGCCAAGGGCGTGGCAGGAGCCGGCTCCTGCTGTGCCCGGGCATCGTTGTGACCAGGCCCTTCGCGGTCCGTCTGGGCGGAGGTCGGCCTGGGCACTGCGGCCAGACAGCGAGGCGGCCCGGTGTGTCCAGGGTGCATGTGAGGGCCGGGCAACCCCACTTACGGCGAGTGTTGGTTGCAGGGGTTCTTTTGTAAGACCGAGGATGACTTTAACGACTGGTGTCAGCAAGTGAGAAAGGTTGGTGGTGGCTCCCGTCTCGTGGGATGGGGGGGTGGAGGCTGGCCGGGGGTGGGGTCCAAGCCCCATGCTCAGCGGGCCTGCCCTGCACTGGGCTGCGCTTGCTTCGCCTGCCTGGGAACGCCCGGCCATCCTTGCTGTGGTCGCAGACCCCCTGGGATTCCCAGTAGTCCTGGGGTCGCCCGGGAAGGCTGCCCGGCCCGGTGTGTCCTGCCTCTGCCGTGGCCTGACGCGCAGTCTGCTGACAGCTGTCCCTGCTGGGAGGCGCCCTGCCCATGTTTGAGCTGGTGGAGCAGCAGCCTTCCCACCTGGCCTGTCCTGACGTCCTCAACTTGTCCTTAGGTGAGTCCAGACGCCCACGGTCTCAGGCCGGGGTGCAGTCTGCGTGATGCCCTGGCCTCCCCAGGGCCTGTTCTGCTGACCTGTGGCCTTTCACGTTGGCCTGAGCCCCGTGTGCAGCTCCCTGGGGCTTTGTGAGGGGCCCCGGGGGGCACACCACGGGAGCCTGCTTCATGCCGCCCCAGGCTCCTGGGAGCTGGGACATGTTAGGCCTTCTGCAGCAAAGCAGCCGCCGGGGCTTGGTACCCGTGGCCCCGTGGTTCTAGGGGCACCTTCCCAGTGTGAGTGGAGCTCGTGGAGAGGGTACCTGCGGTGGGGCCAGGGTGCCCGCGCCACTGGGTACAGATGCCCACTAGGCCTGGGTGGTGCTGCTGAGCACCCTTCTGTGGGGTCCCTTGTCCCTGAGTCTCAGGGCTGGGCTCTGCTGCCTGTTCGGACACCTCCAGGAGCAGGGTGCCCCAGCTGGGTAGTCCCAGGTACCCCACCCCCGTCTGCATCCAGGCCGCCCTGACAGTCGGGCACTCGGCAGGACATGCTCCTTGCAGGGCACGCGGGTGGGATGCGGGGTGAAGCCTGTGTGCCCTTGGGCACTTGACCCTCGACCCCACCCCCCAGACTAAGTGACCCACGCCTGCGTCTGCCGAGGTTTTGTCTCGTTTTTTCTAGATTCTTCTGATGCGGAGCGACTGGAAAGATTCTTTGACTCAGAAGATGAAGACTTTGAGATCCTGTCCCTCTGAGAGTCCTGCAGGTGGGGACGGTCTCACTGGCCCTCCAGGGGCGCTTGGCCGCCGCGTCTCGTCCACCCGCTGCCCGCCGCCCAGCGCCCCAGCCCAGCCGCCTCCACCTGACTGAGGCCCTGGGTGCGCACTCCTGCCGCACTGCCAGCCCTGCCCGGCGCCCTGCGCCCTCCTGGCCTTGCCGCTCACCTTGAAATTAAAGCCCTGTCTGAAGCTCCGTGATGGACATGGCTGCTGCTGGGCGTGTCCCAAGACAGGCTCCGAAGACGCAGTCTGCAGGGCGCCGTGGGAGAAGGGGCCAAGGACCTCGGCGGGGCGTCCCGCATTGGGAGGAGAGGCGTGGGTGGGGGCGGGCAGTCAGGTCCAAAGATGTTGCTGTGCGTGGTGCCAGACGGCAGTGCCGCCTGCCCGGAGCCCCGGGGCGGCTGCGGGCCGCGCACTGCTGCTTGCTTGTCTCGCCCGCTTCCCCCAGGGTAGGGGACTTGGGCAGCTCGACGCCCCTGGAGCAGCCCCCTGCCTCACCCCTCCTCAGGGCCTCCCTCTTGGCCAGCATGGCTTCAGATGGTTTGGGGCCCGAGGGTCAAGCCTTCCACGTGGCGTGAGGTGGGCGTGCCGCTCCTCATGGCAGGAGCACACCTAGACCTGCTCACGCTGACCCGGGGCCACCTGCCACCTCTCAGCCTGCGTTCAGGCCCCACCGACGGCCTGTGTCCCACCAGGAAGCGCAGGCTGGCTGGGAGCTCGGGTGGGGGCGGCCCCCCTCCCAGGAGCCCCACCCATCCCCCACCCAGGGGGCATCGGGCACCCTGCCCCCTGGGTGTTGTCGACCTAACTTATTTCATCTCCCTTTTTGTCTCCTCCCCTCTGCTCCGTCCCTCAGGCAGAGCTGGGGGTCTCCGTTTCCCCTGCTACTGGCGCATGGGGTCTTCTCTGCTCCTGCTGGCAGCAGGGGCACCAGGGGGGACCACCGACCAGAGGGGACTGTCTCGTGTGTTGGGAAAGGCTTACTGAAGAGTGTTCACTCTTAGTCATATAGTTCGCGGTTCTTTACTGCAAATAATAACAGTTTCAATAGAAAACAGAATTTGTGTCTTGATTTTCCTGGAGCTGTCATGGTGAGAAGAACAAGGGTGGTATTTTCTGTTTGAAAGAACCCTCGCGAAGGACCTGGTGGACACGCATGACAAGCTCGTGGCTCCCAGGCCCGGGCACATGGCGCCCCCTGCACGGACCGCTCTGCAACGTGTGCTGCTCCTCACTTTGTGTTCTGCTGTCCAGTCGCTCAGTTGTGTCCGACCGTGACTGCAGCACGCCAGGCTTCCCTGCCTTTCACCATCTCCTAGTTTCTTCCGATTCACATCCATCGAGTCAGTGATGCCATCCAACCATCTCATTCTCTGTGCCCCTCTTCTCCTCCTGCCTTCAATCTTTCCCAGCATCAGGGTCTTTGTTCCAGTGTTAGCTCTTTGCATTAGTGGCCAAAGTATTGGAGATTCAGCTTCAGCATCAATCCTTCCAGTGAACACCCAGGACTGATCTCCTTTAGGATGGACTGGTTGGATCTCGAGTCTTCTCCAACACCACAATTTGAAAGCATCAGTTCTTCAGCTCTCGGCCTTCTTGATGGTCCCACCCTCACATCTGTACATGACTACTGGAAAAACCACCCAGTGGCTCAGCGGTAAAGGATCCGCCTGCAATGCAGGAAAGGCAGGTCTGATCCCTGGAGAATCCCGTGGACGGAGGAGCCTGGCGGGCTGCACGCCATGGGTTGCAGAGTCAGACACGAGGGCAGCAACTGAGCGCCTCCCATCTCGTGTGGTTTGTGTTTAAAGCGACGCGCAGGGAGGTCGGGCTGCCGCTTCCTCACGGGCGTGGCGTGGCCGCGGTGCTGGGCACTTGGCCGGCTCCCTGAGCAGCGTCCCTTTGGTGCCTCTGGTCACCCCCAAGGACTGAGCAAGGCCACTTGCCACGCCTGGGAGGTCCTGGTGGGAGTGCTGGAGCTATGCTGAGCCCTTCCACTCCCTGCTTCCGCCCGTCTGCCCGCTGCTGTGGGCTCGAGGGGGCCAGAGCCAGACAGGAAGTGCCGCAGCCGGAGCCCGAGGCCTGGCTTCTAGAAACAGCCCGCTTGGCTTCTAGAGCCTCCACACTCTGGCTGAGGCGCCTCTCAGGACTCTGGAGGTCAGAGTTCAGCAGGGCTTCCCTGGGGCCCTGGCCAATTCTTCTCCAGATCCCACACCCCGGCCCAGCACCCCACATGCATACACCACCCTCCCCGCCACAGCCAGCTTTGTCTCCCCTGACCAGACCCTTCTGCCTCGAGGGACCATGAGGCCCCGTCCTAACGTGGGCCAGAGGGTTCCCCGTCAGGGGCCTCCCGCGTTGGCCTGCAGCCTCCCTGACGACCAGCACTCAGGACCCCTGCCCATGCTGCGTTTTCGCCCCCAGCACGTGGCCTTGGTCGTGTGGAAAGGTCAGAAGGCAGGCCGTGGGGGTTGCCCACCACCCCCGTGGACGACCTCAGCACTCTTGAATGCAGCGGTCCAGTTCCATGCATGCCTCGTAACTGTTGCTGCCCTGATCTCAAGTGTGTGCTGCTAGCTGGGTGGGTGCACACGCAGGCCTTTCAGGCCAGCGGGCACCGGAGACTGGCCCGGCGCCTGCAGCGGGGCCCTCTGTGAAGCAGCCACACAGCCATGCAGGTGCAGGGACGCTGGCCCCTCTGTCCTCCCGCGAGGGCTGGGCTACCCCTCCCTGCCCAATCCCGTGGACGGGCAGCACCACTGTGCAGGGGGGCGGGGGCTCTCCCCCAGCTCCAGCCCCTGGACCTCTCGCGTGGTCTCCTTCTGCTTGGGACCCAGCCTCCTGCCCACACCCGGGAGGCGCCGAGCCCCACAGCGCCCTGTAGACAGGGACCCTGCCCACCGCAGGGCTTGTCCTAGAGTAACCGTGGGACGGGATGCAGAGGATTATACAGCTGCGTCTCCTGTCTCAACAGAATGACCAGCAATGTGCCAGATGTGCTCAGATGAGACACATGCTGCCCCACACGGCTGGGCCGGGCCCCGCAGGCCAGAGCACGAGGCTGGCACTCAGCCCAGGCGCAGCCGGGCCAGGCCAACAACACAGGGGCCCCAGGCAAGGACGCTGCACCGCACCGGGCCCCCAGCCGCCGCCACCGTCTCCACCTTGTCTTTATTGATGACGTCTGAGGACATGCTTAGAGTTTCAGCGACCCCAATGCGACCGCTGGACGCAGCTGTCAGACCTCAGTGAGGAAAGCACAGTGATTTACAAGCATCTCTGGGGCACAGGTGGCTGGCCTCCTACGTCCACAGCTGCCCCAGGGGCCTGTGCGCGGCGGCCCGGATGGCGTCCTCAGACAGTGCGCGGATCTCCCGGTGGACGTCCTCGATGCTTCTGGAGGCGTTGACCGTCTGTGTGGGGCAGGGGACACAAGGCGTTAACGTTGGCAGTGCACGGGCTAGTCCAGGGGGCACGGCTTCGGCTCCTCACCCCCCAGCCTCGCCGGGGGACCAAACCGCTCCGCGCTCTGTGGCAGCCCCGTGGCCTGGTGCCAGCAGCGGACGTGGTGAGGGCAGCACGAGCCCCCTCCATGGCTGCGCCTGCACCGCCCGGAGCCCCAGGCAGGTCTGCGTCCGCTGCTCCCCACCTGCAGCCCCGCTGCTGAGACCCTGCCGCCCAGGTGAACGGCACGGGACCCTTGGTCACCGGGGAGCCAGCCCACAAGGAACCACTCTCCACCTGAGGGCCACGTACTGGGCACACAGGGCGGGCATGCCCGGGGCCCCTCCTTTGCCAAGGCTCAGCCCTGGGCGCACCAAGAGCCTCTTGGCAGCCGCGGGGTGGGCAGCAAACTCTGGACAAGCCCCAGGAACAGAGGCCCTCAGACAACCGCAACCCCCACGTGGGCCTCAGAGGCGGCGGCCCCAGCCGCTCCTGCGTGAACGCATGCATGTGCCCCGCGGGCCTCTCCACAGAACGGGACTGGGGCCACTGCAGACACTGGGCCAGGGAGGCCCAGGATGAGCCGAGACCATGACACCTGGGACCAGAAAGGGGCCAGCATGAAGGGGCCTCCCGGAGGCAGACCCGGGCAGCGTGGGCCTCGGACGGTGAGGAAGGCAGGTTGCTGCTGAGTGAGCCCTGCACACCAGTCTGTGGGCGCTGGGGTTTCACGTGGTCTCAAAGCCCCTCCTCAGAAGAACGCAGAGGGACGTCACCGTGAACCACCTGACTGAGGTGCAGGTGAGCACGGCTGGAACGGACATGCTGAAGGCGGATGCCCCGTGACATGGCAGCAACCACCCAGCAAAGGCGACAACCTGACTCCACGCACGAAGTCAAGCTAAGGCTCAGCCACGAGGAACCTGCGGGGCCTTCAGAAACACCGAGGCTGAGATGCTCAGAGGAAGGAGAGCAGCCACGAGCCGGGCACCACGTCCGTGCTTACAAAGCTCAGCGGGGGGACCCAGCATCTGGGCCGCGGGAGAGGACCCATGTGAACGACCCAGGTCCACATGGGACGACGTCAGGTACTGAAACTTATTGTCAAATGGTCCCCGGAAGAGTTCCTTGTTAGACTTAAAACTTTTCTCTGTCTGTTACTGCTTTAAAGATGTCAAAAAAACTAAATTAAACTTTCAGATCAACAGGAGCCAAGACTCCTATGAGGGGACCTGCCCTAACGAGGAACATCAGCGAAGCTCCTAGAGCTCTGGGAACCCAGCTGAGAAGACAGCTTGGCAGAAAGGCAGCCACTGGTCCCTCCCTTCCCCGCTCCTGATGCTGTGGTTTCCTGTCTTGTTCCCAGCAGGTGCTGAAATGCAGTATGAATCATGGATAATCTACACCACGTAGAACTACTTAAAAAGAAAACCAGACAGGGACTTCCTTGGTGGTCCGGTGGTTAAGGCTCTGCCTTCTACTGCAAGGGGCTGAGTTCCACCCCTGGTTGGGGAACTAAGACCCCTCATGCCACAGGGTGTGGCAAAAAATAAAAAATTGGTGAGAACAAATTGAAAAAAAAAAAAAAGGAAATGAAGAAAACCAGAAAAAGAGAGAACTCTGGCATTCAGTAGCTGATAGAACCGGCCAGCAGAGGGCAGGGCAGTTGAGGCCCCACACTGCAGCCTCTGCCTGGGGAAAAGCACGCCCTTCCCTCCAGCCCTGAGCATCCAGAGACACACGGCAAGGTCAGGTGTGTGCTTTAAACCTGCACAGGGAGCCCTGGCCACACCACTCATCAGGGCAGTTGGGAGGCACGGACCAAGCGCAGGGAGATGCACGAGCCCAACTGGCAGGCGTGCGGCCCGTCGCGCCCATGGATGCCACCTGCAGGGAGGCTGGAGACGGGCCAGGACTGGAAGTGCCCTGAGGCCGTGGGGACCATGCAGGAGGTGGCGGCTGGGGCAACGGGGATGGCCCCTGGCCCCCGCGGCCCAGGGCTGGAACCGTGCTCAGGGCATGGGAGGCCCCTCGTTGGACCCAGGCCTGCTGCACTGCAGCCCCGACTCCCCTGGCCTGGCAGCGGCCCCTCCTGCACCAGCCCCAGGGCCCAGGTGGCACTCACCTTCCAGGGCAGGCTTGGGTCTGCCAGGAGCTGCTGGAAGCGCTGCAGGGCGCGCTGCTGGAAGGGGCCACTCTCATAGCGCTCGCGGCCAAACTCGCCCCGCACCGCCGCCTCCGCGAGCTGCAGCTGCAGGAAGACGACCAGGTCGGGCTTGGGGAGGCCCACATCCGGCTGCTTACACCAGTCCAGGGAGAAATTCTGCGGACAAAGAACCACCCTGAGAGGGGACCAGCGTAACGTGGTCTCATTTCTGGTTCCAGATTCACCAAGATGGGGGAGAGGGAGATGGGATGTGTGGGGAGAATTCTCACACGACAGCGGGTGTCCTTTAGGCCTCATGTGGTTTCTCTCTTGAGACTGTGTTCCGTCCACAGGACGCCCCAGGCCCAGGACCCCACACCCTCCAGCCAAACGGCAGCCAGTCCACGGGGATGCAGCAGCCAGACCAGGATGGCCCCCCGTCCCGAGGAGGGAGAGACCCACAGCCCTGGAGACCCTCGCCAGTGCCCTGCGTGCCCTCTGTGGCACGTCCCCTCTCATTCACCCTCGCAATTCTAAGAGCAGTGTTTCCATTCTGGAGGAAACCCCAGGCAGTGTGTGACCCACGGCCACACTAAGGCCTGAGGGTTAGAAGCTAACTGTGGGCTCAGAGCCCCGAGCACAGGCGGAGGGCACCTGTCCACCCTTCCCGAGCCCATGAGACGTTCACAGATGGAGCCGAGGGGCAAGTACCTCGGGAGGGCTCTCCTAAAGGAGGGCCCAGCTGCTTGTGCCGGAAAACAGGCAGAATTAAAGGGTCAGCATTCTGCAACCTTTTGTGAATTAACCATAATCAGGGACTGTTGTAAGACACCATGCCTTGACAGGAGCCTTGCAAACATAAACTTAGATGTTTAAATAGAAGGAAACAGAAGTAGAAACCTATATATGGAGCGTCAAGGGACATTTCAAGAATGGACCTTAATTAGCCAAACCCTGGTTCAATCTAACTGTAAAAACCTAAGGTGAACAGACAGCATCTGGGCACTGACTGAAGACTTTCGGGGATGGCTGCCCACTCGCCGGGCTTGGGACGAGGGTGTGCAAAGCTCTCCTGGGGATGTGCACCGAGGAGCTCACGGGGGTGGACGCCATGCCTGGCGGGTCACGGAGATGAGCGCGCTGAGGCGGGTGCTGGAGCTGGGGGTGCCCTTTCTCTGCTGGGGTATGTCTGAACATCCTAAATAAGAGGCAGGACAAAGCGCCGTGCGGTCACACAGGCCGTTGCACCTGTGAAACAGCAGCTCCCTGGAGTGGGGGTTCGGGAGAACAGCACCCCAGATACTCTCACCGTCTCTCCTGAAAACAAGACGCTGGATGAAATGGGTCTGCTCACCAACCCCCTGCGTGACTGATGTGAAATGTGTCGGCCGAGTTAAAACTGCAGTTGTATCGGTGTGGACAACCCGCAGCTACAGAAGAGGCTGCTCGTCCTGTCCGAGTGACCGGGAGAACAGGGGGTCAGAGAGCCCAAACGGGGTGCAAACTACACACGGGGCCGAGTGGCACTCACCTCCTTGGCGCTGGTGAAGGCGACTCCGGAGAAGGCATATCTGTCCACGACCAGGGTGACGCCCTGGCTCAACTTCTCCTTCATTAACGGCCTACAAGAGAGGGAAAGCCTGTGAGCCCCGGTCCCAGCTTCACAGCTCCTGAGTCTCAGGCTCAAAGCGTCCTGAAGACACAGTGCAGCTCAGACACCAAGTGGGTGCAGGGCCGCACCCAGGTGGCCACATGTAGCCGGGCTTTCATGCCCCAAAGCTCTGGATCTTCTCCCCAAGATGCCACGTGGGCAGCCCAGCAACGCCAGGCACAGAAAGGCAAGTCCACCAGGGGCGTGCACACAGCTGCTGCTGGCAGAGGCGCAGGGGCAGCTCGGCCGTCAGGCACAGGGGCCAGGCCCTGCGGGCAGGGAGAAGCTGGAGCAAGGGGAGGCAAGGGTGGACGCGGCCTGGAAGGGATGACAGACGCTCGTGTCCCCTCCTGGGAGGCCGGCCGTGGGCAGCGGGGGCCGAGGATGTTCTCCACAGGGGGCCCGGGGGTCTCAGGAAGACGGGCACAAAGGCCGCACCATCGCCAGCAGCACGGCCCGCTGATGCCCGGCGCCAGAGGAGACGGGCTGGGGGGGCCTCGAACAGGGAGCGGGCCCCTCACCGCAGCATCGCTCCTGAGTGCACACTGCTGACACTCACAACCTCTGGAGCCCGCAGGCAGGGAGCCCAGGGCCGAGCACAGGACGCCCCCGACGCGTCGCTGACCAGGCCGAGCAGAGCGCACAGGTGGGACCTCCGTGCTGGGCGGAAGGTGAATCCAGACAACAGGCACCCGCCGACCTCAGAAACCAAGGGGGCTGCTCACCCACAGTGGACGGCAGCGAGCTTTCTATGTGACTCTGACTCTTAGAACCATTTCATGTCTCATGTATTCAAAAACTGAGGTCAACAACGGGGAGAAAAAACCTCCAAATTATACACAAAGTTAAATGAACCTACCCAGATCCCAAAGGAAAGCACAGCAAGAGGGAAAAGCACGTCTGAGACATGTGCACACAGACCCTGTGTCCTGCTCTAACCACTGAGCTGCAGCCACCTCGAGCTCGACCAGGCTGAACGCAGATGAGGTGGCGGTTCTGAAACCACCCCATGGCGGGCAGGACACAGCCAAGTGAGTAGAGCCCAGCAGAGCCCGAGGCGCCGGACGGGAGAGTCGGTATCAGGCAGACGTGCGCAATGTGAGCGTGCACTCCAGAGCAGAGGTCGGCTGCTAAACACCTCTCACCAAGAGGACAGCAACCGGTCTCAGCTACCGCAGAAGGCGCGGGAAGCTGGACCCATCAGAGGGGCGGAGGAGCCAGCCTGAAGGGGTCCTGCAGGCCCTGTCTGGGACAACCTGAGCAGCAAACAACGAACAGCAGAGGTGGATGCCCCACTGAGTCCACGTGATGGTGGACGGACAGACAGCAGAGCAGGAAAGCTCTTTACACAGAACCTAGCTGGTCCATGTAGGAGGAATGAAGACATCAGAGAAGCAGTGACCACCTCAGACAGGGCTACTGTGTGCTACGCCACTCAGCCGTGTCCGACTCTGTGACCCCAGGGCCTGCAGCCCGCCAGGCTGCGCTGTCCATGGGATTCTCCAGGCAAGAATACTGCCGTGGGGTGCCGTTTCCTCCTCCAGGGGATCCTCCTGACCCAGGGATCGAACCCGAGTCTCTTGTCTCCTGCAGCGGCAGAGGGTTCTTTACCAGCAGTGCCACTGCGAACCCAGCGGTCAGCTTGACAAGAGTGTTTTTACACAGTATTCTTGACAGGAAGAAGCCACTCAGTGGAAGAGCGGAGCCGGCAGCCCTCTCACTGAGGAGTCAGGGGAGACCACCAGTGATGCCTCAGTGGGCCTACATGGGGACTCCTGGCCTCGAGAGGACCCACGTCACTTCTGTGGTAGCGTGGCCAAAGTGCAAGCCCAGATCCACTCGGGAGGAAACACAAACCCAGCATTTCACTAACAGCCCACGATCTTTAAAAAGAGAGCAAGGGTAAAATAAATGTGACAGCATGTTGTTAAAAGCGAGGCTTGGGAAGGTGCTGCTGAACTGCTACGGAAAGCAAGAGAGAAAGCTTACTGCTAGGAATAAATCCTTGGATGGCCCTGGAGGACCAGCAGGTTCTGACAGATGGGGAGGAAGTGGAGGCATTAGCAGAACACAGCACTGCAGGCCAAGGGGCACTCTGCCCATGGCACTGCCCAGGAAGCTCTGGCTGAGACGCCAGGCAAGACTGAGGTCACGCAGCTGGCTGACGACGGTGCCAGACAGTGGCCCAGAATCCAACCTGTCAGCCAAGGACTTCCGTGGGTCAGAAAAATTGATCTGATGGGAGTGGCCGGGGTGACCTGAAGGGGACTTGTGGCAGAACAGACTGGGGCGCACAGGCCGGCACGCCTGGACAAGGCCAGGGCTGAGGGGAGCGGTCCTGTTTCTCAATCTAAACTGACCTGACGTTATTTTCTACTAACCCACAAAAACCAAAATCAGAACACCCAGGTCAAGGAACCTTAGATGTGCTAAAGATTCTAAGTATGGCCTCACTGGGACTTCCCTGGTGATGCCAATGAAGCGAGATGGTTAAGACTCTGCGCTTCCACCTAGAGGGCACAGGTTCAATCCCTGGTTGGGGAACTAAGATCCCACAAGCCTGAGTGCAACCAAAAAATAAATTAAGAACAAACAAATAAATGTGGTCTCCTTTTCATCTAACATGTGGAGGGGGTAGGCCTTTCCAGACAAGACCCTGGCTCAGCCAAGGCCAGAGGGAGCGCGGTGCCAGCCTGCTTGTGGGAGGGTGCCAGGCACAGCCTCTCGTGCACCCACCAGCAGGTATCGTTCCATCCATGGTGGAGCAGCCTTTCTGGACAGCAGGCTGCAGGAACTGAGAGGAGAGCGAAACGCAGATCGCGAGGCAGTTAGGAAGCACGCCGTGAGGTGATCTGTCCACAAGGACCCCGTTTATTCGTGTCAGAACACCTCCCGGGACACACGTGTTACTGACACACACGTGTGCAGATGAGAACAGAAGCACCTGGGAGTGTGCCTCACAGGCTCTCTGTCAACAACTGTACTGGGTAAAGAGGGATCCCACCAAGGTGATGTACAACAAAGAGGGGGCGGAAGAGGGCAAACCCCAACAACTGTCAGCCTCACTTAGTGACGTGTCACACTGGTTCATTCAAGACATAACTAAGAGAGACTCCGGGTGGGGGCGGACGAGCTAGGGATGCTCTGTATGTCTCCATCAGCTTTTCTGTGCATTTGAAACAACCTAACGTCACAAAAGGAGTGGGGTGGGGGGTATTAACTAGAGCTTTGGGGATCTGTGAGTAAAAGAACGTGTAAAGGTACAGCCTCCAGCGTGACTCTCAGCCACTCAGAAACAAGAGCCGCACTGAGTCACGGGGGAAGTATAGAGCAGGGAGGGTGGCAGGGCCAAGGTGTTTACACATGTTCCCAGCGGTTCGCAGAGAAGAGCAGGTGCACCGAGTGATCCTCCACCTCGCTTTTCTTTTCCAAGTAGGAGCTGAGCAGCTTGCCAATTTCAGTTGATCTTTCTAAAACAAGAGAGAAAAAACACAGAAAATGAGATCAGGCTCGCCATGGACATTAAGAAGAGTTTGTGCAGAACTTCTGGCCCTGACCCAAGTCTAACTTTGAAGTTTATTTTACTACAACTTTGGACAAGCTTACACCTTTACCTGAGGAAGGGCAGCAGTGTGTAGACACTGGGATAAACAAAGCTTTAGGAGGAGAGAACTCAGGTAGGAAGCAGCAATCAGAGGCAGTGCCAACCAAGGGGAACTGGGTCCAGGACCTGCCTTGACACCAAAAGGATTTTTAAGTGCTGCAGCCCATAGTATCCGAGGTTCTCTGTTCCTGCAGTCCACCAACCCAGGACTGTGTAGTACTGTGTGTTTATTGAAAAAAGGTGTGTGTGTGTGTGTGGACCCGAGTAGTTCATACCTATGTCATTCAAGGGTCAACTGTATAAGATTTGTAGACTGTCTGGCTTAAAGATTAGAACAATAAATATTCAAGGAAGCATTTTCCCTCCACTGCTGTCGCCGTTGGTTTGTAAACCCTGAACTTCTCTTGAACACCTAAGTATTGATGATATTCTTACAAGCGTTTTCGAGACCAATGTTTTACGTTAAAAATTAAAAGTATGACACAAAACCAGTCAGAACGTAAACACTCAAGGGTGGGCGGGCGGAGGAACCCCAAAACAAATCGGAGACTTGGGTTACAAAGCAGCACCAGGAAACTTCTGGGGGTGACTGTCATTACTCTGGCTGTGAAGACGCCTTCTGGTCTGTACACGTACTGAGACTCACCAAACACAGGACCTGACTGACTGCACGTCAGCCGCGCGTTAATCACCACAGACGTGTCCGGCTGAGGCTCAGGGGCCACAAGGGCCCTGCGCCCCGACCCGCGGACCTACGAGGGCGGGCCAGGCCCACGAGGCCTTCGCTTCCCACCCTCCGGGCCCGGAGGGGCCCTGGGTCGCGCCCCATCCCCGGCCCCCCGGAACCCCGCGCTCGCCCAGCCGCCGCGCCCACCAGGGAAGCGCAGCAGCTCGGCGCGGTGGCCCTCGGCGCACAGCGCGTCCACCAGCTTGCGGCTCTGAGTGCTTTTCCCCGCGCGGTCCACGCCCTCCAACACGATGAGCGCGCCACGCCGGCCCGCCATCGCAGCGTCTTCCCGCCACCACCGCTCCAGACCGCCCGGACCGCCCATTGGCCGTGGTCGTCTGCGGCGCGCACGGGGATTGGCTCATGCGGGCCGGCGTCCGCGGCGCGCACGGGGATTGGTTTATATGGGCCGGCGTCCGCGGCGCGCGCCAGGATTGGCTAACACGGGCCGCCGTGGCCGGATTGGCTGGGACTAGTACGGCGGAAGCGGCGCGACTGGCCTGCGAGTGCCTCTGTCGCATCGCCTCTTCCGGGCGAGAATGTCGGCGCGCAGTGTCCCGCGCGGGCCGCCGTCGTTGGCGCGGGTGTCTGCTCTTCCTGCGAAAGCGCGGCTGCAGCCTTGGGGCCTTCCCGTTGCCCACTTCTCGACGGCGGGAATCTTGAGGGCGAGCGGCTCGGCACCCGGAAGCGCTCCGTCAGGTTGGCGGCTGTCCTCCTATGGGCGCGAACACTGCCTTTCCGTCTAGCGGTCCTGCCTTCAGGGCTTCGTGGCCTTCGACGGCTCGTCCCCAGGCATCCTCATGAGGGGGACCGACCTCAACCTAGGGGTTTGGTGCGGACAGCAGCGTCAGGCCGGTTACGTGCTGGGAGCCGCATTTCCCAGAACTTACTCTGGAACGCTCGGATTGGCCGCGGAGAACTCCGGAGACGGCCAGAAATGTGGCCGTGGAATTGAGGGCTGCCCTCCGGGGAGTCCTCGAGAAGCGCCAGCTCCCCAGACTAGAGGCGGCCGAGAGCTCTCGGGGGCTGGGGTGGCCACGGACCCCGCAAGCTCCAGACGGTCCATCTCATGTTGGGGCTGAGGTCGTGGCAACAGTTGGCCTGGCTCTGCGCCCCCACCTCACTTGTGCAAGCCCCTGATTTCGCTGTGACCCAAGAACACCTGTGGTAGCTTTCCGTTTTCCTGATGGGCCCTTACTTGATTAGGTTGTGGATCCTGGAAGGGTGGTAGATTGTTACTTCCAAGGCTTCCTTCCTTGATGTTGAGCTTGTAGAGTAACCGGAGCTCACTTTCAGGAAGAAAACTGTTGTGCAGGTAACCCTCCCACCCCCCAACTTCCAGTCCCCAGTCTGAGAACCACATGTGCACAATTAGGGCTGCTTTTTCACCCTGGATCCTGGAATGAACACAGACAAGCTACACCAGGCCGCTGACGGGGAGCACCAGCCAGAAATAAACAACTGTGAGCTGAGTCCACCGCGACTTTGGGGTATTTTGTTACTGCGGTACAATCTACAAGAGGTCACTGATACACTAATAGCACAGTATTGCCTTTGATTAACTTGTTTTGTTCTGAAACTTTAATCTCCTTGCCTTCAAAAGGATGAAGGGCTTACAGTAGGGACCCTCCTGAGGTTGGACAGCCTTCTATCACATCACCAGGCTGACAGGCAGGAACATGGGCGGTACCTCAGCTTGTGACAGCTCAGCCTTCCTGGTCACCCATGGAAATGGGGACAGCCTGGCTGGCCTGCCCCTGCATGCTGGGGAGCCGTGGATGCCCTTTTAATAGCAGGAAATACTGAACTAGCAAACGTAGAGTGAAATTTCTTACTTAGCTAAAAGAAGCAGCACTCAGCGACTGAACACCAACAGCCAGAATGCCAGCCTCACTGGCTTAAATCATCCGGATAGCTAGTTATCTCACATAACAGAGTCCAGAGTTAGGCAGCCAAGAACTGTTTCTGCTGCTAGTGATCTCAGATGCTGGGTCAGCAACTCACCAGTTCTCTTAGCTTGTCCTTCAGCCACAGGGTGACTGCGTACCTCCATGCATCTGGTCCTGACCTCGCATCCCTGACACACGAGTAGGAGAGCCTGGGCATCTGTATGTCCAGTTCCTCTGTTCCCTGCTGCGCTGACAAGTCTCAAGACTGTTTTTCAGCACAGTCTGCCCTAAGCAGTGCAGGTCCACCAGGGAGGCCTGACGGGCACAAGCGCATCTGCTTTGTGCAGGAGATCCCAGCTAAGGTGCCAGGCCTGCGTCTGCGTGGAGGCAGGTGAAGGGAAGTTGGTAATTGCTGAAACTGGCCCATGGGCACATGGAGTCTGTTAGGTTCTCTCTGCTTTTGTGAGTTTGAGACTTTCCATTAAGTAGAGGCCTTAGAGCCCTGACTGTACCTGTTGCTTAGTGATGCACCTTCCATCCCAGGAATCCGTCAGTCTTCACTGCTGTCCATCAAAACCTCTTCCTGTCTCAGATGGGTTGCAAGAACAAAATGCCACAAACTGGGTGGCTTTAACAGCACATTTTCCTCACAGTTCTGGAGGGCCAAGTTCGAGGTGCCGGGAGGGCTGATGTCTCTCTCTGGGTTGCACGCAGATGACCACTTTCTCACTGGGTCCCCACATGGCCTTCCCGCTGCACAGCTGCGGAGAGGTCTGGTTTCTCTTCCTCAATTATTGCTCAAACACAGTCACACTGCGGGTTCAGGGATTCAGCCTGTGAATTCTGAGGGGGGCCATTCAGGCTGCAGCACCCACGTACTTGCAGAAGGAGATGCGCTGGGCGCACCACTGCCCCATGGGACGCCACCTCCCAGCCCTGCCCGCAAGCAGATGGCTCGGTGGCTAAGTCCCTGCCCGGGAGCCGTGGGCACCGTGCTGTGTCTCCTTCACACGGCAGACTGCGCCTCTGCCTCTGCCCCCAGCCCTGTCTTCGCGTTTCTACTTGACTGGGAAGACAAGGCCCTTTGAGGGCAGATGCCACAGTGGGAGGAGTCCGGGTCCCCGAGTGACCCCGTGGAACATGGCTGCCTGCCGCCTGGACTGTTCCAGAAAAAGTAAAGTTCCGTCTTTTCTGTGCTACTAAGTTGGGTGGGTTTCTCTGTTAGAGTAGCTTAGCCTTACCCTCAGGCACTGGCTCTCAGGTGGGGGACATTCTGACCCTCATGACTTGGGGTGCAGGTCTGACAGCATCCAGTGTGAGAGGCCCAGAGTGCTGCTTGCCCCCGACAAGCACAGGAAGAGCCCCCCCAGCACAGGCCTACTGGGCCGAATGTCAGTAGTCCCAAGGGTGAAATCTGTTATCAAAGATTTATCCACAGCATACAGAAATAAAAAGCAGGGATGAAAAATGCTGCCTGCCGTAGGAGTCAACAAAGGATGTGGCAGCTGTCAAGCCAGCAGCGGCTGCAGCTGCCCCTGAGAAGCAGGATCCTGGCCGCAGAGAATTAAGGCGCACGCCAGAGGAGTGAGTCCAGGGAGCCCACATTTGCATCTTCCCATACACATAAAAGCGTTAAATCGACTCACTTGAGACGTCTGGTTAATCAATAGTACTCTTTCGATGTTTTGACTATGTGGTTTTTGCTCAAAAACTCTCATGTATCCTGATTCCTTCCTTACCTCCTTGAAGCAGTCTCTCAGAAAGTCCTCCAGATAAAACTTAATTCTTAACGTTTAGGTTGTGCAGTTTTTTTCTTCAGTCTACAATAGTGAGAGAATCATCTCTCATCTTTGCAGTTTCCAAAATGGTCTTTGGGCTTCCCTGGTGGCTTAGTGGTAAAGAATCTGCCACCAGTGCAGAAGATGTGGGTTCAATTCCTGGGTCAGGAGGATCCCCTGGAGAATGAAATGGTGGCCCACTCCAGTATCCTTGCCTGGGAAATCTCATGGGCAGAGGAGCCTGGTGGGCTACAGTCCATGGGATCGCAAAGGAGTCGGACATGACTTAGCGACTAAACAGCAAAATGGTCTTTGTAAGAGAATTCATAAAGTCTTCTTATGTGAATGAAAGAAAACAGACTGCTTGTGTCTTTGATATGTGAAGGCCACTACCCTTTATTTCTCCATAGCTGATGGTAAAGAACATACCGTGAGAGAAAAACTACAAATAGCCAACAAATTGTGAAAATCTGCTTAGCCGCGCTTAAAATTAAAGGGACACAAACACTGAGGTTCTTTTTTTTCCCCTATCATGTTAAACAAAGATAATAAAGCCTGATGAAATCTAGGGTTAACTGAAGTAGAAACATACTCAGTTAAGTGTCAGTTTAACTGTCCCCTTGGCCAGTGCATGTAGAAATACCAGCACTTACAACATGCCCTCTGAGCCAGCAACACACTTTCTGAGCATTAATCCTAAAGAACTAAGAAGACAATGTGCTGATCAATAGGGCCACAGCAGTGCTACTCCTCCCACTGAGAGGTGGGGGTCTCCTTTCCCCTCCCCTGGAGGCTGGGTTGGCCCCAGGGACTCACTTGACCAACAGAATGTGGTGAGGTGTTGTCTTGGGATGACCCAGGTGAGGTCACAGTCTGGCAGCTTCCACCAGGGCGTCTCAGAACTCTCTAGAAGCTCTGGGCTGGAGAGGCCACACTCTAGGTGCTCTGGTGCAGGTACCAGTTGAATGCTACCTTCCAGTCACGCTGGAGATCTCTATCGTATTGCACAGAACAAAACAATAACCCAACTGAGCCTTACTGGGATGCTTGCCTCATAGAAGTTTTGAGTTCCAATAAAATGTTTCTTTTAAACGACTAAGTTTACAAGTATATTATGTAGCAGTAGATAACCAGAACGGACAAATACATACAACTATATGAACAAATGTTCACCAGAACATTTATGGTAATGAGAAACTGGAAACCCATCAGAATATTGTTCCTCTATAAGCAGCCTGTTATTATGGTACAGTAACCCAGTGAAATACATCTAGTAACCAGGATGACATAAAACTGAGTAAAACGTGAGATGGTTGGATGGCATTGCCGACTCAATGGACATGAGTTTGGGTGAACTCCGGTAGTTGGTGATGGACAGGGAGGCCTGGCATGCTGCGGTTCACAGGGTCGCAAAGAGGCAGACATGACTGAGCGATTGAACGGAACTGAACTGGCCAGAATTTGCGAAGAATATTAAGTTAAAAATGTAAATGGTAGAAAAGTGGATAGTATGACTCACCAGTTAAGAAACCCAACAGCTCAATTTTAAAACTGGGCAGAAAATCTGAACAGACGCCTCACCAAAGAGACATACAGGCAGCAATATGCACGTGAAAAGGTTCCTAACACTGCATGTCATTGTTCAGTTGCTAAATCATGTCCAACTCTTTGTGACCCCATGGACTGCAGCACGCCAGGCTTTCCAGAACTGGAAATAAAAGGAGATACCGCTACACATCTTTTTGTATGGCCCAAAACCAAAACACTAACAACACAAAATGCTGGCAAAGATGTGCAGCCACAGGAACTCTCACTCACTGCTGGTAGAAATACAAAATGGTACAGCTCATTCTGGAAGACCGTTTGGCAGTTTCTTACAAGGCTAAACATTACAGTCTGATCCAGCAATTATAGTTCTTGGTATTTACCCAAAGGAATTGAAGTGTGTGCACACAAAAACCTGAACATATATTTTTATTCCTAATTTGACAGAACCTGGACTCAACCAATAGGTGAAGAATAAACTGTGGTACAATGAAATATTCTTTAGTGTTAAGAAGAGATGTGCACAATTTCCCTTTTGGTCCAATGGTTGATAATCTGCCTTGCAATAGAAGGGATCTGGGTTCAATCCCTGGTCAGGGAAGTAAGATCCCACCTGCTGTGGAGCAACAGTCTGCTTCCTGCAACTACTGAGCCTGAGAGACACAACTAGAGTCTGTGCACCGCAAGGAAAGATCCCACGTGATGCAATGAAGATTCTGAGTACTGCAGTACTTGACGCAGTCAAATGATTTTTTTTTTAAAAAAAGCAGCAGCTGTCCGGCCATGAAAAGGACTGGAGGAAACTTAAAATGCATATTACTAGGCGAAAGAAGCTAATCTGAAAGGGCTACACATTCTATGATTTCAACCAAATGACATTCTGAGAAAGGCAGAACTAGAGACAGTGAAAGGATTAGCATTTGCCAGGGGTTCCCCAGTTGGGAGAAGGGAGAAGCAGCTGATTTTTAGGACAGAGCAACTATTACATTTGATACTGTAACATAAATGTACAACACAGAATGAATCCTAATGTAAACCATAGACTTCTTCTTGTTGTTGTTTAGTAGCTAAGTTGCGTCCGAATCCTTTGTGACCCTATGGAGTGTAGCTCGCCAGGCTCCTCTGTCCATGGGACATCTCATGGCAAGAGTACTGGAGTGGATTCCCATTTCCTTCTCCAGGGGATCTTCTTGACCCAGGGATAGAAGCGGAGTCTTCTGCATTGGCAGGCAGGTTCTTTACCAGAGCCAGCAGGGAAGCCTTAATAATAATGTACCAATACTGTTTCATCAATTGTAATACATGTGCCCCAGTCATGGACAATGTTCATAAGGAAAACTGTGTGTATGCGTGGAAGGGGTGTATAAGAACTCTTGTATTTTGTCATTTTTTCTCAGAGCCAAAAACTGCTGTAAAAATAAACTCTATTAATAAGAACACGTATCTACTCGAAACAATAAAATAGGTGTGGTGTGCAACAGTGCACGGGAACGTGCGTGTGAATTTTCACACCAAGCATTAAATGGAGTGGGGATGGTTGCACAGACACTGGTATCACTTGGATCGAAGGGTGAGCAAGACGATCGCAGGCCCGCGCCTCCGGGAGTGGGGAAGCTGTACATCTCCATACAACCTGAGTTTGTATAATGCAGGTAAAGCTGGCAAAACAGTGAACGCATTTCCCCTTTTACATGTCCGCCTTGGGTTTAGAGCAAGGCTCTCAAGAGGCCGCACGCCTTCAAGTCCGCCTCTTCGGCGACTGAACGCCGGCCCCCGCCCGGCGGCTCCGGGAATCGCAGACTCTGAGCCAGCGGGCCCCGGAAGTCGCCCCTCCAGGCGCTGGGCCCGCTCTCGGGTCCCCCGGCCGAACCCCCATCCCGCCCGCCGGGGCCGCCCAGCCCGCCCAGGCCCCGCGTGAGGCGGTGCGCTGCCCGGCCGGAAGCCGAGGCGGGGGCCCCGCCCGGCCGGCGCCCAATCAGCGCGCGGAGCTCATTAATAGTGACTAGCCGGCCCCGCCCCCGGCCCTCGCGGCGCCGCCGCCCGCGCAGACCCGGAGCGCGGCCGCGGACGAAGATGGCGACCGCCATGTATTTGGAGCACTACCTGGACAGTAAGCGCCTCGCGCGCCTCCCCGGCCCGCCGCCCGCGCCCCGCCGCCCCCGCCGCGCTTCCCCGAGCGCCGAGCTCCGCGCGCGGGCCACGGGGCACGCGGGGGCGGCGGGGCGGCCTGGCGGCGGCGGGGGTGGCAGGGGCGCGTGGGGCGGGCGGGGCGGCGAGGGAGGGGCGCGGGGCGGGCGGCGCGGGGCCCCGCCGGCACGGCCGCGCCAATTCCAGGTGCGTCACGGCGGGGCGGGGCCCGTGCGGCCCGGCCCCGCCCTCCAGGCGACCACGCCCACCTTAGCTGCAGGGCCCGCCCTCCCCGCCCTTGAACCGGGCCTCCTGGGCGGGGCCCCGCCTCTTATCGGCTGGGCTCCGTCCCTGTCGGGCCCGCCCCCTCTGGCCAGGCCCCGCCCCTCCAAGCCCCGCCCCACCCTTCCCGCCCTGGGAGCGGGTCTGGCCCACCAAGATGGTTGAGTCCCAATCGCCTGGGACTCTTGGTTGGGCTTGGGGGGCCCAGGGCCTCGGGGTTCTGGGTTCTGTGCCTGCTTGTGCTGTGACCGAGCTTGTGCCTCACTTCCAGGCCTCAGTTCGTGCATCTGCAAGGCATGCAGGCGCAGAGGGTCACTTAGGGTACCGGTCCCGGCCCACGGGCTGGGGGCGCTACTTACTGGCCTGGGTTAGGGTGTTCAGGGTAGGGGTCATCGTCGTGGGCCGATGTCCCGACGATGCACATGTTGTCCTCTCTGGATGACTCCTGAGCGGGTGGCTGTTTTCCTCCACATTTCACAGAACAGGTGTTGCCTGCAGAAGCCACATAGCTTGTTAAGGTTGCTTGCTGGAGAGCCGCAATCCCGCGTTGGAGTCCTGGGGAGGGTGGGGCTGGTGGGGGTTGGGCCCCATGGCTCTAGAGCATCGTACTGTACTGGGGATATTCACAGCCCCCAGACCCCCACATGAGGTTGTTGAGAGTAGGGATTGAACCTCTGCTCTGGGGAAGACTGTGGGGATCCACAGGGAATCACCCAGTCCTGGCCCAGCCTGAGCACAGGTCCTGGGTGGGAGAGCACCCAGGTGCCTGAGGTGGGCACTGTGGCTTGCCCTATTCTTTCCTGGTGCCTTCCTGGTGGGCCCCACGAGGAGAGTCCAAGGAATATGATTCCTGGCCTTTGCGGAGCACCCGTGTGAAGGCTTGGGGATGGACGGAAGCCCCTGCTAACTCCCTAAGCACCTGCTGTGCACCAGGAATTTTCCTGGACACACTATCAGGTGAGGCAGATGGAGTTTTTAAACATTCACGGGAGTTTAAAGGTCATGAAGGAGCCTCGCACGTCTGAGAGTGCAGGGGCAGTGCTGCTGTAGGAACCCCGGGGGGGATCCCACAGAGATACTGTGAGGGGTCTGCTCGCTCTCTGCTGAGCCGGGGAGCCCTGGGGCTTAAGCAGCAACTTTGTCTGAGAGGGGTCCGTCCTGGCTGCAGGCAGGGGGCGGGCTCGGCCCGGACCAGGAGCCTAGCAGTGGGGACAGCAGAGCAGTGTGGTGCAGGGTCCTCACTGTGCTGTCCTGCCTGGTCTGTTTGATTTTAAATAAACTCTCGTAAAATGGGAAACTCAGTCCGTCTGTGGTACTGGCCCCATTTCAGGTGCTCAGTAGCCCTGCATGCCAGTGCCCCTGTGTTGGGTAGCAGCATCTCTGCATCACGTTCCCCCACACAGCCCCGGCTGGCACTTCCCGATGCCCCTGAACTTTACAAGTTCAGAGTAAAGTTGGAGAAGGACCCTGGGGTTTGGGCTTGTTCGCTGTGACGGCGTGTCTGCAAGGGAGGAGTGGCCTGGGGTCTGGGGTGGGAAGGTCGCATGGACGCCCTCTGTCCTCTGTTTGACTCTAATTTCTTGAGTTTCTGACAAGTGCTCAAGCACATCAGCCTGTACCAGGGTGTGTTTGTTCAGTGTTTGGAGCACGTCCCTGGAAAAAGATACCCCAGTTCTTCTTGTTTCCGAACCCTAACAAATGGAAGCTGGAGTGGGCTTATCTCTTGTAGCCCTGAGGTGTGAAGCTTGGAAGGTGAGTTTTTGTCCTGCTGTTGAGAAGCACGTTTCTGTGTTTCAGGTATCGAGAACCTTCCCTGTGAGCTTCAGAGGAACTTCCAGCTGATGCGAGAGCTGGACCAGAGGACGGAAGGTGGGTGCTGGCCTTTCAGTGCAGCCAGGATGGGGAGAGCCGCTCCCCAAGGCAGGACCCTGAGGGTGGTGCTGAGCTTCCCAGGACCTGGGGCAGAGGGGCTGCAGGCGTGGGGTGGTGTCTCAGAGAGAGTGCCGGGTCTGTGCAGTCAACCTCAGTCTCTGGTGCTCCTGCGTTTCATCTTTATAACCCTCATCCCCTCCTTGCAATTAAAGTGTTTGTTACCTTCTCTTTCCTTTAAAAGATTTTCTCTTTTCAGACTCTGTGTATATAGTTTACACAGTGCTTTTGGATCTTTTGGTATTTAACTCCTTATTTCTAAGCAGCTCATTTTTGCTGCATTTCTTACTTTATTTCCTTTTGGTTTTAGACTTTAGCTGTTCAGTTATTACAGAAAGTGAACATTCATGTCTCTGGTTGTGCCCAGCCAGCTCATGTGCACACGGCTCCTTCCCGCCATCTCCTGGGCGCGGTGGACTAGAATTCACACTGTACTGATGCCGTGTCTGTCAGGGCCGCTGTGTTGGTAGTTGACCATGAGCTATGCTCACGCGCCCTGTTTGGACTGCCATTTCCTTGGAGTTCTTCACTGCTTTTCTGGTTGGTGTTGTTTCCCTTGTTTTCCTTGTGCGCTGCGCCAGGTTACGGCCGGTCCTCTCTGTGCTCTCCAGGGAGACCCCTGGAGCTCAGCTGCTGGTCTGCTGCACACACCTTGCCCCAGGCCTTCCTCTCCCTTTGCTGCTCTTCCTGTGGAGCCCTGTTTGCTAGCTTGTTAAGCATGCCACATCTTGATTTGCCCCTTTGTTTCAGGGGAGCCTTTTCTCTGGGAGCTTCTGGGAAAAGTAAAAAGAGGAGGGTAAATTTGTTACAATGTTGCATGTCTGAAAATGCAGCAGTGAATAGTTGGTTGGGTATAGAATTCCAGATTGACAGGCATTTCCCCCAGAATGTGACAAGTGTTGCTGCGTTGTCTCCCAGCTTCTGCATTGCTACTGAGAAGATCAGGGTCATTTGGATTCCTGATCCTTTGAAAATGTGATCGTTATTTCCACTTTCCTATTTAGAAGCTTTTAAGCTTTTCTGTTTATCTGTGAGATTTTACATTTGATGATAATGTGCTTGGGTGTGGACACTTTTTTCACACATCGTGTTGGGCATATATTTTGTGAGATTGAAATAGCTGTGCTTTTTGACTGAGGTACAGCTTTCTGACTAAGGAATGCAGAGACTTCTTTTATTGTGAGATACAGCACATATGTTCATAAATAGGCATTCAGTTCAGTTCAGTCACTCAGTCGTGTCCGACTCTTTGCGACCCCATGAACTGCAACATGCCAGGCCTCCCTGTCCATTACCAACTCTTGGAGTCCTCCCAAACTCATGCCCATTGAGTCGGTGATGCCATCCAACCATCTCATCCTCTGTCGTCCCCTTCTCCTCCTGCCCTCAATCTTTCCCAGCATCAGGGTCTTTTCAGGTGAATCAGCTCTTTGCATCAGGTGGCCACAGTATTGGAGTTTCAGCTTCAACATCAGTCCTTCCAATGAACACCCAGGATTGGTCTCCTTTAGGATGGACTGGTTGGATCTCCTTGCAGCCCAAGAGACTCTAAAGAGCCTTCTCCAGTACCACAGTTCAGAAGCATCAATTCTTCGGCACTCAGCTTTCTTTATACTCCAACTCTCACATCCGTACATGACTACTGGAAAAACCATAGCCTTGGCTAAACGGACATTTGTTGGCAAAGTAATGTCTCTGCTTTTTAAAATGCTGTCTAGGTTAGTCATAACTTTCCTTCCAAGGAGTAAGTGTCTTTTAATTTCATGGCTGCAGTCACCATCCACAGTGATTTTGGAGCCCCCAAAAATAAAGTCTGCCACTTATTCCACTGTTTCCCCATCTATTTGCCATGAAGTGATGGGACCAGATGCCATGATCTTAGTTTTCTGAATGTTGAGCTTTAAACCAACATTTTCACTCTCCTCTTTCACTTTTATCAAGAGGCTCTTTAGTTCTTCTTCACTTTCTGCCATAAGGGTGGTTTCATCTGCATATAAGAGGTTATTTATATTTCTCCTGGCAGTCTTGATCCACCTTGTGATTCATCCAGCCCAGCGTTTCTCATGATGTACTCTGCATATAAGTTAAACAAGCAGGGTGACAATATACAGCCTTGACGTACTCATTTTCCTATTTGGAACTAGTCTGTTGTTCCATGTCCAGTTCTAACTGTTGCTTCCTGACCTGCATACAGGTTTCTCAAGAGGCAGGTCAGGTGATCTGGTATTCCCATCTCTTTTAGAATTTTCCACAGTTTGTTGTGATCCACACAGTCAAAGGCTTTGACATAGTCAGTAAAGCAGAAATAGATGTTTTTCTGGAACTCTCTTGCTTTTTCAATGATCTGGCGGATGTTGGCAAGTTGATCTCTTGTTCCTCTGCCTTCTCTAAACCCAACTTGAACATCTGGAAGTTCGTGGTTCACGTATTGTTGAAGCCTGGCTTGGAGAATTTTGAGCATTACTTTACTGGCATGTGAGATGAGTGCAATTGTGCGGTAGTTTGAGCATTCTTTGGCATTGCCTTTTTTGGGATTGGAATGAAAACTGACCTTTTCCAGTCCCATGGCCACTGCTGAGTTTTCCAAATTTGCTGGCGTATTGAGTACAGCACTTTCACAGCATCATCTTTTAGGATTTGAAATAGCTCAATGGAATTCCATCATCTCCACTAGCTTTGTTTGTAGTGATGCTTTCTAAGGCCCACTTGACTTCACATTCCAGGATGTCTGGCTCTAGGTGAGTGATCACACCATCGTGATTATCTGGGTCTTGAAGATCTTTTTTGTACAGTTTTTCTGTGTATTTTTGCCACTTGTTCTTAATATCTTCTGCTTCTGTTAGGTCCATACCATTTCTGTCCTTTATTGAGCCCATCTTTGCATGAAATGTTCCCTTGGTATTTCTCGTTTTCTTGAAGAGATCTCTAGTCTTTCCCATTCTGTTGTTTTCCTCTATTTCTTTGCATTGATCGCTGAGGAAGGCTTTCTTATCTCTCCTTGCTATATCTCTGCATTCAAGTGGGTATATCTTTCCTTTTCTCCTTTGTTTTTCACTTCTCTTCTTTTCACAGCTATTTGTAAGGCCTCCTCAGACAGCCATTATGCTTTTTTGCATTTTTTTTCCCGTGGATGGTCTTGATCCCTGTCTCTTTTACACTGTCATGAACCTCCGTCCATAGTTCATCAGGCACTCTATCAGATCTGATCCCTTGAATCTATTTCTCACTTCCACTGTATAATTGTAAGGGATTTGATTTAGGTCATACCTGAATGGTCTAGTGGTTTTCCCTACTTTCTTCAGTTTAAGTCTGAATTTGGCAATAAGGAGTTCATGATCTGTGCCACAGTCAGCTCCCGGTCTTGTTTTTGCTGACTGTATAGAGCTTCTCCATCTTTGGCTGCAAAGAATATAATCAGTCTGATTTCGCTGTTGACCATCTGGTGATGTTCATGTGTAGTCTTCTCTTGTGTTGTTGGAAGAGAATGTGTGCTATGACCAGTGCGTTTCTTGGCAAAACTCTATGAGCCTTTGCCCTGCTTCATTCTGTACTCCAAGGCCAAATTTGCCTGTTACTCCAGGTGATTCTTGACCTCCTACTTTTGCATTCCAGTCCCCTATAATGAAAAGGACATCTTTTTTGGGTGTTAGTTCTAGAAGGTCTTGTAGGTCTTCATAGAATCATTCAGCTCCAGCTTCTTCAGCGTTAGTGGTTGGGGCACAGACTGGGATTACTGTGATATTGAATGGTTTGCCTTGGAAACGAACAGAGGTCATTCTGTCGTTTTTGAGATTGCATCCAAGTACTGCATTTTGGACTCTTTCGTTGACTATGATGGCTACTCCATTTCTTCTAAGAGCTTCTTGTCCACAGTACTAGATATAATGGTCATCTGAGTTAATTCACCCATTCCAGTCCATCTTAGTTCACTGATTGCTAGAATGTTGATGTTCACTCTTGCCATCTCCTGTTTGACCACTTCCAATTTGCCTTGATTCATGGACCTAACATTCCAGGTTGCTATGCAATATTGCTGTTTACAGCATTGGACCTTGCTTCCATCACCAGTCACATCCACAACTGGGTGTTATTTTTGCTTTGGCTCTGTCTCTTCATTCTTTCTAGAGTTATTTCTCCACTGATCTCCAGTAGCATATTGGGCACCTACCAACCTGGGGAGTTCATCTTTCAGTGTCCTATCTTTTTGCCTTTTCATACTGTTCATGGGGTTCTCACGGCAAGAATACTGAAGTGGTTTAAACATTTATGCATTGCTTAGCAAATAGCACCTAGAGACCCTTTTCCCAGATGGAGAAGTACAGTCCCGGGGCCCAGGGCCTGTGAGACTCCTGAGCAGGACCCTTCCCCCGAGGACTGCACCCTGTGTGATCACCTGCAAGGACAGTCTTTTCGTCTTTCTGAAGTGAAGCGCTGGCAGCTGCCTCTGTTCCCGCCCGTAACGACGGTGGAACCGTCACACATGTGTGTTCTCCTTTGCACCGTGCTTTTCTTGGCCAGTGGGATTGACCAGTGTTCTGTCTTTTTACTGCTGGGTAGCATTCTGTTCTGTGAATGGACCGCAGCTTATTTATCTATTTTATCCTCGATTGGACGTTTGAGTTGTTTCCTGTTATCTGTAGTTATGAATGTTTTCCCCTGTGTATCCTGGCCTCTGAATCTTTAGGGTATGTCCCTAAGTGTCGCATGCCGGTCATAGGTGAGGTGAGCACATCATTTATTCAAACAGGGACTCTTGAGAGCCCAGGGAGGCACAGTGAGCCCTTGCTGGGCAGCATCATACACTGGGTTGTGCTGGGCACACTGCCCTGGTTGGGGTGTCTGCTTGTGGCCCTGATCCACAGTGTCTGGGAAGGCTGTTGCCCCTGCCACCATGGGTGTCCAGTTTGAGCCAACCACTTCTTTGCTGGAACTTGGCATCATCAGGCTTTGTTGGTTGCCGGTCTGGTGAGCTTGTCCTGGATCACACACGGGAAGTAGCTCTTCAGCCATTTCTCTCTCAGATAAGAAAGCTGAGATTGACATCCTGGCCGCGGAGTACATCTCCACCGTGAAGACGCTTTCCTCAGACCAGCGCGTGGAGCACCTGCAGAAGATCCAGAGCGCCTACAACAAGTGCAAGGAGTACAGTGACGACAAGGTGCAGCTGGCCATGCAGACCTACGAGATGGTGAGTTGGGGGGCTGCTCCCCCCATGCGCAGGGAAAGCTGCTCAGAAACGGCAGGTCAGGCAGAGGTCAGGCTGGGACAGAGCGATGCGGCTAGGAAAGGTGCGCAGTGGAGGGCTCCTCCTCCTGGGAGTATTAGTGCGGTCTAGTGTTCTCTGCCTTTTCAGCTTGTTCTGTTACATGTATATATATGTCTATTCTGATGCTTGTTTTTATCAGCTTTAGGTGAGCCTGTTCTGTCCACCTCCCTCTCAGGTCAGCCTCACTTGAGGCTCACGAAGTGGCGCACGTGGGGTTGTGTCGTGAGGTGCCCCATCCTCACCTCCCCCAGGAAGACAATAGTGGTTTCTTAGAGCCTGCATTTGGTTGTGTTTGAGAAAGAAGCATCTTGAAGCAGAGTTTCATGCTTATGTTTGGGATTTTGATCTAAAGCACTAAGTCCTTTGAGTAAGCAGCCCGTCTTCCCGAGAGCTAGGTGTGATCAGCATCCTTACGACAGTCCTGTTTTCTCTCTGATGTGTAACGAAGCTGAGGGCTCTGGTTCACTCCCAGACGGGGCTGTGTGGCTCCTGCTTGGGACGCTGCCACAGGGGCCGTTGGGAGGTTGTCACTGCCGGCAGGTACTTTTCTCGTGATGTCCCTGCAGCTGCTCAGCAGGAGCGTGCCCTCCCGTGTTGTCCTGTGTGGTCACGGGTGATGTTGCCACCTCTTTCTCCTTCCTTCCAGCTTCATCCGGAACCTAAAAGTTAAGTCAGTCTCTTCTTAAGGACCTGTGCGCTCTTCACGTTTTACGTTACAGTTTGGTATCTAGTGTCCTCAGCCCTGACTCCATGTCTCAGAGCTGCTTCTCGTCCCTTCACGGTTTTCTCCCCAGTCGGCTTTATTCTGTTGATCGCTCATATGTGGGGAAAAAAGACCTTTGCATGAAGTAGGAAATAGTGGGCCTTGTTCTAGCAGAGCTTTGCTAATTCAGGACTCAGTTAAGGGCCAGACAGCACTTTCTGGCTGACACTGGGAGCATCTGTGATTCCCAGGGCGTTTTGCCCCGAGAACCACACGGATTGTGTGAGCGTCCTTCCGTGCAGGTGGACAAGCACATCCGGAGGCTGGATGCAGACCTGGCTCGCTTTGAGGCGGACCTAAAGGACAAGCTGGAGGGCAGCGACTTCGAGAGCTCTGGAGGACGGGGGCTAAAAAGCAAGTCTATTAATTTTTCTTCATTTTCTTGCTAACCATGGAGTTTTGAAAAATTTTGTCCAATAAGTGTATTAGGAATATTACGGTAAATACCATATTTGGTTAAACCTTGTCCTGCCTCAGGGATTCTGTGAACAAAGTTGGGGTCTGTCTTGTTTCAGAAGGTCGAGGTCAGAAAGAAAAGAGGGGCTCCAGGGGTCGCGGCAGGAGGACCTCAGAAGACGACACCCCAAAGAAGAAGAAGCATAAAGGAGGGTGAGAGGTGCTTTTTATCTTTTTCCCCAGAGAACAACATTGGTGTTTGCTCAGGAGGGCAACACCAGTCACTGCTGAGGCTGCAGACGTGCTCACCTGTTAGGTGTGCCGAGGCCCCCCCCCCTCACCTGTGCAGGTGTGCCGAGGCCCCTCCCCCTCCCCTGTCAGGTGTGCTGAGGCCCCTCCCCCTCCCATCAGGTGTGCCGAGGCCCCTCCCCCTCCCCTGTCAGGTGTGCCGAGGCCCCTCCCCCCCTCACCTGTCAGGTGTGCCAAGGCTCCTCCCTCACCTGTCAGATGTGCCGTGGCCCCCCTCACCTGTCAGGTGTGCTGAGGCTCCTCCCCCTCACCTGTGCAGTGGCCCCTCCCCCCACCTGTGCACGTGTGCTGTGGCTCCTTCCTCACCTGTCAGGTGTGCTGAGGCTCGTCCCCCTCACCTGTGCAGATGTGCCATGGCTCCTGCCTCACCTGTGCAGGTGTTCTGACCTGATAGCCCTGTGAATCCGAGGTTCCACATCCAAGGGTCACATAATAGTGTAGCAGTATTTACTGAAAAAATTCTACGTGTAGGTGAAATCACAGAGTTGAAACCCATGTTGTTCGAGGGTCAGCGGTTAATTTCATATATTGTGATTTTTGTTATGGAACATCTGTTTGACTTCTTTTTTTACAGATTTTTGTTTTGAAAAGTCTCCATGCATGAATGTCTTAGTTACGCTTCCTTCATAACATGTATTTAAAGCTCTTCTTTCATCTAAACACCTGGTCTTCTGTGCTTCTGCTGGTCTGTGCACAGGCTCCTCCTGGTTGGTGGTGATGGTTTAGTCCCTAAGTCGTGTCTGACTCTCTGCAACCCCATGGACTCTGCCCGCCAGGCTCTTCTGTCCATGGGATTTCCCAGGCAAGAACTTGCTGACCAGGGATCAAACCTGTGTCTGCTGCATTGGCAGGCGGCTTCTTTACCACTGACCCAGCAGAAAAGCCCTCCTGGTGACCACTCCTGCTTTCTTGCTCCGTTAGGTCACACAGTTTTCTCCTTCTCTGACCTTGCGGGCGCACGGAGGTCGTGGAGAGGGCAGCACCTGCTCTTCCCAGAGCGCTCGCCCTTGGTGGTGCAGGTGGCCAGAGCTGCGTGGGGCTGGTGGGAAGGTGGTGAGGCGGGGAAGCCAGAGCGCCCGTCTGCCGCCTGCGGGCGAGGCTCCCCTGCTGCCGTTCCCCTGGTCGGTCGCAGGGGCCTGGGAGAGGCTGGCTGGTTGGAGTCCAGGGGCTGGGCCCTGCAGCCTCTGTGTGGCGGGGTTCAGTAGATGGACTGTGGGTATGGCTGTGTGTGGGTCCCGCGGTGTTGGAGCAGTCCCGTGGGCAGCGGCCCCGGCCCTCCACAGCCCTCCTGTATCTGTACCCATGATGCAGCGGTGTACGGGCTTGCTTTCTCCCGTGGCGGCAGGGCTTCCTGCTCCTTCCTGCTCAGGACCTGGGGTCGGGCAGGCATCCTCTCGTGTCCCTTCGTCCGCGAGTCCCCTTGGAGGGACGAGGCCCCTGCTTCCAAGTGCAGGGATGCCTCCCTGGGGCGCGTGTGCCTGACCGCACAGAGCCCGGGTGACCCCTGCGGTCCCAGCCCCCTCTGAGGGGCTGCAGCGTTCCCTCGGCCACTGTCTGTATCATAGCTGGTGAGCTGGGGCCGTCAGTGAGGAGGCTGGGCAGGCGGCCTGCCTGAACCGTGTCCTCCCCGCGGCCGCCTGACCGAGCACGTGACCCCGCGGGCGGGGAGAGAGCCCCCTGGCCGGCAGGCCTGCCTGAGGCCGTGCTCGAGGCAGTTTGAAAGCGCTGGGTCAGAGTTACGTCTCCGTGACGTTTACAAGAAGGAAGGCCTTCCTCAGAGACGGAGACAGAGTCCTCATGGAGGAGGGCCTCGGAGCGGCCCCGCGGGTGCGGGCCACCGTGTCGGGGGACCGGGGTGCAGCTGACCTGGGTGCGGGGTGCGTCTCGGCAGCTGCCTGAGGAAGGGGCGAGCAGTCAGTCCCTCGGGGACCCGGATCCCTTCCGTTCACCCTGTCGGTGTGTTCACGTAGCTCGGTTGGTTGCTGCCTCTTACTTTTCCCTTTGCTGCGTTCCTTGTGTGACGCGCTGTTCCTTTAGCAGATGAATATCTGAACATGCGTGTAGTTTTTATCTGGGGGATACAGGAGGGAGGGTTTTCCTTCTGTACTGGTGGGAAGGTACTGTTTTCACTCACCTGAGCTCATGGGATTGTTTTTAGAAGACTGAAACCCACACGAATTGATTCCCCCCGAGCCACTCCCTCCCCGCAGCTGTGGCGCCGTGGGCAGTGGTCTCGGGGGTGGTCTGGGTGCTGTGGGGGCCTGCGCGTGGTGCGGGTAGCCCTGGGCTGACTGGGCTGCTTCCTGGGGCAGGCAGGTGAAGTGGCCCCGCGCACAGAGGGCGGCTGTGGTGCTTGGTTCCTGAGAGTCGGAGCCCGGGGGAGGCTGGGGGCCAGGGACGCCTGCGGTTCTGGGCTGAAGGTGCCAGTGGAGTTGGGCGGAGGGCGGAGCTGCGGGGCGGGCTGCTCAGACACTGGGCGTCTGGGCGGGCTCGGGGGTGCTCTCGGGTGTCGCCGGGCGCCCACTGCTGGTGGTGCCGTCTGCTCTGGGTCGGGGAGGTGCTGGGGCAGGTCCACTCGGGTGGGGGACTGTCTGGACACGTGGTGACCGCCTGCCCCGCGTCGGCCTGCGCCTTTGTGCTGCATCCTTGCCCAGCGTCATTGGGGGCAGCTTGACCCCAACTCCCCTGCCTGTTGTCCCCGCAGGTCCGAGTTCACCGACACCATCCTGTCCGTGCACCCCTCTGACGTGCTGGACATGCCCGTGGACCCGAACGAGCCCACATACTGCCTGTGCCACCAGGTGTCCTATGGGGAGATGATTGGCTGCGACAACCCGGACGTGAGTGTGGGCTGTGGGGCGGGCTGGGCGACGGGCGGGCGGCACTGACCGCCTCCTCTGGACGTGAGTGTGGGCCGCGGGGCGGGCTGGGCTGGGCGGGCGGCACTGACCGCCTCCTCTGGACGAGAGTGTGGGCCGCGGGGCGGGCTGGGCGGCAGGCGGGCAGCACTGACCGCCTCCTCTGGACGAGAGTGTGGGCTGCAGGGCGGGCTGGGCGGCGGGCGGGCAGCACTGACCGCCTTCTCCTCTGGACGTGAATGCGGGCTGGGCGGCGGGCGGGCAGCACTGACCGCCTCCTCTGGACGAGAGTGTGGGCCGCGGGGCGGGCGGGCAGGCGGGCGGCACTAATGGTCTCCTCCCTCTGCTTGCAGTGCCCCATCGAGTGGTTTCACTTTGCCTGTGTGGACCTGACCACGAAGCCCAAAGGAAAATGGTCAGTATGGCGCCGGCCTTGCTCGTGGGCTGGGCGGGGGCCTGCCTGCGGCGGCAGTCCTGGTGCTCGGGGCTGAGCTGCAGACGGACAGCTGCCCGCCTCACCCAGGGTAGTGGCTGTCATCACCCCTGCGTGACAGCGACCTCGAGTCACGCGGGTTTGAACCACTTACACGTGGCTGTTTCTCAGTGGTAAACACTGCAGTACCTCGGGCTCCCTGGTCGGCTGAACCCACGGATGCGGAACCCGGGTGTGAGGAGCCGTGGGTGGGGACAGCTGGCTGTAAGTTACGTGTGACTTTCGACTGTAAAGAGCCGGCACCCCGACCTCTGCCGTGTGCAAGGGTGGCCCCCCCCGACAGCAGCTACTCTGGCTCTCGAGGGAGGCAGAGGTGGCTGTGGGTCTAGACAAGGCATGAAGGACTGTCCTCGGGGAAGCTCAGATGGAAGCTGGGGGCAGGCTTGGGCTGGGCGCCTCTGTCCTGGAGGAAGTGTGGGCGGCCGTGCTCTCTGCTTCCGGCCGTGTTCAGGTGTGCCCGCAGCTTTGCTGTGAGTGAGAGCCTGGTCCTGGTGACTGTGCCGAGTGAAGGCCTGGGGACACTGCCCTCCGTGTTCCCACGTACACCTGGTTCCCTCTGGTGACACCGTGTGTGGACACAGGGAATGTGAGCAGCCCGAGGGACTGTCCGCATTGTCTGCCTGCAGTGGACGGCTGGGCAGGGGGCACAGGCATGTCCTGGAGCCACATGTGGTCTCCACCCAGCCGGGCCCTGGCAGGCAGTGCCAGTGGAACCTGGTGGCCCGGAGCAGGCTCAGCGTGGGTTAGGGCGGGGTCCTGGGCTGAGCCCCCTGGGAAGAAGGGACGTGTGGGCTGGCCCTGGGGCTGGGAGGCAGGGAAGGCAACTTGGGTTTGATTTTGGACTTGGTGGGTTTGAGTTGTTTGCGGGACTTTTCTGGTAGGCGCTAGAAGATTGTTCCCTTCTGTGTAGGGGAGGGCGCGCCCACCACGTGCTGGGAGCAGGGCAGGCTGCACAGATGCAGGGCGGGGCGAGGCGGGGCAAGGTGGGGCGGGGCCCACTCACCCGCTGCCTGACCCCCCGGCCTCCCTGCCTCCCTTCGGAGCTGCAGAGTGCAGGCTGCTTCCCACCTGCTCTGCATCCTGAGCCCGCGACCCTCGGTGCAGCAAGGTTCCTGGCCCCCCACCCTGGGGCCCGGCGGGCTGCACTCAGGCCCTGGACCAGGCGCTGGGAGCCGGGGGTTGGGTGGCCACGTCGTAGAGCACCAGCCGTTCCTCAGGACGGGCCTCGGGAAGCTGCGTGCCCAGGGTCATGGGGCCGCTGAAACCCCCGGGGCAGGGTGGGGGTCTGCGCCTGCCTGCTCAGGCTGCCCGGCACCTCCAGCGTGCTCCCTCAAGTGCTCGCCCCCCCCCCCCCCCGCGCCGTGTGGTCCCAGGGGCCCTGTCCTCGCACAGGGAGCACCGACCAGCTTGGGCGACAGGAGTGCTTGTGTGTGCACGCCGCTGCGCTCGCTGACTCGGGTCTCCCCAGCCTCAGCACGGACGTCGCGCAGACCGTCCCCGGCGGCAGGGCTGCGCAGTCTGCATCCAGGTCTCTGTGCCGGTGCCGTGGCAGCAGCATCCTGCTGTCCCGGGAGACCAGGAGGTGGGGCCTGGCCTCCTGCGTTCGGGGGCCCCTGAGGGCGCCTTTTCTCGTTGCAGGTTCTGTCCACGGTGTGTTCAGGAGAGGAGGAAGAAGAAGTAAGGCTGGGGCGGACACTGGACCAGAAGAGCAAGTTAATATATTCCCTCATTCATGTTGCAATATTTTACATTAATTTTAAAACTATCTTGTTTCCAACGATATTTAATAGCTCAACGGCCAGTTGTCATTCTGGATGTTTCCTTGAACAGACGAGAAGCCACCTGAGCCCTGTTGCACAGATGAGCAGTCTTAGGGGACCTGCCACAGTGACTCCATTCTTGTGACTTTCGTACAGACCCCTGGCCCTGAGCATGGCGGTCACCTCCGGTGGCCCCAGGACTCCGTGGGGTGCGTGGCTGGTGCACTGCCGTCGCGTTGCTTCTGGAGCCGTGAGCCCCGGCGTCCGGCTGGCTTCCTGGGGCGGCTCGCCGAGGCCCTGGTGCCGCCGCGGGCACCTCTGAGCCTTGCCAGGAGTGGGGGCCTGTGGATCCTGAGACGTGCCCAGAAGGGCCAGCCCTGCCCGGGCGGGGCCTCCGCCTCACTGTGCACTGCCTTCACCTTCGGACTGCCTGTTCCCTCCATGAGGGGTTTTCTTTCCGGAGTAAGCGACTCTCCATTAGCAAACGGGCTTGTCGGTGCCGTGACCGGTTCGGATAAGACAGCCCAGTGGAAGGGCCGGCGGTCCGTTTCTCCGGAAATTCTGACTCTGTACTGTGAAGATGAGTTATTGTGGTAGCATGAAGATAGTGGTCTGTGTGAACATGAAGTGAGCCCAGGCTGCCGGGAGCTGACCTGAGACCTGTTGACTTGCCCAGCAGGTCAGCCGCTCAGACTGAGGGGTGACAATTATGTGATGTGATTTGTGAGCTTCTCGTGCCACAGGAGCAGTTTTGCGTGAAGCCAGGAAACCCGCGTGTCTTTCCTCCGCCATCAGCACGCGGCCTTGGACCCGCCTTGGTGGTCATGGTGGGGGTGGTCCAGGCGTGGACCCCCCGCGTGGCTTCTGCAGGCGGACTCTCCCCTGAGGCCGTCCAGGCGTGTTTGGAAGGTGGCGGGCACGGTGGCTCTGCCTCAGGCGCGGAGTCCGCAACACATACTGGAGGCCCAGCTTCCCAGTGTGGACGGACCGCGTCCTGTCTGTGAGGAGGGCCATCGACAGGGAGCCATCTGTCAATGGGTCCCCTGATGGCCACCCGTCCTGTGCGCTCCTGAGAGCAGAGACTGCGTCCTGTGGGGCTGCCGCCTGTGGGGCCCCTACTGTCCTACAGGCGACGGGGGCCCGCCCTGGGTCCGCATCCGAGCACCTTGCGTCTGACCCTGTCCTCTCCAGAGGGAGCTGGCAGCCAGGACTTGCTCCGCGAAGACTGCGGGCGGTCTGTGCAGCGCATGGCCCTCGGGGCTCCCGCGGGCGGGCGTGGGGTGTGGCTGCTGCTGCCCCTCGGCCCCGGGCTCGTCCCGGCCACGCAGCGCTCCTGAGGAAGGGGCCCGCTGGCACCCGCAGCCTCTGCCTTGGGAAACCCGGGGGAGTTGGTGTTTAGTAACTTAGGTTTTAGTTAGCACGGATGTTTAAAGATTATGGGGAGTAAATTGTGGAAAAGGTTTTTTTTTTTTTCAGTCCTTTACCAGTTTTTGTGGATAAGATAGGTAAGTACAGTATGTTTGTGGTGATTTTTCAGAAGCTCATTTCATCTTCGACCCATTCACATCACTGTTCCCACGGGAGGGGGATTTGTGGACGCAGGTGGACGGCGGTCCTAAGCCTCAGCGGGGTGCCCACCGCCCTGGCTGTTCCTCAGGAAGGTGACTGACTTCCCTGTCAGAAGCTTTCGTTTAAAGTTGGATGGTGTCACCCTGCTTGTCAGCGTGTAACATGCCATCTGCGGACCTTTTTGGGAAAGTTTCTATGCTAATGTTTCCAGCGTTTATTTTGCTGGTTACAGTAACATCACCGAAATAACACGCATGTAGCTTTGGAGAAGATGGAAAACATGAGCAGAACAGAGAGAGTCCCCAGAACGTTTTTGGGCCCTGGCCTAATGCCTCCTGACCATGCCGCTGCCAGGCGGAAGACGCTGGGGAGGCTGTGTGGTCAGGAGCATCCCAGCCTGCGGGGTTGGCGGGAGTCCACACTGCTCGCCCCTTGCCCCCGTCGGGACGCTCGCTGGTCTCAGGGGCTGGCGCCAGGGGCAGGCTGGCCACTGCCACAGCACTCCTGAGCCAGCGAGGCTGCGGGCCCCCAGGGTCCTCCTCGGGGTCTGCTTGTGAGGGAAGAGGCTTCTTGTGCAGAGAAGCAGCGTCGTCCGTTTCCAGTGCTGCTCACATCTGTCAGCAATGGTTGAAACATCCTTTTGTTTGCCTGCAGGAGAGCATGCGCTGCACTGGTGGGAGCAGGTATTAAGCTGGGCTCCCGCCTCTGTGGTGGAGCTCAAGGGGCTCACGGCTGGCACATGAGGCCTGTGTGACCATCCCTGCCGCGGGCCGGGCCCCTGAGCAGGCGGACGCGATCCTGGTGCTGGCAGGGCTACCTGAGCCAGGCAGCCTCCCGTCTGCCCTGAGGCGGCAGACGACTGGACGTGGCCCCCGGGCAGTTGCGGGGGCGCGCGGGACGCTGGCCAGCCGCATGTCAGCCCTGCCTCCTGACCCGTCACTGGCAGCCCTCGGCGAGGACTGCTTCAAGCAATAACACTGTCCAAAGAGCAGCTTCCTGTGTGGTCACAGCCAGGGTGTGCCCTGTGCAGGGCTGGGACACGTGGGGTTTCAGGCTTTCCTCAGTGTTTTGTGAACAGTGTGGTTGGTTTTCATTACCTGTGCCGAGAGGAATTTTAAAACGGGAAGTCTAAGAAAAGCGTTCTCATTCAGGAGAGAGTTCTGTGAAGTTTCCTCCCCGCTAGTATGTATTTGTGGTGTTCATCTTACCACATCTCATCCAAAAAGATGATGCAGCTTTAACCTGAATGTTACATTGTGTTTTCAAGGAATTATTATTGATGTTCTCTTTGTAAAAGAAAGAAATATTGTAAATCTTTTTATTAAATAATGTAAAGATGTATATCTGTATTTTTGGATCATGTTATAGATGATGGATATATTGTTTAACGAATAAAGTATTTTTTGGAACAAACATTTGAGGATGCATCATTTCTGGAAATAAGACTTCAGTGTCCTGTCGAGAGCTGGGACCAGATGCCGTGTGGACTCTTGAACGGGACGTGCAGTGGGCAGAGTGGGTGAGTCCCGCCAGGGGCCTGGGCGGGATCCTGGGCCTCAGCTTGGGCCTCAGCTGTTTCATGGCATCAGAAGTCGGTCCCAAGCTCACAAGAAAGACGTGTTCTTAGTGAGGGCACTAGGGGTTGCTTCCTAGGGGCATAAGCCTCTGGAACAGAAGCTTTGCCTTCTAGACCTGCTTGGCGCCAAGGCCCTGTGGCAACTAAACCTCTCAGGACATTTCCTTGACGAGTGCTAACAGGGTCCATTGAAAGCCAGCTCCGTCACCACGGTGAAAGCATGGCCGGGCACCCACTTTCAGATGAAGCCCAGTTCCCAGACTTGGGTCCTTGCTGGAACGGAGGCTGTGGCTCTGGAGGAGTGCCTGTGACCTGCCTCTGCCCGCAGTGTCCTCCACATGCCCAGGGGTGCCTGCCGGGAGGAGGAGGAGGCCAGGCTCTTTGCTGCGGGGGTGGGGAGCTCAGGTGCATTGCTACAGGTTCCCAGGGGCCCAGGATGCCACTGGTCTGTGGGCAGAGTGAGGCCTGTGGTGATCGGGTGATAAGGTGACATTTGTCTGGATGGGTGCCCAGGGCTCTCTCTGGTTACCTCCGCAGTGTCTGTGTCATTGAAATAAGTGGACTTAACCACTGGCAGGATGGCCACGATCTGTGGAGCAAGGGCTGTCATGGTAGGAGGGGCCGGGGGAAGTCTCTGGAGTGTTCTTTTCCTGCCAGGGCATAATCCAAAAAGGCAGGGTGCATTCTAGTGTGCCTCCACTGACTCACTGAAGAGGCAGGCAGGTCTTAGGGAAGAAGGTCTACTGGAGAGGTGGTGAGACCCCCGCTGCAGCTGCTGTTCCTGATAAGGCATCCTTACCAGAGGAGAACACACACTCTTGGCAGGTGGCTGGTTGTTGATCCAGTCCTAGCTTGTGCTCTCTGCCAATCTGCAGGGACCACCAGGATCTCTATTCTACTTGGCAGAACCTGCAGCGTGCCTTCCCATCCCGGCCTTGGGCCACGTACACACGCTGTCTGTCTGTCGTGCCCTTGGCCAGGGGTCATCATCTTAGCGTCCCACAGAACGTCACTCCTGTCGGCCGCACCGAGGCTGGCTGCTTGGCCACCTTGGGTACCTCGGCCCCAGGAGCGCTGGGAAGGACAGCCCCATGGAACTGGGGCTCAGATGTCTGAGGAGACCTCTGCTGGCACCCCCGGGGGAGGGGGAGGTGGCTGGGAGCTGGCCCCTGGGTGGCTGGGGTGGGAAACACCTGTCAGGCCGGGAGCCCCCCCAGACTGGTGCCCCGGCTGGCTGAGCCCAACAGGCCCACAGAGCAGATACCCTGGAGCCGTGGGTGGCAGCCTGGCACCGGGCGGGCACAAACTGGAGGGGCTGGAGGAGGCGGCAGTCCTGAGAGGCGGACTCTGCATCCTCCGGGGGTGGTCTGGGCCTTCCTTAAGTGGGATCGCCACCCAGCCCAGATCCTAGGCCCCCTCACTTGAGTCACTGGGGTTCTGTTCAAGAAGATGCTTGGGCAGCAGCTTCGCGGCGCCCTCGGGCTCTGCCTGCAGTGCATTCCTGACCCGCAGGGATGTCTCCCCTTCTTCCAGAGCTGGGGCCAGGGGACCGGGGCTCTAGGTGCCAGCGTTCCCCGAAACTGAGAGGGTGAGCCACGGTCCTCTGGGGATCCCTTAGGAGGGCGGAGTTACGCTCTGGGGTCAGGCGGGATGTACACGTGGGCCAGTCTTCGTGGAAGGGGTGGGAGCGTGTGCAGGGACCACGCTAGACGGTGCCAACGCGGCTCAAGGCCAGCTGACCTCGCGGGGGAAGCTGGATGAAGCCGGGCATCACGGCGAAAAGGGCGGGGCCCGGGGTGGGCGGGGCCCGAGGCAGAGGGCGGGACCGTGAGTGGGCGGAGCCAGTAACAGGACTGGGCCGGAGTGGGCGGGGTCCCCGAGGGACTCCGGCGCAGGCGCAGTCCCTCCGCCCCGCCCACTCTCCGCGGCGGCGCGAAGCTTGCGGCGGGGTCGTGGACGTGAGTGCGTGCGCGCGGCCGCTCGGGGTCTCTGCGGAAGGGCTGAGGGCCGCGGGCCCGGGGCGGCGGAAGCGCGCGGTCGCGGGGCGGCGGGCGCCCGCGGGACCCTCGGATCCCACCGCCCGGGCTGATCCGGTCACGCGATCGCGCAGGCCGCGCGCCCGGGGCCCTCCGGACGAGCCTGGGTGACTCTGCGTGCCCGGGGCGCCGGCGCTTGGTCGTCACCCCCTGGCTGGGGCGACCGCTCCTGGTCCCTGGTGGTCCCCGGTGGCCCCCAGTGGTCCCCTGACGGGCGTGACCCCAGGCGCCCGGCCCCCGGCGGGAGTCCGGCCCCGAGCTCGCCGCTCACCTGCCCTGCGCAGCCCTGAACCGTGGGGGGTGGGGTCGGCGTCCGCGCCTCCTTTAAGCCTCACTCCCTCTGGTGCGGTGCCTGCTGCCTCCAGGCACCCAGGGGCTCCGATAGTGTCCTCAAGGTCACTCGGAGGTGTGACCCTGCGCGAGGGCGCTGTCCCTCGTGCCGCCCAGGTGGTCTGAGCGCCAGGTGAGCTGGAAGCAACCAGAACACCGGTGCGCCACGCCGCTCCCCTCCCCGGGGGCTGCCTGACGAGTGTGCGCGCTCCCGGTCCCCCAGGGCGGGGGCCCAGAGGAGCTTCCCTCTGCCCCCCGCTTTTTGTGAACTTGTAGCATATCCACAAACATAAGATTTATTTTTTTAACCACTCGTTCCCTGGTGGCTCCGTGGTAAAATACAAATGCAGGAGACACTGGTTCACTCCCTGGGTCAGGAAGATTCCAAGGAGAAGGAAACGGCAACCCTCTCAAGTATTCTTGCCTGGGCAATCCCAGGGACAGAGGAGCCTGGCTGGCTACAGTCCATGGGGTCGCAGAGTCGGACAAGACTTAAAGATTAAACCACCACATGCATGTGTAATGTGTGCACTTAGTCGTGTCCAACTCTGCGTGCGAACCCAGTCCATGAACTGTAGTTTACCAGGCTCTTCTGCCCATGGGATTCTCCAGGCAAGAATACTGGAGCGGGTTGCCATTTCCTTTCCCAAAGGATCTTCTTGACCCAGGGATTGAACCCGTGTCTTTTGCATTTCCTGCATTGGCAGGCAGGTTCTTTACTAGCTGAGGCACCAGAGAAATGGCATCTGTTCCTTATAGCACCTTAACTGCTTGTTCCTTGTGAAGGAAGAGGGGCTGAAAGGGAGGCGAGGTTGTTACAGATGTTAAAGCTAACACAGGGGTGGGGGTGGCCTCAGCCAGGGGTGTGCATCTGGTAACTTGTCAGGGGTGACTCCTGCCGGGGCCGTGCTGCGTCAGCTGAAGGCCTCGTGTCCCTTGTCCCCGCCCAGCCTGCCGCTTCCGGGTGGTCCAAATCTCACTCTGCCACCGCAGCCGTGGAAGCCACTGTGTGTTTCTGGGCCCTGCTGAGCTGTCTCCCCGCGCTGCAGGTGCTTCCCTTGTATTAGCTCCGTGCTTTTCCAGAGTCATAAGTCCGATCACTTACTTTGTAGGGCAGGAGTGATGATGCCCCGTCTGGTGCCCAGGTGGCCTGTGTGGCTCTTCTGCTGGCGGGCAGCCTGCGTCCAGGGAGCCTCCATGCGACAGAGGATGTGGGCAGGACCGTCCAAGATCCCTGGGCCGGGTGGCCTGCAAGGGGTCTGGGGCACCGGCCCCCTGGTTCGACGAGGCAGCTCCTCGGCCTCCTCCCGTGCTCCTGAGGTGACGCTGACCCCGGAGCGCTACCCTGTGCGGCGGCTTCCCTTCTCCGTGGTGTCTGAGGACGATCTGGCTTCCCTGGAGCACATCGTCCCTGGCAGGGTCATCACAGACCCGGAGGAGCTCGAGGCTCCCAACGTGGACTGGCTGAGGACGGTCCGAGGTGAGTGAGGGTCTGTTCACACTAAATGCTTGGCGTGGGCAGAGTTGACGAACAGCCTGAACTCCAGGCGGCCAATGGTGAGCACTGGGTGCAGGAGCTGTGGGTGGTGACACAGACACTTTTCATATGCGGGACATCTGCAAATTAAGAGAAAACAGCTGACCCCCCCCACCCCCCCAGCTGCTCCGAGGTGGGTGTGTGGTTAACTACTACTCACTTCCTCAGAACGCTTCAGTTCAGTTCAGTTCAGTTCAGTCACTCAGTCGTGTCCAACTCTTTGCGACCCCATGGACTGCAGCACGCCAGGCCTCCATCACTAACTCCTGGAGTTTACTCAGACTCATGACCATTGAGTCAGTGATGCTATCCAACCATCTCATCCTCTGTCGTCCCCTTCTCCTCCCGCCTTCAATCTTTCCCAGCATCAGGGTCTTTTCCAATGAGTCAGTTCTTCACATGAGGTGGCCAAAGTAATGGAGTTTCAGCTTCAGTGTCAGTCCTTCCAGTGGATATTTGGGACTGATTTCCTTTAGGATGGACTGGATGGATCTCCTTGCAGCCCAAGGGACTCTCAAGAGTCTTCTCCAACACCACAGTTCAAAAGCATCAATTCTTTGGCGCTTAGCTTTCTTTATAGTCCAACTCTCACATCTGTACATGCCTACTGGAAAAACTATAGCTTTCAGTAGACCTTTGTTAGCAAAGTAATGTTTGCTTTTTAATATGCTGTCTAGGTTGGTCATAGCTTTGCTTCCAAGGAGCAAACGTCATTTAATTTCATGGCTGCAGCTAATGCCTGGGCTAATATGTAACAAGGAACCGCAAACTGGGCTCAAACTACTGGAGTGTCTCCTCTCTGTTCTCAGGTGTGGGTAGGGCTCCCTCTAGTGGAGAGTCTCTCCTGCCTCTTCCAGCTCCTGGGGCTCCAGGTGACCTTGGCTGTGACAACATCGTCCAGTCCTCGTCCCTTCTCACACGGCCTCTCCTTGTGTTTCCCTCTCTGTTCTTTTATGAGGTCACCTGTCCTTGGATTGGGGTACCACCCTCATCAGGATGATCTGAAGTTTAGATCCTTAACTTAATTACATCTGTAAGGACCCTTTCTCCAAGGAAGGTCACGTTCGTGGGTTCTGCAGGGTGGGGTGTCTACATGTCTTTTGGGGGGCCTGTTGTCCCCTCTGCAGCTTGCTTGGGAAAGATGCGGGCCCTGCCAGGTGGCCTGACCGCCCCAGCCTCCCTCTCCTCCAACCACACCCCCTGCACCAGCTTGGAGATTCTCCTTCTGGACCCAGCTCGCCTTCTTGGTAGCAGATTTCCTAAGGCCCTGTGTTGTCTTCCCTGGTGCTCAGATGGTAAATAATCCGCCTGCAGTGCAGGAAACCCAGGTTCCATCCCTGGGTCAAGAAGATCCCCTGGAGAACGGAATGGCAACCTACTCCAGTATTCTTGCCTAGAAAATCCCATGGACAGAGGAGCCTGGTGGGCCACAGACCATGGGGTCACAAAGAGTCAGACATGACTGAGCAACTAACACTTTCACTTTTGTGTTATATCCTGAAGTGATTTCAGAGATAATGTGACCTACTTAGTTACAAAAACCAACACGATATTCTTGCTGCATATTAAGAAGATGTGGAAGACAGTTTACAACACGATGGCATATTTAAGCCTGAAATGCTAGGACACGCTGGGTGTCCAGGTCCTTAGGCTGGGCCTGGAGTCAGCGCAGTCCAGACTGAAGGTGAGCCGTGGAGGGTGTGCTGGGCTCTTGGCTCAGACACGGCGGGGGCCTTGCTGGTGGCAGGAAAGCTGAGTGAGGCTCCAGACCAGAGTGCAGCGTCATGAGCAAGTGGAATTGGGGCATAGGCGCAGATAACGGGATGGCCCTGCCCGTGGGGAGGCTGGAGGCGGTGGACGCCCTTCGGCTGGGCTTATCTACCGGGCACCCTCGATGGAAGGCATCCAGCCCCGCCCCACACAGAGCCCCCTTCCGAGCACAGGGCAGCGTGGTGTCTCAAAGACCGAGACAGGAGGGACGTCCCTGAGGAACGTGGGGGGCCTGCAGTCCGTGGGCAATGTGGATGCTGGGCACAGCTTGTTCTGCGGGCCACTGGGCTCGAGGAGGCAGCTCTGAGTCCTGGAGCAGAAAGTCTCTGCGGCCTGACCAGCAGGCTCCTGCCGAGGGTGGGGCAGGAGGTGTCAGCTCTGCAAGGTCCTGTGGAAGCAGCCCCGAGGCTGTGTGTGCTGACCCCAAGTGGTGTGTGGTGATCCCAAGTGGTGTGTGTTGACCCCGAGGTGGTGTGTGTTGACCCCAAGTGGTGTGTGGTGACCCCAGGTGGTGTGCGCTGACCCCAAGGCGGTGTGCACTGACCCTGAGGTGGTGTGCGCTGACCCCGAGTGGTGTGTGCTGACCCCGAGGTGGTGCGTGCTGACCCCGAGTGGTGTGTACTGACCCCGAGATCTCTGGACACAAACTTGACAGGGGGACCAAGAGCCGGGAGCACTGCTGGGTTTGTGCGTGCCTAGATGAGGCCGTGGGGTGAGGAGGGTGCCTCCGGTTCTTCAAGCCCAGAGTCTCCTTGAGTGAGAGAGAGGGCTGCAGGGGAAGCAGAGCAGGGGCAGGAAGGCTCCGCAGCGGTGGGGGCAGACGGCCGACTGAGAGGATGGTCCGGAAGGGCCCATGGAGGGCCCACTGGAGTTAGGCCATTGGAGCCCTGGGCGTGCTGCTGGCAGGTGGCGGGCAGGGTGGGGAGGGCTGGGTCAGAGTGGCCCGCTACGGAGAGGGAGGGAGGCTGCAGTGGGGAGTGGGGAGGGAGTAGGGGGTGGGGCACCCTGACCCTGTGCGGCTGACCCTTCTGCCTGTTCCCTTGCCAGCCTCTCCAGGCTGGATGCTCCTTCCCTCCTGTCCTGGGAGCCTCCCCGGAGTTGCCTCCGATGACCTCTGCTCTGGGCTTTGCTCTCTTTGTAGCCTCCCCTTATTAACACTTTGGACCATTTTCTTATCCTTTTCCCCATTAGAAAGGTAACTCCATGGGGCGGGAGAACTTTGTTTTTACTCTGTGTCTGGGCACACGGTGGGCACTTAGGTATTATTGGGAAACGCAGTGAGTGAATGAAACCGACTGGAGCCTCGTGGGTGAACAGGGTCCCTGGACTCTGCTGCCTTGAAGGACCTGGAGGCCTAACAGCCAACTGCCTGGGCAGACACGGTTCATTTGATGAAAAGCAAATGAGAAATGGCTTTCATAATAAGAAAATAAGGTAGAAACTACAACCTGATCTCAGAGCATTGTAAAAGTCAGTGACGCAGCAGGAAGATGTGTGAGACAGCCTCTTGTCCTCCTGCATCCTCTTAGCTGCTTAAAGCACTTTCCGCAAAACTGAGAGCATAGAGAGAAACTTCACTGTCTTGGAGGCAGTGGTCAGGAATGCCAACAGATAAGGTCACAACTGGGCATCAAATAACTTGTGATAACCAAGAAATGAGAGTCCACAGCCTGCACCGCTGTGGATCAATAGCCAAGATTATAAATGCACGAGGTGGAGAAGGCCCCTTCCTGGAGCAGAAGGTCGGCTCATGAGTGCCGGTGAATGGGTGCATTAGGAAGCATCTCCCTGAGAACAGACTCGGGTGAAGATGATTCACAGACACTGAAGCTCATGGGCGTCCGCTCGCAGGGTGCCGGGTGTTCATATGGCCTCAGGTGTCCCCACACAACACAGGTTACTTCCCTGGGAAACCCGGTCACTTGCAGTGGAGGACTCCAGGCCCCTGCCGCTAAGGTCCCCGGGCCCGCGGGCTGCCGGGCGGGCCCTCCTCCTCCTCAGCGATTCGGGCTCTAGGCCTGGAGGCTGGCGGGCGTGCTTTCCCGGGAGGCGGGACGCCCCACCTGAGTGACCGTGGCTTCTATCCCGCAGGCTCCAGCAAGGTGCTGCTGAGGCCCCGGACGACCCAGGAGGTGGCACACATCCTCAGGTAGGCGCCGTGCCCACCCCACTCCCTCGTCACCAGCGCGGGGCCGAGAGCACGGGGAGCCCGCGGCCACGCAGGCGGGACGGGAGGGCTGGCCGAGCAGCGGAGGGCGGGGCGACGGGGGGCGGGGCCGAGCAGGGGAGGGCTGGCCAAGCAGCGGAGGGCGGGGCGACGGGAGGGCGGGGCCGAGCAGGCTGAGCGGACCCGCGGCCTCCAGGGGGCGCCGGGCAGCCTTGTCGCCCAGGGCAGGGGCGGGCACAGGCCTTTTCTTGAAAAAACGTCTGCTTTGATGCTTTCTATCCCTACACGCTCGTGTTTACTATAGAAAAACTGGAAAACATACAAAGCCATAAAGAAAGAGAAAATTGCAAAAGCAACCAAAATTTTCCTCTCCGAAGATAACCACTGATGACATTTTGTTTTGTCAGCTCAGCGCTTTCCTGCACGTGTGTGGGTTGTTAAGCATCATCACATTGTATCTCCCATGTCATGGTCTTTTCCCTTCCACGTGGCAATGCCCGTGGTCTGATTCCTATTCCACGTCACTGTTGATGCGTGGAAGGTGAGCGCCCGTGAGTGCTCTGTCCCCGCCGTCCCATGGAGGTGTGTGCAGGGACACCTGGCCCTGCTCCGTCTGAACTTGGGCTGGAGGCTGACCGCCTGCCGGGTGGCTCATGTGACGCAGGTGGGCAGCTTGCCCCTCTTGGGGGGGGCCCCAGTGCCCAGATCCTGACCCATCAGGGCCCGGTCCCTTCAGGTCTTTGCTCGGTAGGAGGCTGACTGGGGACGAGGTGCTGCTGGTGACTGACCTGCCTCTGAAGGGCAATGGGCAGGGGAAGGGTGGGCAGCGCAGGATGAAGGGGAGCAGAGATGTGGGGTGGGGGTGGGAGGGCCCCCGAGTGCCCGGGGCCGCAGTTGTCTGAGGTGAGCAGGGAGGGCGGCAGTGGGAACTCTGCGCCTCAGGGCTGCCCGGGCCTCGTCCATGACCTGGGAAGACCATGGCCGCCTGCTCCCTCCGCGGTTTGCCAGGGTCACTTGCCCCTCAGACTCCTGTCGTGTGTGGGGACGGAGGAGGCACCCCCTCGAGTCTACGGCAGGAGGCTTGGTGGCGGGAGAGGCTGGGGTCTCACGGCCCTGATGGTGTCCCCCCCGGGGTGCTGGAGGAGTGGGAGAGGGCCCTGACCCTGGTCCTCGGCGTGTCCCAGGTACTGTCACGAGCGGAACCTGGCCGTGAACCCACAGGGGGGCAACACGGGCATGGTGGGCGGCAGCACGCCGGTCTTCGACGAGATCATTGTGTCCACTGCCCTCATGAACCAGGTCCTGAGCTTCCACGACGTGTCAGGTAAGGCTGGCTGCTCCCGGGACTTCCCTCTCGGCTGCGGCGCTGGGCTGGGCGGGGGGTCCCGGGTCCGGGGTTGAGGGACGAGCAGCCGCCCCTCTGCCTGAGCCAGAAGCCCAGGCCCCTTGGTCCTCGGGGAGATTTACACCGTGGGCTTGAGCTGTGCTGCGGCCCCTCCTGGCCACGCCAAGCCTTCCTGAGGCCTGTGGGGCATGTGCGGGGCTCCACGGTTTCGAAGCTCCAGGCCCCACAACTGTGTCGGTGCCTCTTGGGCAGGACCTCTGGGCCAATCATGCTCTCTGGCCAGGGCACCTGGACACTGGGGGGCTGGGCAGCATCCCAGCCTCCACACTCGATGCCAGCACCATCTCCAACCCAGATTATCTCCAGATTTGTCACGTGTCCCCTGGGACAGAATCCCACCCACACTTGAGGGCCCCAGCCTTGTAGGAACCCCTTTTCACTGCTCCCTTGCGTGAGCCTGTGTGTGTGAGCAGTGTTCCCCCCACGTGGCCTCACTGGTCTTTCCTCTTTTCTCATAAAGGCATCTCCTGGGGGAGGGACAGGGCACACCTGTTTTCCTCCTCGCCCTGGTTCCTGGGTGGGCAGACGCCCCTCCTGGGATTTTTGGCCTGCTGGGCTCCCTGAGCTGAGCCTGAGGGCCCCTGCGGGGGCTCTGCTTGCTTGGCAGGGGTCTTGGTCTGCCAGGCGGGGTGTGTTTTGGAGGCGCTGAGCCAGTACGTGGAGGAGCGGGGCTTCGTCATGCCTCTGGACCTCGGGGCGAAGGGCAGCTGCCACATCGGGGGGAATGTGGCCACCAACGCGGGCGGCCTGCGGTTTCTGCGATATGGCTCCCTGCGGGGGACAGTCCTGGGCCTGGAAGTGGTGAGCTGGGGACACTGTTGCTACTGGGCGCTGGCCCTGCTCCTAGCGACCTGGCCGGACCTGCTCCAGTTCCTGGGTTGGTCCCAGGGGGCCGGCCTTTCCCAGTGGTCAGCATGCGAGGTCTCTGGTGAGACCCCCTGGCTCAGAGGTCAGGTGTACCCTTGCTCCCATGCATGGCACCCAGGGTGTGCAGGCCCAGGCCTGGTGCTGCCCTCTCGGGCTGCAGGTGGGTAGGGAGGCCACCTCGGGGTGTGGCCTAGTCTCCACTAGGCCCCACCTGGGCTGTGGGGGTTAGACGCAGCACCCCGCTCTCTGGCTTCCCCCAAGGCGATGACGCACCTCCTGCCCCCGTGAAGGGCTGCTGTGGCAGCTGTTGCCCTGAGCAGGTTCCTGGACTGGTGGCATTCCGCCCGCCAGCTTTCCAGGGGCTCGTGACCGGAGGAGCCCGGTCAGGCCACCGTCACAGCTCCCAGGGGTTTTCTAAAGCCCGGACCCTATGTTTACCCAAGGAGGGGTCCGCTTCCGTCTGATAAATCACAAGGTTCCCGTAACTTTGTTCTCTGGCTGCAGGTTGTTGTTTTGTCAGTCACTTGCTCGCTTTTGCAAGTTGTTTCACTAAGCTTCTGACTGAATTCACCCAACGAGAGTCAGATAGGATTAGAGCGTGTGATTGAAGTGCCTGTGGATGAGGAGTGCAGGGCTGGGGGTGCTGGTGCACTGCCTTTCCCTGCCTTCCTGCACCCCAGGTGCTCCCTGCTCCACCCAGGTGCTCCCTGCTCCATCTCGGGTGCTCCCCACTCAACCCAAGGTGCTCCCTGCTCCACCGAGGTGCTCCCTGCTCCTTCCTGGGTGCTCCCTGCTCCATGCCGGGTGCTCCCCACTCAACCCAGGGTGCTCCCCGCTCCACCTGAGATGCTTCCTGCTCTGTCCTGGGAGCTTGCCACTCAACCCAAGGTGCTCCCTGCTCCATCCAGGTGCTTCCCTGCTCTGCCTCAGGTTCCCTGCTTCGTCCAAGGTGTTACTCCCTCTGTTCTGAGTGCTCCCCACTCTGTCCTGGGTGCTCCCCCCTCCGTCCTGGGTGCTCCCCCCACTCCACTGGAGGTGCTGCCTGCTCCGCCCCTGGTGCTCCCCCCCTCTCCGTCCCGAGTGCTCCCCCGCCCCCCTCCTCCACCCCGGGGCTCTCTCTCAAGGTGCACGGGGTGGGTTGGCCTCCCCAGGGTGGCGTGGGGCCAGTGCTGACGCCATCTCTAGGTGCTGGCCGACGGCACCGTCCTGAACTGCCTCACGTCTCTGAGGAAGGACAACACGGGCTACGACCTGAAGCAGCTCTTCATTGGGTCGGAGGGCACCCTGGGGGTCATCACGGCCGTGTCCGTCTTGTGTCCACCCAAGCCCAGCGCTGTGAACGTGGCCTTCCTGGGTAGGCGCCCTCCGTCAGCCTCCAGGGGTTCTTGGGCGGCACTGCCTGTGCCGGGGCGGGCGGGGGGCTGTCTGCAGCCGCGTGGGCCGCCCTTCCCGTTCCTCCTGCTTCTCCCTCTCCCCTCAGGCCGGGACTTGGCCTTGGTGCGCACGGTGGGGTCTGCGCAGGGCGTGCTTTATTCTGTAAAAGGACCAGAGCTTCGTGCATCTCATCCAGCTGGTGTTTGTCATTCTTAAATAACAGTTTATGCTGTAAAGACCAAAAAGAAGCAAAACTAAAAGAAGATAAATCAGGAGAGCTGAGTTTGATCCCTGGGTTGGGACGATCCTCTGGAGAAGGAAATGGCAACCCACTCCAGTCTTCTTGCCTGGAGCATCACATGGACAGAGGAGCCTGGTGGGCTGTGGTCCCTGGGGTCACACAGAGTCGGACACAACTGAGCGACTTTCACTCCCTGTCACTCACTCACTCACGCCGTAAGATTCGCAGGGAAGCAGTGTTTGGTGCCAGGTCCAGGGCCGCGTCTGTTCATCTCGGGGCTGTTAGTCCACCTGGTGGGGCCAGTGGCTCGCCCCCCACCCCTGCTCCTGGACCACCGTCTCTGTGAGCCCGTCGGGGCCCCTCCAGCCGTGCAGCTTCTCGGCTCCCCTGGCCTGGGGATGCTCGCTGTGCCTCTCCTCCCCCACCCCCGTCCACCCGCGCCAGGCTGCGGCCCACGGCTCCCCCACCCGCGGTCTTGTCCTGATTCCGTCCGGCGCGCTGGTCATCACTGTAATCTCACATTCACCCTTCCTGCGCTCCTGCGGCGGGCTTTCCCGGCCCCGCGCTGTGAACACATCCTGGTTGCTCCCATCATGGACGCCCGTGGCTGTGGGGTCCGTGTTGAGTTCCTGTCGAGTCTGTCTGGAACGTCTCCCTCCTCCGCTTTCCCGGAAGGCGGCCCCGGCGTCTGGTGTCTCCCATCCTGTGGGAGCCGCGCTCCTCACGGGTCCGTGGTCAGCAGTGGCGGGTCGGCGTCCCCTGCGGCCACCCTGAGGGGCTGTCTCCCTTTCTTTGGCCGACCTAAATATTTCGTCTTTTCCTTTGGTTGTTTATGGGTCCCGGTGTGTCTCCTGTGAGAGTGCATTTCTTTTTTTCTGGAACTTCCTAAACCCCCACCCCAGAAGCTTCCCTCCACCCCATTCTCAGCAGCCACCCCGGCCCCCCCTCCTCCCAGCACGGTGATGAGACGCACGAGAGGACCTTCCGGGCTGTCAGTCTCCACGTGTCTTAGCCGCGCGGGTTTCCCTCCAGCCCCTCTCTGTGTTGCGTTCCGGAAGCTTTCCTCTGATCTGTCTCCAGTTTGCTCAGCTCCCTTTGCTGGGCTTCACAGGCCGCCCCCGGCTGCTCCTTGGCCCCACAGAGTGGGTCCCAGCCCCGACCCTCCTCCCTGCCCTCCCCGGGACTCCTAGTGCCTCCCAACCCCTGCCCGGAAGGGCCGAGCACACCCGCGTGCCCACCGGGCTCTTCTGGGCCCGCCCTGCCTGCCCACACGTCGACGTCCGCGCCCTGTCTCTGGCACCTGGTTCTCCGCCGCGGAGAGCTGGGGGCCAGGACATGTGCCCTGAGTGGCTTGTGGGGCCTGGGGTGTCACAGAGACACAGCCAAGTTGCTTCCCGACGGGCCAGTTTCTGGCCGTGTGTTTGCGGACTTCCAAGTGGCCATTGGCAGGGCGGGTTGGTTTTGCTGCTTGAAGGGCAGCTCAGGTGGCCTGTGGCAAGGCTCCGTGTCCGCATGCCAGTCCGCTTGTCCTCTCACCACGCCCGTTGCAGGCTGTCCGGGCTTTGCTGAGGTTCTGCAGACCTTCCGCACCTGCAGGGCGATGCTGGGCGAGATCCTGTCTGCGTTTGAGTTCATGGACGCTGAGTGCATGAAGCTGGTCAGGCTCCACCTCGGTCTCTCCTGCCCCGTGCAAGGTACCGTCCCCGCCGGCGGGCAGTGCCTGCCACACCTTTTGTGCCGTTTGGCGTGTGGGCTGATGGAAGGTGCCAGGCCTCCAGCCTGTCCGCAGAGTGGAGGTGGCAGGGAGTGCAGCGGTTCTGGTGGCCCCGTCGCTGTTGAGGGCAGGGTTCTCCCTGAGATCCCTTCCCCTGCAGAGCTGGGTCAGATGCTGGCAGTTGTGCTGGAGCTGCAGGGTCTCTGGAACAGCCAGATGCAGTCAGGACCCTCCGCCGGCTCCTCAGCTGGGAGAAGTATCCCCCCACAACGTGCTGGCCCCCGGAGCTCAGCCAGCTCGTTCTGATTTAGCCGACGAGCTCGTCACGCCTGGTTCTTGAGTCCATGCGCTGTGTGCATCTGTGTAAACCCACACAGCTGCGGGTCCTGGCCCTCTCACTCCTGAAACTGACCAGAGGAGGTGGTCCTGGTCTCACCCCAGACCGCCCTTCCAGAACCATAGCCCTCAGCATAGGGCACCAATTTCCCCCATCCTGGAGGCTGCCAGTCCAGGACCAGGGCTCCACGGGGGCTGGGTTCTGGTGAGGGTCCTCACGTGGCATCTTCTCTGTGTGTGAGGGCCTGCAGAAGTGGAGGGTCCCTTGGGGTGGGGGTGGGAAGGTCCCTGGTGTGAGTGGGGAGTCTCTCATGGGGTGGAGGGCCCCTGGATGCACAGAGCGCCCCCGGGGAGTCATCGACCTCGACAGGCACCACGCCTCCGCTCACCCTGCAGTTTGATGAGAGGAGCCCTGCCCTCCACGGCGCGGTCCCGGCCCCAGCAGTCCGGCTCTGCCCTGTCTCCGGGGGCACTGTCTGTCTTACAGTGGAAGACCTGTTTTTGAGCTGCAGTAGCCAGTGGCTGCTCTGTGGGTGACCCCGGTGTGTGAGGAGGTGCTGGAACCCCCTGGCCTTGGCGGTCCTGCCCCAGCCTTCCCCTGACCGCCGCTCCCTGCTCTCCCTGCCCCTGCCCTTCCAGAAAGCCCCTTCTATGTCCTCGTCGAGACTGCGGGCTCCGGGCCAGGGCACGACGCTGAGAAGCTGGGCCACTTCCTGGAGCAGGTGCTGGATTCAGGGCTGGTGACCGACGGGACCCTGGGCAGCGACGAGAGGAGGATCAAGGTGGGCGATGCCCCCCATGCGCTGAAGTGAGAGGGGCTGCGGCTGGGGACCCGCCTACCGGCCGCCCCGCTGGGATGCACTTGGTGTCAGGGTCTGTGGACTGGGGGGTGGCTGGGCAGGGCGTGGGGGCTCCGTGGGAGGGGCTTCACCAGAGAGTGAGGAGGGTGGGCCTGGCCGGGGGGAGGCTGCTGTCACCGTGCAGGCGTGGGCGCTGGGGGGGCCACGGTTGCCATTCAGGGGCTGGGGCAGAGGGCCCGGCCACCCCTCTTGTTCCCACCTGGCCCTCCGCTCTGGGCTCCCAGATGGCCCTCACCTCCTGACCCGTGATTTCAGTCCTGCTCCCCGTCCTGGTGACCCTCCACCTTCCTGTTAGCCGCTCTGTCCGCTCCTTCCTGTGAGGCTGGGCTTGCTGGGCTGAGTCCAGGGGGCTGTGTCCTGGTGGGGATGGGGGCTGTGTCCTGGGGAGGATGGGGGCTGTGTCCTGGGGAGGATGGGGGCTGTGTCCTGGGGGATGGGGCTGATCCTGTGGGGAGGGGTGTGTCCTGGGGAGGATGGGGGCTGAGTCTGGGGGGATGGGCTGTGATCATGGGGGGGGCATGGGTGCTGTGTCCTGGTGGGGGCTGTGTCCTGGTGGGGATGGGGGCTGTGTCCTGGGGAGGATGGGGGCTGTGTCCTGGGGGGGATGGGGGCTGTGTCCTGGGGGGGATGGGGGCTGTGTCCTGGTTGCGATGGGGCTGTGTCTGGGGAGGATGGGGAACCCTGTGTCCTGGGGGGATGGGGTTGTGTCTCTGGGCGGGGATGGGGCTGTGTTCCTGGGGAGGATGGGGCTGTGTCCTGGTGGGGATGGCTGTGCCTTGGGAGATGGGTGAGTCTGGGGAGATGGGGATGAGTCCTGGGGAGAGGATGGGGGCTGTGTCCTGGGGGGGATGGGGGCTGTGTGGGGCTGTGTCCTGGGGGGGATGGGGGCTGTGGATGGGGGGGTGGGGGCTGCTGTCCTGGGGGGGATGGGGGCTGTGTCCTGGGGGGATGGGGGCTTGTGTCCTGGGGGCGATGGGGGCTGTGTCCTTGGGGGATGGGGCTGTCTCCTGAGGGGGATGGGGGCTGTTTCCTGGGGAGGGATGGGGCTGTGTCCTGGTGGGGGATGGGGCTGTGTCCTGGGGGATGGGGGCTGTGTCCTGGGGGGGATGGGGGCTGTGTCCTGGGGAGGATGGGGGCTGTGTCCTGGGGAGGATGGGGGCTGTGTCCTGGGGGGGATGGGGGCTGTGTCCTGGGAGGGGATGGGGGCTGAGTCCTGGGGGGGATGGGGGCTGTGTCCTCGGGGCTGAGTCCTGGGGGCGGTGCGTCCTCTCCCCACCAGGGCCCAGTGCTGGGGCTTGCCTCCCATGTTTCCCTTGTTTCCCCCTAAATGCACTCTGTTGCCTGGGAAAGAGGAAGCACTGGGCCTCGGGCCTGAGAGCTGGGCCCTGCCCCTCCGGGCACAGGAGCCGGGCACACGTCCGGCCTCCTGACGGGGGCCCAGCTCCAGCGGCCCTGGCTCCATCTGGATGCACCGAGCTCCAGGCTGCTGCGCGGGGCGGGCGGGTGGCTGTGTTCCCAGCTCAGGGCCAGAGTGAGTCCCACCCCAGGGGCCACGCTGCCTGCCTTGGTGCCCTGTCCTCAAGCGCTGGCGTCCGGGGCCTGGCGGTGACACGGGGTGGGGTCAGGGGCGTTTGAGCCTGGGTGGGCTGGGGGAGCAGCGTCAACTCTGCAGGGCACAGAGGCATTGCAGATGGAATGTTCTAGAGAGAGTGGGTTTGGAGCAGTGGGTGGGGAGGGCGGACAAGGGGCCTGCAGCTCTGTGGCCATGCCGGGACGTGAGGGCTTGAGGAGGCCGTGCGGGGCGGGCAGGGCTGCCGGACTCAGGCCGCCCGTGCAGGGATGTGGCGGGCCCCAGGCGCGGGGGGAGCATCGGGCCAGGATGATGGTTGGGGCGCCCAGGCGCGGGAAGGGCATGACCCACGGTGCTGAGCGACTGGGGAAATGCGGACGCCCGCTGGGTATCCGTGCTGCTGAGGAACTGTTCCTTACTTAGGGGTGATTACTGCACCGTGGGCTTGTTAAAAAAGAAATGAAAGAAGTGAAGTTTTCCCTTACCCGGAAAGCTGCCTCGTCTCGAGGTTTCCCGCGACGTGGTGGGGGGACGTGGAGGATGGGGGGGACGAGACGGGACAGGCCTGGGGACACCCTCCCATCTGTCTGTGACGGGAAAGGATGTCGTGGGGCCCTGGGAAGGGTGTGGGGCCGTGGTGAGGTCCCCGGCATCCCCGGGCCGGGGGTGCCCCTCTGTCGGCCTCACCCCCACCTTGCCCGGCCGATCCCAGGTCACAGGGTCAGTGCTGCTTGTCCCTGAGGGGCCCTGGGTGTCTGCTGCCAGGGGCTGCCCAGCTGCGTCCAGGGTGCCCGTCCAGTGTGGATTCTCGGACGGAAGCCGCGTCCCTGTCACCACACGGGACGTTTCTGTCACCTGGAGGTTCCCTCCCGACCTCGGGGTCACCCCGCAGCTCTGCCTGCTTGGGGTGACGGTGCCCATTCCCCCTCCAGATGCTGTGGGCACTCAGGGAGAGGATCACCGAGGCCCTGAGCCACGACGGCTATGTGTACAAGTACGACCTCTCGCTGCCCCTGGACAGGCTCTACGACCTTGTGGGTGACCTGCGTGCCCGACTCGGCCCGAGCGCCAAGCGCGTGGTGGGCTATGGCCACCTGGGTGAGCGCAGCCCGCGGGGCAGGGGGCATGCCTGGGGCATCCTGGGGCATCCCAGGAAGGCCCGCCCTGGGAGCGTGGGCTTGGGGCTTGACTGGGGCGCGGGGCTGGCCTGATCACGGGGGGTCTCGTGTTTGAGGATTAGCTCTGACCCTGCCTTCCCTCCAGATGAAAGGATCTTAAAACCAGTTCCGGTCATTATTGTGTGCAGAAGAGTCACACTTATAAGTTATTGATTCACAGGAAGGAGCGATTTCATCCCCCTTGATTCTCAGCAGCCTTCGGGACCAGGTGTCTCAAAGCCCCGTCTCTTCCTGGGTGTGGGGCGGCGTCTGCCTGGGGCCTCCGCTGTCCTTTCCGTAAGGTGGGCCCAGTTCCGCCTCCCAGGACTGTGTGTGGGGGCCCTGAATGTGTCACGTGGAGGAATTCCACTCTGGAAATTGAGCCTGATTGCTGAATTTCCCAAATGCTCTCGCTGCGTCTGCCCGGGTGCCGGGCTCCCGTTTCCCGTTGACCCCCTGCAGGGCTCATCTCTCTGGACCTGGGGCGAGTGGGTCTGTGTCTCCGGGTCAGCCCAGCATGGACCGGACCCTTTCTGTGTCTTGTCTGAGCCCACTGACTGACCCCGCGGAGGACCTCCTCAGCCCTACACTGTCAGGTTCCCTGTCCAGGCTGGAGGTTGGTCAGTCATAAAGCGACCTGGGGGTCGTCTCGGGAAGCGTCTGGCAGGTTGGAATTCCTCCTCTGTGAATGCTGAGTACAACTTGCAGGTGAAGGCACTTGGGCCCGAAGGTTTTTGTGGGTGACTTTTTTGGGGGGGCAGTTTCTTTAATGACTACAGGACTCTGCCAGTGTTCCTTTTCTTCAGAATTGACTTTGTTCATTTTTTTCTGGCCTTTTGTCTGTCTCTTCTAAGATTCTGAGTGTTCTGGCATCGCATGGTTCTTATTCTTTGTGCCGTGTCCAGCACTTGCGGAAGGGGACTGTTTAACTCTGGATTTGGATTGTTTCTTATCTCTGTACAACCCAAAGGTTGTGAGTTGTTTTCTTTGGGACCTTACTGAGAGCTCTAGGTGGGGAGCCGGCTCTCCGATGGTGCAGAGGGCCTGCTCACGGAGGCAGGGGAGGAGCCAGGATACGTAGGGGCTTTCTGCTGGGGACAGAAAAACCTGCGTAGTCAAACAACGAAGGATCAGTGCTCCTCACAAAAGCCAGGCATCCCACGGCAGTGACCTCAGTGCTCTCTGTGCCGGGAGCCGCAGGGTCTGGGCTCGCTGGGGGAGGCGCGGGGGTCTGGGCCTGCGGTGGGAGGTGCGGGAGTCTGGGCTCGTACGGGGAGGCGCGGGGGGAGGCGCGGGGTCAGGGCTCATGGTAATCATGCATTCTGCGTGGCCCTCACCTGTCTCGGGCCGGGGTGCGTCCGGGTTTCCGCACAGGGCTGTGGGCGCAGGGGCTGACGGCCAGGCCCTCGTGACTGGAGCAGATGGCCGCCCCGTCCACACCGCTTTCTCTCCTGCTCGGGTGCTGTCGATCTCAGTCTCTCCAGAGTCAGCGCTGGGCCTTGCTGGTCTTTTCCCTTGTGGGTTTTCTGTTTCCTGCTTTCCTTGCTCTTTATTCTTCACCTTCAGGCGTCACCACTGCTCTTCTGACTTCATACCTAAACACGTAGCTCTCTGACTTTCAGCCTTTCTGCTCTTCAGTGTACTTCAGTTTCCCTCCATGTAAGCACACAGGTGGTGTTTGCTGGTTTTAAGAAGTACCTGGTTCTTGCCTCCTCAGACTTGGCAGCATCCAGGAACGCCCGCAGGAGTCAGCGGGGCCAGACCTGGCTCCAGGTCCTTGTGTCCTCTGGCCGAGGCGCTGGCCCTGCACGCCCGGTACTTCAGCCCACTCCGGGCATCCGCTCCCCTGGGCGCTCGATGCCACCCCTCTGCAGAGGAGTGGGTCGGGGACACCCGGGTGCCTCCCTCTGTCCCATCTCTGCCGCTGGCTGGGTGCTCCCCCGCCATCTGAGGGCACTCTCATCATCTTTCGGCTCTGAATGCTTTCTGATTTCCCTCGTCATTGCTTCTTTGACGCGTGAGGTGGGCAGAACTGTGTGTTTTAACTTGCAAACATGCGGGAGTTTTCCGTCCACTTGAAGACCATGGGCTTGTTGTTGGCCCTGTGGGGGCAGAGGACTGGGTGGGGCGCGCCGCTTGTGGAAGTGTGGCCCCTGCCCGGGGCGCCGCCAGCCTCCCCGGCCGTTTGCCGGGGCTGAGAGCAGGCCCCTGGACCCAGCCCGCCCTCTGCGCCGCCGGTTGCTGGGGCCCGCTTGGCTCTCAGCGGCTGAGCGAGCCCCCTGCCCCCACAGAGGGCGGGCTCCCTTCTCCTGGTGCCTCAGCAGCTTCTGCAGGTGGAGATCTGGGCTGTCAGTTTGAGGCTGAGAGCTCGGCCTCTGTGCACCGGTGCCAGGTCGAATCTCAGAGGCGTGGTTTGGGATGAAGTAATACAAAGTAGATTTATTGCTTTGCCAGGCAGGGGAGACACAGTGGGCTCCTGCCGCCAACCTTTGTCCCAAGCCGGGAGGATCTGGTGAGGAGTTTATGGGGATCGTGCAGGGCGCGGTTGATGATAGGGATCAGGCTGTGAGCAGGGCCTGCACTCCCCTAGCCTGCTGGATGATAAAGATCAGGGTGTGAGCAGGGCCTGAATTCCTTTAGCATGGCCTCACATGTCTCCTGAGCTTCTCCAGATTAGCAAACTGGGATCCTCTGTGGAATGAACAACCTGACATCTTGCACTTATGGGGGCGCTTAGTTCTGTAAAGCTCAAAGATACTGTCATGTGCGTCCCTTGAGGTGCAGCTGAAACCACGCACCTTAGATTGGGACTTGAACCCATGTGGTGGGGGCAGGGACTTCAATGCAGCCAAAGTCCATGACCTTTTCTTTCTTGTTTTTTTTTAAAATTTTTTTCACATGTGCTATGTGACTTCTGGGTTTTCCCAGTGGCTTGGTGGTAAAGAATCCACCTGCGGAGCAGGAGCCACAGGTTCCATCCCTGGGTCGGGAAGATCCCCCTGGAGGATGGCCTGGCAACCCACTCCACTGTTCTTGCCTGGAGAATCCCGGGGACAGAGGAGTGAGCTAAACATCGTCCATGGAGTCGCAGAGTCGGCCACAACTGAGCAGCTAAGCATGCAACACGCGTGTGACGGTTAAAAGCTGTCGACTTACTGTTGGCCGTGCTTGGTTTTCATTGCCGTGTGGACTTTCTCCAGGGGTGGACAGTGGGCTTCTTGCTGCAGGGGCTTCTCTTATTGCAGAGCACAACTCTAAGGGCGCCTCTAGAGCGTACAGGCTCAGGAGTGGCGGTGCTTAGTTGTCCTGCAGCATGCGGAATCTTCTAGGACCCGGGATCAAACCCACGTCCCCTGCGTTGGCAGGCAGAGTCTTAACCGCTGGACCACCAGGGGAGTCCACCCATGGTCTTTTAACTAAGATCGCACACCTGGTCTCAGGACTTAATGATGCTCAGGTTCTTGATGTCTTGTTGGAGAAACGATTCAGTGAGAGATAAAATAGTCGGTAAGAAGCGGGTTTATTTAGAGAGAGACACACTCACCATCTCAGAAGGTGAGAGTACCCCGTTTATGGGGTGGCCAGTGTTTATTAGGCGAGTAATTTCATAAGCTAATGAGTGGGAGGATTGTTCCAGCTGCTTTGGGGGCGAGGCGGAGGTTTCCAGAAATTGGATCATGGCCGACTTCTTGGTCTCTGTGGGTCGGCCTTGGCCCTGGCATGCTGACCTGTTACGATGACATGTACTGAGGCCCAGGGTCTAGTGGAGGTTGACTCATCGCCATCTTGGGCCCGTCTGGCTCTGATAATCCCAGCAGTCTCGTTCTATTAAAGGTCGCGCCCTGCCCCTTTCCCTGTTTCACGGCCAGGACCCGCCCGAGGCCGCTCTGTTCTTGGCTCCTCCTCCCTGTCTCTGCACCCCTCCCCCTCCCTGATGAGCCCTGTTCCAGTCTGCCCTTTGGAGCTCAGCGAAGGTCACGGAGGCTGAACAGAGAGACCCCGCGGGGTCCTGCTCAGTTTCAGGTAGCTCGACTTGTAGGGCATTTTAGCAAAGAACAGTACCTCTTTGGAGACAGTGTGGATGAAGGAAGAGGACGGACGTTCAGGGGCAAATTGTGGGAAGGTTTATAAATACACAGGAACCTGGTGGACATGAGCCTCATGTAGGAGCTGTCCTGGAGCTGTCCTGGGTGGTGACCCTGCCCTTGCCGGGGCCTGGGGACGCCTTTACACACTCTCGTCCTGCTTCCGGGTGCATGGAGGGCAGGGGGCTACTCTGTGTCTCTTTCTTCTCAGTTGCCTCCAGCTCAGAATAATCCTTATGCCAACGTGGCCTGGTTTGATGTGGCATGTTTTGCTACCCTTCATTTACAGAGACTGTAGTCACTCGGTGACCTGGATTGGTCTGACTTTGGGCCTTCTATTTCTCCCTCATTTGTTCTACATTTTTTAGTCTGGTTTATTACCTTCTTTGCCAGCAAAGGTCTGTCTAGTCAAAGCTATGGTTTTTCCAGTGGTCATGTATGGATATGAGAGTTGGACTACAAAGAAAGCTGAGCACTGAAGAATTGATGCTTTTGAGCTGTGGTGTTGGAGAAGACTCTTAAGAGTCCCTTGGACTGCAAGGAGATCCAACCAGTCCATCCTAAAGGAGATCAGTCCTGGGTGTTCATTGGAAGGACTGATGTTGAGGCTGAACCTCCAATACTTTGGCCACCTGATGAGAAGAACTGACTCATTGCAAAAGACCCTGATGCTGGGAAAGATTGAAGGCGGGAGGAGAAGGGGACGACAGAGGATGAGATGGTTGGATGGTATCACTGACTCGATGGACATGAGTTTGAGTAAGCTCCAGGAGTTGGTGATGGACAGGGAGGCCTGGTGTGCTGCAGTCCATGGGGTCGCAGAGTCAGACACAACTGAGTGACTGAACGGAACTGAACTGAATTACCTTCTTTTGGTTGGTGTTTTTTCTCATAGAGTTTGTTTCCATTTACTAACAAGAAATTATGCCTATCTGCTCTTTCAGCAGTAGCCCTAGAATTGTATCTTCATCTGGGTGGTGGTGGTGTTCACTTGCTTAGTTGTGTTCAACTCTTTGTGACCCCCTGGACTGCAGCACGCCAGACTCCTCTGTCCTCCGCTATCTTCTGGAGTTTGCTCAAATTCATGTCGTTTGAGTTGGTGATGCTGTCTAACCATCTCATCCTCTGCTGCACCGTTCTCCTTTTGCCTTCAATCTTTCCCAGCATCAGGGTCTTTTCCAATGAGTCAGCTCTTCTCATCAGGTGGCCAAAGTATTGGAGTTTCAACTTTAGCATCAGTCCTTCCAGTGAATATTCAGGACTGATTTCCTTTAGGATGGACTGGTTGGATCTCCTTGCAGTCCAAGGGACTCTCAGGAGTCTTCTCCAACACCACAGTTTGAAAGCACCAGTTTTTCATCACTTGTTGGTCCTTTAATGGACCGGAACCTGGTGGCCCGGAGAGTAAGAGAGAGAAAGCGGCTGATGTCCCCTGGTTTACGCGGAAAGCCAATAGAGCCCTGTTCTTAGGGCTCGCGCTGCTGCACGTAGGCACCGGGCGCCCTCTCGAGTGGGTGAAGGCACAGGGTGCCTTCTCAAGAGGGTCTTAGAAGCCCGCGCTCCAAGGAATTAGCCAGAAATAGAGAAAGAGAAAGAATAGAAAGGAAGAAAGACACGGGGACCCAAGCTCTGATGGAGCAAAGGTGTTTTAATCAACGTGGCGTGGGCATATATACTGTAGTTATTCTCAGCAAAGATAAAGATTAAAATTCCAGACTTAGAAAACATAAGACGATCCCTATCAAAGAGAGAGTTGCAAACAATCACCTTTTACCATATGGCTCATAAAAAGGAAGAGGGTACTTATCACCGTAAGGAGAAATGCCTGGATTCCTCAGCCCGGGGAAAGGTGTGCCTCTCCTCTTAATTCCTGAATATTCAGGAATCAATAAGGGCCAGAGGGTTCCTGACAGATCCAAAACAGCACACAGGAAGCCTCTTGTTAAATGCTTCCTGACAATCACTCAGCCTTCTTTATGGCCCAGCTCTCACATCTGTACATGACTATTGGAAAAACGATAGCTTTGACTATAGGGACCTTTGTCAGCAAAGTGATCTCTGATCTCTAATACACTGTCTATATTTGTCATAACTTTTCTTCCAAGGAGCAAGCATCTTTTAATTTTATGGCTGCAGTCACCATCCGCAGTGATTTTGGAGCCCAAGAAAATAAAATGTCACTGTTTCTACTTTTTCCCCTTCTAATGACCATGAAGTGATGGGACCAGATGCCATGATCTTACTAAGTTTTAAGCCAGCTTTTTCACTCCCCTCTTTGACCCTCATCAAGAGACTCTTTAATTCCTCTTCACTTTCTGCCATCGGAATGGTGTCATCTGCATGTCTGAGGTTGTTGATATTTCTTCCTGCAAAGTTATCAGGGTGGTCCTACCTTAAAAGAGTTGGAGATTAATCAGTATTGTGACCCTCTTCCTAAGCAGTGTGCTGGCCTGTGTGTCAGCTTGGCTGGGCCGTGTGCCCAGATGCTTGGTCGGACGTCAATCTGAATATTGCTGTGAAGATAGTTTTAAGATGAAATTAGCATTTAAAGCCACAGAGCTTGAATAAAGCAGGTCACCCTCCCCATGTGGGAGGATCTTGCCTGATCATTGAAGGCCTGGACCACAGGACACAGACGTACCCCACGGAAGGGGCCTTTGGACCAGAGCTGCAGCGTCAGCTCGTTTCTGGGTGTCCACCTGCTGGGCTAACCACTCCCCACAGTCCTCTGGGCCAGTTCCTTATGGTCAGCTCTCTGTCCCCCACCCTCTGGACACCCCTGTTTCCCTGAGAGCCTGACCGGTCCTCGGAGCAGGGGCCTTGGGGCCCTGCCCCTTGGGTGTTATCATCCGCTCCTGGTCGCATGCTGTGTGTGGAGTGTGTTCCAGTTCCGTGATGTTTCCTAGCCCTAGCGGCAGTGCTGTTGTTACTGCCGTGAGAGCTGGTGATTGACCAGACTCACCCACACTGGTGGTCCATCTTTGACCTGGTAGCACAGCCCTGCGTTTAGTTTCCTCTGGGCCGGGAAGGCAGGTGACATCACGTCATGGATTTTGTTAGCCTGAAAATGTACGCGTTCTGCTCTTGAGCGGTTTCTCCCCAGTGAACTTTGAGACTCTGGTCTGACAGTCCGGTTCTCTGCAGAGTGGAGGCACCGCTGACTGCTGTTGGCAGGTAGCTGTGGGCCAGTGGTGCTCTACGGAAGGAAATCCTTGTCCTCGGGGTTCCTTGGCTTCTCTCAGCTTTGTTTAGGTGGGTCAGTGTCTGTCAGCTGGAGTCCGTGGGCTTTGCCTTCAGACACCGCTCCCCAGTTGTCCCTGCGGATACGTCTCCCCATCCCCGCCCCCCGGAGTGTCCCCCGAGGGCTCAGGATGCGTCCCGTCTCTGCCGGCCGTGGTCCCAGTTCTCTGCGTGCTTGTCTGTTTTCCATCCTGCTACATCTCTCTCTGCTCGTTGACATTTCAGTGACCATCTTTTTCATTTCTAGATTGGCCTGGATATTTAAAAGCTTTCTGGTCCATGTTTTATATTTTCTCTCTCTTATTTCTTTAAACACATGAAGCATTTATTTTCTGTTTTTGGAAATCACTGGATCGCAGGTCTTTGTGGGTCTTGGTCATCATGGTTTCTTTTCTTTGTGTTTGTGATTTTTGTCTTAGGCTTTGTGTGGGGTGTGTGTGTGTCTTAGGCTTTTATCTGTGGGAATTGTTGGAGGCTGAGTTGGAGGGAATTTGGCGTGGGGGCGGGGTGGGCCCCGGGGCTGTGTGGACCCCGCAGGCCCACGCAGGGGGCTGCTGTGTGGATGTGCTGTGAGTACTAATGGAGCCCAGCTCCTCTCTCCGCACTGCTTCCCTTGTTTGCAGAGCCTTCACCCTGGGTGTGTTGTGGGAACCACGTTTGGTGGGAGAGGGGACCCTGGTTTGCTCCCTACATTTGACAGACGTGCATGGGAGGAGGGGGCATAAGAAGCCCCAGGTCACAGGGTCAGAGGTCCAAGGTCACTGGGTTAGAGGCTGCAGGTCACCTGGTTAGCAGCCTCCTGGGTGCTGGAAGACCCAGGTCTGCGGCGGTCTCGGTGGTCCTGCCGGGCTCATGCAGGTTGGGCGGATGTGTGTCCATCTCAGGTGGGAGCCCTCAGGGAGGGGGTGCTGTGCGGGAGGGGTGGGGGCTGGGGAGAACTTGGAGAGACACGTGTGTGCAGCTAGGGGCACCGCGACCCCCAGAGGAGGGCAGTGACCACCTCCAGGTAGTCGCCAGTGGTGTGAAGGGGGGCAGTGCGGGGATGGGGGCTCTTGGAAGTGGGGGGCCTGGGGAAGGAAGGGGCCTCGGGGAGGAGAGGGCCTCAAGAGGCAGAGGAGGCCCCGCTGACCTGCGCATCCCTGCTCCTCCAGGGGACGGCAACCTGCACCTCAACGTGACGGCTGAGACCTTCAGCGCATCCCTGCTGGGCACCCTGGAGCCCTACGTGTACGAGTGGACGGCGGGCCAGCGGGGCAGCGTCAGTGCTGAGCACGGCCTGGGCTTCAAGAAGAAGGATGTCCTCGGCTACAGCAAGCCCCCCGAGGCACTGCAGCTCATGAGGCAGCTCAAGGCCCTCCTGGACCCCAAGGGCATCCTGAACCCCTACAAGACGCTGCCCACCCATGCCTGATGGCCTCTTGCAGCCAGACCGGGGGGCCTCCATCCGGTCTTGGCATTGCCCGTGGGGTGGGCCTGCAGAGCCTCCAACCCACAGAGCCAGCAGCAGGCTGGACGACTGGCTGCTTGGTCCAGGGGCCCGAAGCTGGCCCCGTGAAGCCCAGGACACATGGCTCTCTTGGCAGGAATCTTCTGGAGCCCCGCTGTTCTGTTGGGTGGGCCGAATGCAGAGGGCCGCCTGTCCACTATTGCCTGCCCACTGGACAGACACTCCATGCCTCCGCAAGTCCTGGACAGGCTGGGTGGGCGCACAGTTCTGCCCACTCAGAGTCGACCAGGTCACCCCTGCTTGCCTGTGGCCTGTGGGATCCCGCCTTGTGAGGTACATCCCTGAGAGCGCGGTCCTACCACTGGCCCCCCACTCAGCGCAAGCCTCTGAGGGGCCCCAGGCAGAGGGAATGAACTCCACGTGGGTAACGGGGCACTGAGGTGGGTCCATTCACGCTCTGACCAGCAAAGCTGAGACATGGGGCACTTTCTGGACAACAGCCGGTCCCCTTTGAGCCAGAGGGATGGGTGTGCCCTGCCCTGGGTGTGTCATGTCCCTGTTTGCTGGAAGGCCTGGCAGTTCAGAAGCCAGCCACCCGTTTCTTGCACTTGCTGTGACGCGTCCATGGAGATGTCTTTCCGGTTCTGCTCTGACCACAAACGTCAGTAGTGCCGGGTGAGAAGCCCTGCCAGCCACAGGCATCCTGTCACCCCGAGCAGGTGCTCCCCCGTTGACCTTGGTCCCCTGGAGCAGCTGCTGGGGCTTGGAGACGGTCTGAGAGGCTGGACTCTCCTTCCTTCTGGTGCAGTGAGCTTCCAATAAAAGTGATTAACCAGGATCCTCTCCTCCCTTTTGTTCCTAGGAAAGTGGCCTCACAAGCTGGGTGAAGGGCCCATGTACTGTGTTCTTGAGCGCCGGAATGTCAGTGCCCTGGGGCCTGACCACCTGTGTGTGTGGGGGCATCCCTGCCCCGGCCCCTGGCCCCACGCCATGTCCCCCGTCTCCCACTGTGTGACTGGGAGGCCCGCCTCATCAGGCCCCTGAGATGTGGCCTCTCCTGGCTTCCTAAAGTTGCCAGAGGCGGTCAGGTCCTGTTTGCAATGTGCAGTGGGGGCCTTTGTGGTGCAGAGAGACCTCCTATAAGAAGTGTTAGGACTCAGCAAGTTTATTTTGGAGATTTAGAGTAATGCATGAATTATTAGAAGGCTTAACAATTGGAGGCATTTTCTGCTATAGTAACAATGGGGCTTTGAGAAGGTGGCTTAGTGACTCGGGTGGGAGGGAGCAAATGGCAGGGGAAACCCCTGCTTTCTTATAGGACAAAGCTGGTCTGCCCGAATGTCAAAAAGTGAAGCGGCAACCACTGGCCCTGCAGTTTGCCACTGGGGCTCACCCTGCAGTGTTGACCTGTATACACACACAGAGAACACACGGGCACGCACACGGCACACGGGCACACATGGCGGTGGGCCGTGCCCCCAGGCGATGCGTGGAGCGCTGTGTGCAGCTGGGGTCAGTCAGCAGCTGGTCGCTGGCCCTGCACCTGTTGAGGAGGAGGCAAGTGTGGCCCTTGAGGCCCTTGGGGAGAGGAGGGGACAGACCGCTGCTTCCGAGAAAGGACGCGGGCCCTTGGACACTGGTTCCAACAGAACCCTCCTGCGTGGAGACCGTGGTGGGGACTCATTTTGCGGAGGGTCTGGAGGTAGGGTCCGGTGGGGAGGAGACTTCATTGTCTATACTTCCGGAGGCTTTGCCTTGTTTTTCTGGCAGGAGCAGGTGCACTCGGATGGAACCTGGACGAGCCGGACACAGGCTGACTCAGGGCTCCCGTGGCTCCACTGGACTGGATGGCTGAGACAGGCCTGGGCTGCAGTCCGCCCTCAGCCCGCCTCGAAGGGGCCACGAGCCCGACCCCCAGTGCCACGGCTGGCTGGAGGCCCCCTGCTTGGCCAGGGCCCCCTGGCTGTGGAAGGGGTGCACCCTGGGGGAGATGGGTGTTCTCCCTGGGGGGGGTCGTGGCTCAGCAGTATTTCAGGCCAGGGGCCTGTGTCCAACCCCCATGCCGGCCCAGAAGGGGGTGTCAGGCCACCTGTGAAAGCCTTCCTGGGCTGGGGGCCCTATAGTCTGTCCACCACTGGCCCCTCCTGCTGTCTGCCAGGCTTTGAAATGTGGCTCCCTCCCCACGGGTTGCTGTTTCCCTACCTGGTCCCGGGACCCGCCTGGACTGGGGGCTCTGGGCCTCCCCGGGGCTCTGGGGCCCTCCTGCCTTGCTGGCCCTGTCGGCGGGCTCTGGCCCCTTCCCCACCATCCCAGGCTCGGCACGCGGCCCCGCGGGGTTCCCCGAGTGCCTTGTGGCTGGTCTCTGTTCTTGGCCTCCAGTGGGCAGCCCCTGCAGCTCAGCCTCAGACTCTGGAAGCCGGGGTGCAGGCTGGTGTTTCCCACCTGTTTCAGGGTTGGGGCGAGGGGGCCGGGCGGCTGACCCCCCAGCGGAGGAGGTGGCAGAGGCTGGGTCCTGGGAGGCAGGCTCACATTAGGCGTTTCCTACTGGGGTGACCCCGAGGGTGGGGACATGATGAAGTTGGGGGGTGGCCCCAGCGGTGGGGGGGATGACCCCAACAGTGGGGGTGTGACCCCGAGGGTGGGGTATGACCCCGACAGTGGGGGGGTGACCCCGAGGGTGGGAGTGACCCTGAGAGTGGGGGGTTGACCTGAGGGTGGGGGGGGTAACCCCGAGGGTGGGGGGTGATGAAGGTGGGGATCTTGTTCTAGGACTCAGCCGCTGGGGTGGGGGCTGCCGTCCTCTCTGCCCCCGCTAGCTGGTGATGGTTCACTTCTGCCTCTGAGCGCCCCCCCCCCCCACGCCTCTCTGCTTTGGGGTGTCTCAGTGGACAGCGTCTTGGAGTCAGTGAAACAAGAGGGAGGGTGCCAAGCAGGCTGGACTGCCAGAGGCCCACCTTCCAGACCTGACAACTCCTGTGTCTGGGGCGGGGAGCAGGAGAGACACCCCCCCCACACACACCTGTGATTTCCCAGAATAATCCCCGAAGGTGCCTGGAAGGGGCTGAGAGTATATTGTCTTTGGATTAGAGAAAGTTGATTTTCACCTTAAAACCTCTAAACTGCAACCTGAGAAGAGGTTATATAAGAGGAGGTCCCGCTGGAGGGCCCGGGGGTGGTGAGGAAGGGGCTGCGGGCAGCCCCCAGGTGGGAGGAAGCCGCAGGCAGGGGCGGGAGCCACTGGAGAGCCTGGGGGTGCAAGGACGTCTCCCACTGCTCAGCCCCTGGGATGGGGTGCACCTGGGCAGGAGGCACCCTGCCCAGGCCTGCAGGGGAGCAGAGTCCCCACCCTGTAAGCTGGACTTGCATTCCAGAGCCCAGAGGCTTGAGGGAGACTGGTGGCCGTGTGGCCCTGCATGTGGGCCACCCGAGCATGTCCATCAGGACGCTGACCCCAGAAAGGTGCAGGTGGCCCCGACCCCTGACCTCACTCTCACGGAATGCTGACCCTGGCCTGCTCCCTGTCTCTTCTCTGACCTCTGCCAGGACCAGGGGCGGGGGCCCCACCAGCCCCACTGCTGCCTGGCCCAAGGCCTGCTGTCCTAGGGTCCAGGCCCCTCAGACCCTGGGGGCCGAGAGAACAGGCTGTCTCCTCCTGTTCCCCGGGCGGCGGCGCCTTCCGGGACTGTCACCCTGGTGAACGCACTTGGGATGGCCCTTGGGGACTCCTGCTCCTCCCCGCCGCCCTGCGGGGATAGTCCGTCCTGGCAGGCTTCCAGGGCTGTCCTGGTGCAGGTGTGTGTGAGAAAGCAGCTGCCGGGCATCCCTGGTGGGCCTGTCTACCCAGGGCCTCTTCCCCTCTCTCCTCCCGCGAGGTGGTCCGGGCGTCCCGTGGGGCGGCCGCCGTGATCAGACGATGGCCCCTTTGTTTCTGGGTAGAGTGAGCAGCAGCAGGCTCCACAGCCCGGGCGTCGGGGCAGTGAGGGAGCAGGTCGGGTGGTCGAAGGGTAGCCGGCTGGCGGCTGCCGGTCCTCTGCGGCCCCCGGACTCGGAGCCGGAGGGCGGGGCAGGGGTGGGGGCCGCCCTGCGTGTGACCCGCTCCCGGGGTTCACCAGCCCGAGCCCCGAGGGGCCGCCGGCCCTGGGCTGGCGAGGGGGGTGCATCCGAGGTCTCTGGACGGGAGGACCCCCTTCTGCCGTGCCCCCACCCCCGTTCAGGGCGGAGCCCAGGGGAGGAGGCGCAGCTCTGCTGGCCATGCCCCCGCACCTGCTTCCACACTTTGCTGGAATCTTCTTGGAGTCCCTGTCGACTCCCGGGCCGTGACGGGGTGAGCGGGAGCCCCCAGACCCTGGCCTCACAGGGGCTCCCGCCATCACTCCTGAGCCCAGGCAGCCCCCCGCCCTGTGTCCCCCAGCCCAGATCTGAGCTGGGGCCGCAGTGATGGCCCCTGTGCCGCCCACCTTGTCCCGCTCCTCCTGCTTGGATCTGGGTGCTGGGACCCCAGCTGGAGAGCGATGAACCCCCCCATCCGTGGGTGTAGGGGCAGGAGAGGGGTTGGGTGGGGAGAGAGCGTTCCCCTGAAAGGTGGGGCCGGCCTGAGCCTTCAGGCGAGGAATGCGGAGGCCGCTGGGCGTGTGAGGGGGAGATGCCCCCGCCAGCAGCACCGTGGCCTCCGGACGCAGGAGGAGGTGAGCAGGACAGAGGGGGCATCTGGGCCTTTGGGGACATTGGACGCTCCGGGTGACAAGGGCTGTGGCCGCCGGGCCAAGGCCTCTGACGCTGGCAAGGCCAGGCCGTGGGGACCCAGGGCGGCACGGCTGTCCCCCATCCAAGCCCCGCAGAGTGGGTGCTGGGGCCTGTCTGCAGGGCTGCCTCGGGTTCCACCCGCAGGGTCGCGGGCATGGGGCAGATGGCACGCAGTGATGCCCGCCTCCGTGGGGGCCCCGCGGCCCCCTAAACAGAGCTCCCAAGTCCACAGGCAGCCCAGGGCTGTGCTGCCCAGGGAGCCCCGTCCTGTCCTGTCCCCGAGGTCGGAAACGGGCTGGCTCAGGAGACCGAGAGCCCCAGTCACAGGCGGGGGGTTCACAGGGCCCAAGATGGGCTCCTGATGACAGGAGGCTGGGAAGGGGGACGCGGGGCTCCTAGCCGTCCCCCGGGACCCCCGAGAGACCGACCCTGAGGGGCTGTGATGGGGGTGGGGCACTCAGTGAAGGCACCTGGGAGAGTCCGCAGCAGCCGTGAGCCGGTGGGCTGGGTTGATGGAGGGTCTCTCTGGTGCAGACAGGCCACTCCCCACCTGTCGCTGTGGGGATCTGTTTGCACTGGAGAAAGGAGGCCCAAGTCCCCACTGCCCTGCAAGGCTAGCACCCAGCCCCCTAGACCCCAGTTCCCCAGCCTCCAGCCCCCCAGGGCTGTCCCCCGAGCCCCCAGCCCCCAGCCCTCCCCCAACAGCGGCCGGGTTGGGCTTGTGCGTGGCCGTGTCTGCTCCCTGCCCCGTCTGGCTCCCCATCCAGGCTACTCGTGGGCATCTCCCCTCCTGGAGGCCCCTCCCACTCCGGCCCTGCGGCCCGTCCTTGCCCTCCCCACAGCTCCTGAGGGCTGAGCCCTGAGATGCCCTGATTTCGGCCGGGCCGGTGGTCCACTCCTGCTCTCTGCTGCTGGCTGCACCAGCAGGAGCTGCTGCGGGCCCCTGCTGCGGGCCCCTGCCTTTGACAGCAGATGCTGACTGCTGTGGCTCTGGGCTCCAGCAGCCTCGCCCTGAACTGGGGGTGCAGCCGTTGACCCTGCCTGGCACCTGGCTGCCCTCACCTGGAGCCAACACCCCAGGACCATCTGTGTCCCCGCAGGTGGGGCCCCAGGGGACCCTCGGGGTCTCTGCTCAGCAGCCTGTCCCCCAGGTCCATCACCGAGTGTCTGGGGAACGTTTGGAGGAGAGCAAACTTTTGTAGCAACAGCGAAGCCTGAGACCCCGGTAGGTAGGAGAGTGAGGGGTCTGCCCCAAGACCTCCTCACATGTGGCCCTTAGCGTTCCCCACCCCTGGCTAGAGGTGGGGCTCCTCACCCTGGGGGTGCTCAGGGAGGATTCTCATTCCCCTGGAGCCACATGCCACCTTGCTGCAGGAGGAATGGGCCTCCGAAGCCGGAGCTGGTGATGGCCGTTTACCTGCCCAGCCCTGACCCGGAGGAGCCAGGCAGACAGCTGCCTGGCCCAGCGAGGGCCCTGAGCAAGTCAAGGAGCCCCTCAGACCCGCACCCTGGGGAGGACCAGTTGCTCCAGCAAACCGGGGCCTCCTGTGCCAGGAGGGGACTGCCCCAGGGCCCCGGGGACAGAGGGTGGCTGCAGGCGGACGATGCCCTGCCTCCTGACCTTGGGCTGGGCTGTGTGGCTCCATTGGCAGCGGGGTGTGCGGGGCAGTGGTCTGTCAGGTGAGACAAGCCCATGCTTGGCCCCGTGAGTCCTGGCAGCCGCGCCCTGGAGCCTTCCGGTGGTTTGTCTGGTGTCAGGGTGCTGCAGGTGGGGCTCACCGGTGAGGTCAGGGCTGGGAGCACAGCGCTTCCGTCTTTATCTCTTTTCATCCCCACTCCCCCAACAGAAACGAGGTACGCGTGTGGGGCTCCAGCTCCCCCGAGTAAGGCCCTCCCAGAACCTCTACGGGGCCTGGAGGCAAGGCCCCGGCCTTCTCCCCATCCTTTCTCGGGTGCGGGCTCTCTGAACTCCGCCCCCGCCCCCCAAGCTCTGCTGTGTCCGAGGTGCCATCAGAGAGAAAGTGAATGTGTCCCTGAGGCCTCTCCACCAGCTCGCCAGAAAGGCCTCTGAGCGCACGTTTGCCTACCCTCCCCGACGGGTCAGACCAGGCTGGGGAAGGGCCTGTGGACAGGCAGCCCCAGAGTGCCCGGCCACTGTGGCCCCCCCGGCACCCACATGGCCAAAGACCCCGGCTGGCTGGGGCTGGGGTGCTTCACGGTGCCTTGGGGAATTTTGTCTTTCCTTATGGACCTAACTGGAGAAGGAAATGGCAACCCACTCCAGTACTCTTGCCTGGAAAATCCCATGGATGGAGGAGCCTGGTAGGCTACAGTTCATGGGGCCGCAAAGAGTCAGACACGACTGAGTGACTTCACTTCACTATGGACCTGACATTTGGTTAAAATGCTGCAAATGTTTCTCTCGGTTGTTGTCTTTGAAATTGTATTTATTTATTTCCAAAAGAAAGAAGTGTACTTACGTTGAGTAAAATCTGCTAAATTTAAAATTTTCTACCTGAATGTCCTCCTTTGAAAGTTCTTTTCCAGCCCAAGGTGTAAATAACAGCTAAGTTTTCTTCCTGGGTGAAGCTTTTGAAAAGGAGGAGGAAAAAGAGAAAAGCTGTTGACTTTGGCTCCTGCTTTCTTCCTTGTCCTCAGAGCCGTCTACCAACCCTCGGCAGGATCTGCGTCTTGCCCTGAGTTCTGAACCCAGAGGCCTTGTCGCCGCCCACAGCTCCCTGCAGGCCCCCCAGGCTGACCTACTGCACAGCGGGGCAGGGTGAGCGGGCACAGGCTCGTGGGCGTGTGCCAGGCGCCGGCCTCCCCCGGGAAAGCCCGGGCTCAGGAGTGGGTGCAGGGCGCAGCCCCACCCCAGGCTGGCAGGTGCATGTCTCGAGTTCCCACTGTGCCCAGCGTCACACCCTGCTGGTGCCCTGCGGCCTCCCGCCCAAGTGGGACAAGGGGCCAGGCCGGATCACCACCTGCCAGCATGCCGTCCTCCCTGGGGGGCTTGCAGAGGTAAGCGGGGGCTGTGTCATCACAGGGGCCAGATTCCTTCTTGAGTCCTGGGGGCCTGAGTGCCTGATGGACTAAGTCCTCCTGGGGCATCGCCCTGGACTGGGCATTCGCCCTGAGTTCACCCTCATGGGCTTCATTTCAGGCAGTGGGGAGCCCCCCTCTCCTGACCAGCCAGCCTTGTCCCAGGTCTTGTCCTGGGCCTGGTGGGCGTTTGGGATAAGGGGGATGTGGGCAGAGGAGACGGGGATCTGGTGTCTGGGCTGGAGGCCTGGGTGGGCAGCTGCTGGGGTCGGGCTCTGCCGGCCTCAGTCCTGCGGTCATCTTCTGGGGGGCTGGCTGTGTCCCCCACCCAGCTCCGGCACTTCAGGGCCAATCAGCCGCCTGTGCAGTTCAGGGTGCTGGCCGGGCCCTGGGCCCTAGAGCCTGCCCGTGCTGTGGAGGTCAGGAGGGGAGGGACGTGGCATCTGCAAGCACCCCCATCCTCTCCTGGCCTGAGGGGGGCTGCTCTGCCTCCAGGGTCCCTCTCCCCTCAGCCCACAGCCACCGCTTCCCGAGGGCAGGGGGACATGACCAACCTCTTCCCAGGGCCTCCCCGGAGGGTGGTGGGTGGTGGGTGTCACTCCACTATCTGGGGTCCAGACCGGATCCCGCGGGCGGTCCCGGCCCTGATGGGAGGGTGGGTCCCATGGGTGCTGTTGGGACAGAAGGCTTGGGCAGCTGCTGTGGGTATCCCAGGCTTGCAGGTGCAGTGCAGACCTCGGGGGGGGAAGGGCTGTGTGCAGGTTCACACTTGGTGGTCCTGAAGGCCGAGAACTTCGGGTTGGTTTTCTCTGACTTGAGGGAATGCCTGGGGCCCATCTTCTTGGTCAGCGCCCTGGGCCTGTGGGCAGAGAGGCCGCCTGCCACCCAGGACAGGGCACCAGCAGGCTCAGCCTTGCAGCACGTCTGGATGCCACAGGCACGAGGGGGCGAGTATGGGCCGGGGGAGTCCGGGGGTCCACCGGGACAGAGGGGATGAACGTGGGCAGGGGGAGCCCAGGGGTCCATGGGGATGGAGGAGACGGGTGTGGGCAGGGGAGCCCAGGAGTCCATGGGGATGGAGGGGATGGGTGTGGGCCGAGGGCATCCAGGGGTCCATGGGGATGGAGGAGACGGGTGTGGGCAGGGGAGCCCAGGAGTCCATGGGGATGGAGGGGATGGGTGTGGGCCGAGGGCATCCAGGGGTCCATGGGATGGAGGGGGGACGAGTGTGGGAGAGGGGAGCCCAGGGGTCCACGGGGATGGAGGGGATGGGCGTGGGCCGGGGGAGCCCAGGGGTCCACGAGGATGGAGGGGACGGGCGTGGGCCGGGGAAGCCCAGGGGTCCACGGGGATGGAGGGGACGGGTGTGGGCCAGGGGAGCCCAGGGGTTCATGGGGATGGAGGGGACAGGTGTGGGCCGGGGGCACCCAGGGGTCCACAGGGACGAGGGGACAAGTGTGGGCTGGGGGAGACTGGTGGCCTGTTTGGCCAGACGGGCTGCCGGGAATGGAGACCAGACTTCTTCCGCTGGGCGGGGTGAGGGGTCTGGGTGAGCCTCCTGGCCTGAGATGCTGGGGCATCAATCCCCCTGACTGTATGGGAGCCTTTGGAATGGTCCCCCAACTCCACGCCTTGGCTTCAGGTCTTTGGAAAGTTGTGTTTGTGGTTTTTTTGAGATCAGCCTCTTGAGACAAAAATCTTCTGGGGTGCTGGGACCAGGGAGTGGCTGTGGGGGCTGTGTGACCCCACAGAAAGCTGTGACCCCATGGGGCTGTGTGACCCTGTGGGGGCTGGGTGATTCTCCTGGCCTCAGGCCAGCTCTTAGGGTGGGTAAACAGTACACGTGCGAGTGCAGGCGGATAGGGGACAGGGCAGGGCGTCTGGCAACGTTCTGCTGCTGCAGAGCTGCGGTGGCCACGTGTGGGCAGGATGGGGGCCAGAAACAGTCCAGAGTGGGGCTGGCCAGAATGCTTGCAGTCCGCTTTTCAGTGGACAAGGGGACACTTTGGTCTGAGCATGAGGTGACGGAGGCAGAATGGCAACTGAATGATGAGGAAGAGTGGACTGTTTCCATGGTGACTGGGCAGAAGAGTGGACCTGTTTCCCTGGCGACCCCGGGGAAGAAAGCGCGCAGCTTCGCTGTCTGGGACAAACTTGAATCTCCGTGTACTGTGTCTGCCTGAAACACGTCTCCCCGCAGCCCTGCTGCCTCCCACACTCTCAGATACTGTCTAGTCTGCTCGAGTCTGCATTTATTCTTTGCCAGTCTGTATCTGGAGCTTTTCAGGTGATGCAGTGGTAAAGAATCCGCCTCCAATGCAGGGGAGTCAAGAAACCTGGGTTTGATCCTGGATTGGGAAGATGCCCTGGAGGAGGAAATGGCAACCTACTCCAGTTTTGTTGCCTGGGAAATCCCATGGACAGAGGAGCCTGGTGGGCAACAGTCCACGGGGTCGAAAAGAGAGTGACACAGCTTAGCGCCTAAACAAGTCTATACTTATTGACTCTGTATCTACTAGATTCTGTATCTACACCTATGCTCTTCTACATCTATCCTTTTCTTTCTGTTCTGTTTGGTTCTATTTCACACTATTCTCTAAGAGTGCTGGCTGCAACCTCCGGCTCTCAGGGTGTGACCCACTGAACTGACTTCAGGGCAAATGTGGTGTCACCCGAGGTGAGGAAACACCCCCAGGTTGTAGAGCATGAAGCAGCCCCCTTGGGGGAAGGACTTGGAGGGCCCTGTTGGGGTCAGGTGGGCCGCCCTGGGCTCTCCTCACATCAGCAGTCCCGTAAGCAGCCCCCAGAGGCCCAGCTGTGCCAGGCCGTGCTGACCCATCTCTTGGGCTCAGTGGCATCCCTGGCAACGCCCTGCCCCACCAGCAGCTGCGCTCAGCTGGACGGCCGCGGGGCTGGAAGGCCCTGGCCGCCTCTCACTCCCGGGGCTCGGCATCTGGGTTTCCCTTCCTGGAAAGTGGCACAGCAGCTTCCTGGGGGGTGCCGTCTCAGGACAGAGTTGAGGGAGAAGAAGCAGAAATTGCAAGGTTCTTCCTGCCAGCCTCAGATTCCGGCCAAAGCAAGGCCCCGTCACTCCCGACTCGGTGGGCGGTGACAGGTGGGGACTGGCTGAGGGGACGGGCGTCTTGGCCACGTTTCTTCTCTGTTGCACCCTGCAGGCAGTGGCAAGGTGACTTTCCTTTCTGTCTTAGCAGGATCCCCTGGGTGGAGGGTGCCCCCACTCCTTCCCTCTATGTGGGATATGTTGAGTTTAGACATCTGGGCCCCGTCCCTTCTTTTTGGTTTGATCTTTGTACAAATTGGAGAAGGAAATGGCAACCCACTCCAGTACTATGGCCTGGAAAATCCCATGGATGGAGAAGCCTGATAGGCTACAGTCCACGGGATTGCTAAGAGTTGGACACGACTGAGCGACTTTATTTCACTTTGTACAGATGGCTGTTGCCCTGGACTCACTGGGCCACGGCCTCACCCATCCTGATCACAGGGTTCCCAGGCCCAAGGAGACCTTGGGCAGCCCTGTGCCAGACCTCCTGCTGGTGTGTCTGGGGGTGGGGGTGGGCAGCGGGGGCCAGCACCTCCTTGTTCTTCTCAAACAGCCGAGCTGGGGCAGGGGGGCAGGGTCTGGTTTCCTGAGGATGAAGCCTTCCCAGCCAAGGGCTTATCTGTGAGGAGGGAGCCTGCCTCCTCTTATCCTTGAAGTCTTATAAGTTCAGTCTTATCCTTGGCCCCTGCTAATTAAGTGCTGCCATTGCACCTACCTCCTTGGCTTGGCCCCACACCCAGTAGGGCATTTGGGGCTCAGCAAGGACAAGTGGAAGGAATGATGGATGGACAGACCGCCACTGGTGACCGCTGTGGGTGTGTTTATGTGGCCACTTTGGATCCTACACGGGAACCCTGGATTGGGCCCTGGGATCAGCCAAGGGAGACTTTGTTCTGGAAAAGCAGGAGGACAGATGGAGGCTTTGACCTTGTGTGTCTGTGTGTGTGGGGGGGGCGGGGGGGGAGGCTGGCCCTTTTCAGCTCATTCCTGTGTCCCTCAGGCTACGGGATCACCGAGGAGGGGGGCAGATGACCAGGTGTGGCCCTGGGCCTCCAAGAGCCTTCTGCCTGTGGCGCTGGATCTCGTTGGGCGCCGTGTTTCTCGATTCTGGGTAAAATTGGCTGAGTACAGAGTGGTGGGCAGATGTTGTCCTTCTGGAGAACTTCCTTGAATTGGAGATGGGGTGTCCTCGGACTGTTTATAACCCATAATTTCAGATCTTTTATTGGTTCTTACTCAGATGCTCAGAATTCTCCCTGAACGGCCCCACCTGGGGCACTCAGCAGTCGGCCGGCTGCTCACCTGGGCCTTGGGGGCTAGGGGCCTTGAGCTCCCCCTCGCCAGCTCCCACTGGAACAGGAGCAGTGCCCCGCCTGGCGGCCCCATCAGCTCCAGCCCCTCTGCTGCAGGGCTGGCTGGTGCCACTTTTGAGCCCACGCTCCATGACCCTAATAGCAAACCCTGAGGGGTGCTGGCCGCCTGGCCACCCCAGGAAACCCCTGTCCCTGAACAGGGCAGAGGCCACCACCTGGCTGTAGCCCAGAGCCCCCACACTTGGGCTCCACATGCAGGAGGCTTGGGGCTCTTGGCAGTCTTCCTATTGAGTGACTGGGGCCAAACCAGAGAGAAAGGGGCTTCACCAAGAACCCTTGGTTTGAGTGGTCAGGTCCTCACGGTCCTTCCTCACAGGAAGCCTCTTTAATCAACAGCACAGGAAGCGGTGTTACATGGTTTCTAATTTTCAGGTATATTTAAATATTCTACAATTATTGACTTTCAAAAGGTGACTTTTGAAAAAGGTGACTTTTTTAGCCCTGAACTCTTCAAAAATATTTCTATTTATTATTTGACTTTTAAAAACAGCTTTATTGACATGTAATTCATATACCCCACGCTTTCCCCAAAGTTGTGCAGCCGCTGAGCTGGCCCTAAGGGTGAGGGTCTGTGAGCACTCCCTGGGGCAGGGGGAGGGGACTGTGAGGCAGACTGGGGAGGCGGTTTTTCAATGTTCACTTAAAAAAGATGGGCAACGCGAGAGTTGTGAGTTAAGTTTTATTTGGGGCAAATGAGGACCACAGCCTGGGAGACAGCACCCCAGACAGCTCTGTGAGACTGCTCCAAAGAGGCAGTGCGGGGGGGGGGCGGGGGGGAGGCCAATGTGTGTGACTTTGGTGAAGGAGGAGTTCATGAAATCAAGCGCTTATCTTACAAAAGGTTTTCTGCTAGTCATGAGGAGCTGATGTCACCGTGAAGGGATTTAGTGATTTCTTAAGATGAGGACATGCAAGACTTGGGCTCATAAAATCAGTTTCTGAAAATATTTATGTAAAGACCTGTTCCACCAGTTTTCCTGGAGCAGAGTGCCTCATCTCAGGGAGTGTCAAAGGTTAACAGCTGCGGCTGTACAGGATTCCATTCCCCAAGACAGATGGCAAATGCCCGGGACCCTGTGTCCCTGACGGGCAGAACAGCCTTCCCATTGCCAGCCCCAGAAGTGGCTCCCTGAGCACCAGTCCTGCTGGGCGGACTGCCCAGCCCATCCCACACCCACACCCTGCTGACTCCGCGGGTGTTGGGACCAGAGGGTCTTCTGCAAAGGAAGAGCCTCTCCTTAGAAATGAGGGATTTCTCTGAAGACATTATTGTTCTTGGGCTGCTGTTGTTACCACCAAAAATCTTGGATTCTCTGCCCACCGAAGCCAAACAACAACAACAACAAAAAAAAACAGAGACAGAGTTTGGAGGAAATAGAAAGGTGGCTTTCATCCTCAACCAGTGCGGGGAGACAGAACAGAACAGGCTCGTGCCTCGAGGACTGCGCCCTCTTCCACGAGGAGTCGGGGGACCCCATAGGTGAGGGCTCACAGTTGGAGTGGTGATGAGGGACAAAGACATCAGGATCTGGTGTTCTTCCTCCTCCTGCATTGTTTTGGAAGCAGTCGTAGGTTGATGTTGGGTAGTTGGGTCTTGAACTATGTTGTGTATTGAACTATGGCCTTTTTCTGAATGCAAAAAATGAGAAAAACTACAAGAGGTGGTCTGCAGAGAGAGAGAGAGAGAGCGTGCAGTAAAGGTGAGCACCAGATATAGGATGTGTTACATAGAGTTAATAGGTGCAGAAATCGTTCTTGCAGAGTCAAAGGCCGAAAAGCAAACTTAGTTACAGGTCATCGCTGTTCAGACTCAGTCGTGTCCGACTCTGTGGCCCCAAGGACTGCAGCACACCAGGCTTCACCGTCCATCACCAACTCCCGGAGCTAACTTGAACTCATGTCTGTCGAGTCAGTGATACCATCCAACCTTCTCATCTTCTGTGGTCCCCTTCTCCTCCTGCCTTCAATCTTTCCCAGCATCAGGGTCTTTTCCAATGAGTCAGCTCTTCTCATCAGATGGCCAGAGTTTTGTAATTTCAGCTTCAGCATAAATCCTTCCAATGAATATTTGGGGTTGATTTCCTTTAGGATTGACTGGTTGGATCTCCTTGCAGTCCAAGGGACTCTCAAGAGTCTTCTCCAACACCACAGTTCAAAGGCATCAGTTCTTCAGCACTCAGCTTTCCTTATGGTCAAACTCTCACATCCACACATGACTACTGGAAAAACCATAGCTTTGACTATGTGGACCTTTTTCAGCAAAGTAATGACTCTGCTTTTTCATATGCTGTCTAGGTTGGCCATAGCTTTCCTTCCAAGGAGCAAGCATCTTTTAATTTCATGGCTGCAGTCACCAACTGTAGTGATTTTGGAGCCCCTCAAAATGAAGTCTCTCACTGTTTCCATTGTTTCCCCATCTATTTGCCATGAAGCGATGGGACTGGATGCCATGATCTTCGTTTTTTGAATGCTGACTACAGATTAGGAACAGTTAAAGTGAAAACTAGGAGTGATCAGACCTGCTCATTATTCTCTGTTTGTTTTCAGGGAAGGAGAGAAAAACTCATTACTCTTTTCTCCTTTCCACTGCAATACTGTGGAGAACTTGTTTCCTTAAGGCCAAAGGGGTTATTGTAAATGAGATAGCAGAAATTTCCAAGAGGTGCTCAGTGCGGCTCCTCTGAAGGGGCCAGCAAACACCCAGTGTTTGCTGAAGGGAGTTTTATGTGTCAGAACAAAGTCAGGCCTGGGGCAGACTGAGGGGAAAAGCCAGGCCCGTTAATGTCCCAGGAGGGCCTCGTCCAGCTGGGGTTAAACTCTAACTATATGGGATGATAAAACCCCGTGTAAAGTAGATAGCCAGTGGGAACTTGCCGTGTGGCGCAGGGAGCCTAAAGCCAGTCAGTGCTCGTGACAACCTGGAGGGGTGGATGGGGAAGGGAGTGGCAGGGAGTTTCACGACGGAGTGGACACGTGTAGCCCTGTGGCTGATTCATGGTCGATGTATGGCAGAAACCAATGCTGTAAAGCAATTATCCTTCAATTTAAAAAAAGAAACCAACCGCTCAGGCTCTAGTGACAAGCTGCCTTCCCTGGAGGGTCTTGTGAGCTCTGCCGACGCGGCTTGACTGCGGTGCGGGAACCCCGTGACCACAGCGTGGCCTTCCAGAAGTGCACCCCTTTGGGGCTTGGGGAAGGTGTGCAGCGAGCAGACCCTGGGGCCTGGCCCCTCGGCTGCCGCACCGTCTCCCGCTGCCTCTGCGGCCACCCTCCTGGGGCCCACGGGTGGTGACTGCGGGCTGACGTGGGCATCCTTTCCCGGCAGCCCCGCCCTGCATGTGAGCATACTACACTTGGTCCAGCGTAGTCCCGAGCTTACGGAGGCTCAGCCTGTCTGCCTGCTGGTTCCTGGGAGCCTCTCTCAGGTGGATCTCAAGTCCTTCGTCAGGAGGACATGAGGGAGCATTAGGCAGCTGGGGGTTGGAGAAGCTCACATTATGTCTGGAAACCCAGGTATGGTAGCAGATGCAATGGTGGAGCAAGGGACTCCCCTGATGGTCCAGTGTAAAGAATCCACCTTCCAAACCAGGGGACGTGGGTTGGATCCCTGGTTGGGGAACTGAGATCCCATATGCCGTGACTCGTGCGACCCAACTGCTGAGCTGTGTGCTCTGGAGCCCATGCTCTGCAACATAAGATTCCATGTCCACAGCTAAGACCTGATGCAGCCAAATAAATAAATATAAAAAAAGGGTGGAGGGAGGGCAAAGCATGTGCCACAATGGCTTGACCTTAAGGGGGTGTGTGTGGAGAGCAGAAAGTGATGGCAGGGCCTCAGATTCCCCCAGCTTGTGTCTGAGACTAGGCTCTGGTGCAAGAGAGGAGACAGGAAGCAGTAGCAAGAGGGTCATTGAGAAGCTGTGATCACTCATCTAGAGCCAGACATCCTGGAATGCAAAGTCAGGAGGGCCTTAGGAAGTATCACTGCTAACAAAGCTAGTGGAGGTGATGGAATTCTAGCTGAGCTATTTCAAATCCTAAACGATGATGCTGTTAAACTGCTGCACTCAATATGCCAGCAAATTTGGAAAACTCAGCAGTGGCCACAGGACTGGAAAAGGTCAGTTTTCATTCCAATCCCAAAGAAGGGCAATGCCAAAGAATGTTCAAACTACCGCACAATTGCACTCATCTTACACGCTAGCAAGTAATGCTCAAAATTCTCCAAGCCAAGCTTCAACCATACATGACCCATGAACTTCCAGATGTTCAAGCTGTATTTAGAAAAGGCAGAGGCACCAGAGATCAAATTGCCAACATCCATTGGATCATAGAAAAAGCAAGACAATTCCAGAAAAACTTCTACTTCTGCTTTATTGACTATGCCAAAGCCTTTGACTATGTGGATCACAACAAACCGGAAAATTCTTCAAGAGATGAGAATACCAGACCACCTTTCCTGCCTCCTGAGAAACCTGTTCAAAATTGGGAAAGGAGTACATCAAGGCTATATATTGTCACCATGTTTATTTAATTTATACGCATAGTACATATGCAAAATGCTGAATTGGATGAAGCACAAGCTGGAATCAAGATTGTTAGGAGAAATATCAGTAACCTCAGATATGCAAATGATACCATTCTAATGGCAGAAAGTGAAGAGGAACTAAAGAGCCTCTTGATGAAGGTGAAAGAGGAGACTGAAAAAGCTGGCTTAAAACTCAGTATTTAAAAAACTAAGATCATCTCATCTGATCCTATCACTTCATGGCAAATAGATGGGAAAACAATGGAAACAGTGACAGACTTTATTTTCTTGGGCTCCAAAATCCTGTGGAGAGTGGCTGTGCCATAAGATTAAAAGATGCTTCCTCCATGGAAGAAAATCTATGACAAACCTAGACACCATATTAAAAAGCAGAGACATCACTTTGCCAACAAAGGTCCGTCTAGTCAAAGCTATGGTGTTTCCAGTAGTCATGTACAGATGTGAAAGTTGGACCATAAAGGAGGCTGAGCGCAGAAGAATTCATGCTTTCAAATTGTGGTGCTGCAGAGTCCCTTGGACAGCAAGGAGATAAAACCAGTCCATCCTAAAGGAGATCAGTCCTGAATATTCACTGGAAGGACTGATGCTGAAGGTGAAGCTCTAATACTTTGGTCACCTGATAAGAAGAGTCTGTTGACTGGAAAAGACCCTGATGCTGGGATAGATTGAGGGCAGGAGGAGAAGGGGATGACCGAGGATGAGATGGTTGGACGGCATCACCAACTCAATGGATATGAGTTTCAGCAAACTCCGGGAGACAGTGAAGGACAGGGAAGCCTGGCGTGCTACAGTCCATTGCGTCACAGAGTTGGACATGACTGAGTGAGTGAACACCACCGAACACACCATTGCGTCAGAGCTGGCCGTGTGGGTGTGAGCTCGGGGAGCTCCCAGCTGTGTCCACTGAGAGGACCCAGCAACTGACAACGTCCCGGAGCAGCGAGCACCCCCAGCCCCCAGGCTGTGGTCCCTAAAGACCGTTTCTTTTTCTTTTTTTAAAGCCTGTTTCTTTCCAGCGAGACCCGGCTTGTCTTGGTGATGGGCTGGTCACAGGCCAGCAGGCAGGTGTAGAGGGCGAGCGGGCAGCGCCCCGTCACACCAGACAGCAGACCGCCAGCGTTCGGCTGCCAGAGGCATCTACAGTGGCTGGAACTGACTGGATACAAGGCACATTTTTCTTTTTTTAACAAAGCTTTTTCTACTCTAGTGATAAGGACCAAGAAATGAAATGTGAATTCATTTAAGTGGCAATAAAAACTGGAGATTGAAATAAACACAAGGGGCACAGGACTAGGGTGATGAAAATGACCAAACACTTCCGAGAGCCTAGAGAGAAAACAGCCCCTGGGCGCACGGACCCGGCCCTTCCCCGGGGAAGGCTACGCTGGGCCCAGATCCACCCAGCGCCCCCTCCCGGAGCAGCCCCGGACTTCCGCTCCCTGCGACGGGGCTGCCGGCTCCTGCCTGGTTCTCCCCGACCTGTCCCGCTGGACATCTCTCAGCTCGTGGGCCTTCGCCCTGGATCCCGTGCCCCCGGAGGTTTCCCTGCCCTGTCCCGTGGGGAGGCTGCCAGCCCACGGCTCCTGTTCATTCCCCAGCTGGGCCGGCCCCGGGGAGCACTGCGCGAGCCCCGGGCTTCCTCACCGTGTCCTAGTGTGTGGGACTCCCCGCCATGTGTGTGTCCAGATCACAGAACCTGAGATGGTGGAGGGGTGAGTCCCTGGACATGTCCGTGCTGGGCAGGGGCTCTGAGGTCCTGAAAGGCAGTGCGCCCTGGGAGGGAGGGAGTGCCCGCCCAGCCCACCGCGTTCATGGCTCTGAGTGGTTTCTTCTGATGGACGGAGCCGGCTGGGAGTCCTGCGCGGCAGCCTGTTCATGGGTGGCCGGCTGCTTGCTGCCCTGGACGGCATCAGGCGCCCTCCCTGCCCTCGGGTCCCCTCTCTTCCTAGCACCTGGCAGGCCCCTGCTCCCTGACACTGTTTAGAATTGTCCTGCTATGACCGTATGATGTGCTTCCATGGGAAGATGAGTTAAAATTGAATTCTGAGTTAAAAACTCTCTTTGGGGGATGACATGAAGCTTTGAGACTGTTGGGTGCGGGGCCTGGCCATCTCCTTGCCCCAGAGCACAGTGGGGGGTGGGGACCTGCGCCCCGCTTGGGGCCAGGGGGACAGAGGGGTCTCACGGGGCGGGCCTGCAGCCAGTGTGAGCCCACTTCTGAGTCTCTGTCTGGGGGGGTGTCGAGAGGTTCCTGCGAGGCCGGGGTCTGGCCGCCCGCTGTCCAGCATCACCCGCCAGCTGCCCTTTCCTCCTGGGCTCCTCCCCCGCATGCCCCTGCCCCATCCCCGCAGAGCGCTGTGCGGGGGCCCCAGGCAGTCAGGGAGCTCCCTCCCGGCTCTGCTCCCTGTGCCAGCCTCCGCGTGCAGGGCGTCATCGGCCCCTCTCACCTGGGACCTGACCGCCGCACGGAGTGGCCCCTCGTCCCCTCCAGCCCCGCCGGGCCGTCCACTACCCCCGGAGGCCTTCCTGGTCCCAGCCGCTGCTGCTCCACATTGCTGGAGCCCGAGGAACCAGCTGCCCTGGGGACACAGGCCGCGTGGAGACGCGGGCCCAGGAGGGACCTTCTCCTCTTTCGGATGCGGGGACACCTGGAACTCACCCTTCCCTTGGATCCGCCCGAGAGGAGGCCTCAGAGCTGGCCCTGACACCAGCAGGGGGCAGGCGGTGAGGAGGGCGCTCAGGGGGAAGGGCTGTGAGCCTTGGAACCAACCTGGGAAGGGCAGTCGTGAAGCCTCCCGGTGCCTGGGGGCAGGCGGTCAGCGCCGGTCCGTCCTGGAGACGGTGCCTGGCTGGGCGGCTCCTCCCGGGAGCTCAGAGCAAGGCTGAGCAGAGCACATGCAGGCCTGCCACCCCTGAGAGGTCAGGATGCTGAGCCATCAGCGTCCCTCCCGCACCAGGCTGGTCGGGCCGTGCGCCGGGTGTCTTGGGGGCAGGGGTCTCAGCAGAGGCCACAGAGCCCCGCCTTCTTGACTTGCACCTGTCTGCAAGAAGGAAAGGAGTGGGTGACGTGTAGGGGGTGGTGTTCCAGCTGAGTGAGGGGTCCCGGTGGGCCCCTGCCTGGCAGCACACAGGGGCCTGCCCGCTGGAAGATCAGGGCCAAAACACCTGGATGCAAGCGGTGCCTGCACTGTACACAGGCTGTGGCAAACACCCGGAAACAACCCAGGTCCCGGAGACGGTGGCTTTGCCAACACCCTGTTGAGGCCACAGGAGGCAGGCAGGGCCAGGGCCGCCTGGCTGTGAATTCCGTCCAGATGTCCAGGAAGTGCCTGCAGCCCGAGCATCAGGACTAAACAGGGGCCTGACTCGGGGGCTGTTCTTGCTGCAGGCTGGGCCCCCTGGATCCAGGGCCACGGCCGGGCCACAGGCGAGAAGCTCACTTGTATTTCAGAGGTGTGCCTGCCTCCATGGGCAAACCGAGCTAGGCCCAGGTTGCAGCCCACCGTTTCCATGGATTTACACAAACACTGTTGAGGCTGACAGCCACCACCTTCTCCTTGTGCCCCCCAGGACAGAAGCTGTAAACACTAAGTGAAGCTTTCTCAGCACTCCCTTGCAGTTGGGGGGGACCATGTGACTGCATTTTGGCCAAGGTGGAGGAGGAGGTTTGTTAGAGGCTTCTAAAAGGCTTTTGGTTCCTAATTATGACTGGTCCTGTCCTTTCTACTTTATTGCTGATGCAAATGTTTATGTGATGGCTGGAACTTGGCAGCCATCTTGTGACTATCAGGCCACGAGCATGGGGAGAGAGACGTCAGTTTTCTCAGTGTGATGGGGCTGAGTCTGCCAGAGCCAGCAGCTTCCCTCCCAAGCTTCTAGATTGGTGAGGGGAGTCTGCCATTTTTTTCTGATTCTTGTGGCTGAGGTTCCAAGTCACATGGGTTTTACTGTTGTTGTTCATTCACCTGGTTGTGTCTGACTCTTTGTGACCCCGTGGACTGCAGCACGCCAGGCCTTTTTATGCTGATGTGTGAATGTATGTCCTGGCCCTGGCAACTCCTTGAGCTCCGGACTCTTTTTTCAGCACTGCTGGGCACCTCCTCTTGGTGTCTCAGGACATTTCACACTCAACAGATTTGCTTCCGATCTTGTTCCCACCCTGTGGTTTCCCCTCCCTCGGCACCCCAAGCCAACTCAAACCAGGAGGTCTGCGGTGGGGGGTGGGATGTGTGCTGGGCTTCACTCACTCACTCAGCACACACGAGCCGAGCACCGCGCACGTGCCAGCTGCCCTTCCAGAAACCGAGGAGCTTACCTGACAGTGGGCAGAGCTTGCTGTGTGCTTAGTCGCTCAGTCCTGTCCAACTCTCCGAGACCCCATGGACTGTGGTCCGCCAGGTGCCTCTGTCCGTGGGTATCCTCCAGGCAAGAATATTGGAGTGAGCTGAGGAAATGGCAACTCACTCCAGTATTCTTGCCTGGAGAATTCCATGGACAAAGGAGTGACTGTCACCTCCAGGGGATCTTCTCAACCCAGGGCTCAAACCCAGGTCTCCTGCAATGCAGGAGGATTCTTGACCATCTCAGCCACCAGGGAAGCCCAGTGGGCAGTACAGACTACAAAGGGACAGATGTAATTGTGACACCCTCAGGTGGTAGTGAGATATGAGGGGCAGGGTGAGCTGCAGGGAGGTTGGGAGACCCCCTGCCTACAGCCCAGAGAAGTCGGGGGCGGCTCATGCAGAAACTGGGTAGACAGTCTGCTGCTGAAGCCTCCTGAGTGCAGAGGTCCTGGGGCTGGGTGTTTGAGGAACAGGAGGAAGTGGAATGGCTGGAGGGTAGGGGTGGAGCCGGGGCCTGGGGACCGGCTGGAAAGACTTGCACTCTCCTGAAGGGTTTAGCACAGGAGGCTCTTCAATTATGGGATTTAATCAAGGGTTTGGGCTTGTTGAAAGAAAATGAAAGTGTTAGTCACCCAGTTGTGTCCAACTCTTTGAGACTCAATGGACTGTAGCCCGCCAGGCTCCTCTGTCCATGGGATTCTCCAGGGAAGAACACTGGAGTGGGTTGCCATGCCCTTCTGCATGGGATCTTCCTGAGCCAGGGACCGAACCTGCATTGCAGGCCGATTCTTTACCGTCTGAACCACCACAGAAGACTTTGAGCACTTCGGATTTTTTAATAAAAGGGTCTTTTGGACTGCTGAGGGGGAATGAACCACGGGGCAGGGACACAGGAGGGGGTAGCCAGGCCACCAGGGTTCGGGAGTAGCGTGGATCAGGACAGAAGGTGGCAGGGGGGTGGGGGGTGGGGGAAACGGACCAGAGCAGGTGAAGGAGCCACTGTCCCTGGGGGTAGGCTGGGTTTGGAGGGCAGAGTTGGAGCCAGTCTGGACCTTGGAGGCTGCGATGCCTCTGCACACCCCAGTGGGGGTTCAGGGTGAGCCCAAGCTGGGGTGTAAGTCTGGGGCGGCCTGCAGATGGTGAGCAGAGCTGAGACTGGCTGGGCCTCCCCCTTCTCAGTACAAAGTGGCCCTCCGGGTAGTGCGGCCCAAGGAGCCCCTCACGGCTGAGTCACTGCAGCTTCTTCATCCCACCAGGGGATGGCAGGACAGGGAGTCCCTGCCTGTCTCTCCTCATCTGCTCACTGCCTCTCCCTGTGAGTTCTGGCCCAGGACCCCTGCCCACACCACCTTCAGCTCCTGCACCCAGGCAGGCCCCCCTGCCCTCACGGGCCCTAGGCTGGAACTCAGGGGTCTCAGTCAGGCCCGTCTCTCAGGGTGCCCTGCTCAGGGTTGAGGGTCCCCAGACCTGTTTTCACCTCTGACTGCCCCCGCCCCCCCAGGGAGTAGGTCCCCCTCTTGGCTTCTCCCAGCTTCTGAGCAGTGGACAGTGCAGGGAGCGAAGTGGGGGTGGTGTCTGATGACTAAGGCCCATCCTGGGCTTCGCCCCCACCCCAGGGACCCCACGGGCCAGGGCACAGTAGGTGATGGACACAAGCTATTACACGGGCGCTGGGGAGGTGGAGCGGGTAGGGAAGGGGATAGGCAGCAGAGGCTCCTTCCGGGCCCTGTACTCAGTGCTGAGGGGTCCTCTGCCCACAGGTGCTTCTGGGCCGTGCTCCTCCTCCTGGCCCTGGCTGTGCTCCTGCTTGCCGGTGTCATGCATGTGGACGTCAGGCTGCTTATGCCGTGAGTCCTCCACTGGGTGGCCTGAGGTCTGGGCACTGCCCCCTCCCCGAGCAGTACTGGGATGGGACCCCAGCATACCCCACTCCAAGTGGCACCCAGCCCTGCCTGTGACTGTGGCAGGCCACGCCTCACTTCCAGGCCTCAGCCTCCCCTCTGCAATGGAGGAGGGGCTCTTCCTGTGGTCACCCAGCCTGGGGGCCTCCTAGTATCTCCCATGGGCCGTAAGCTGCCCAGAACTCCGGGGAGGGATATGGGAGGGTTGAATCTGGGCCAGGTTGGGGGTGCCCTGGGCAGAGCTGCTGTGTGCAGAGGGTAACCAGGAGGCAGGGCTGGGGTGGTTAGAACCCCCTAGTGGCCTGGGGGTCAGGACCCCTGCCCCCCTTCTGGTTGGTGGTATGGCCTCTGTGAAGCCCAGGGTCCTCCCGATGGCTACCCAGCCCCAGTGCCTTAGCCTGGCTGCTGGGATGGCCCTCCAGCCCTGGGCCTGGCTGATCTCCACAGGAGAGGGGAAGTGCTAAAGTTCCTGGGTATCCTTGCCTACCCCCCAGGCCTGGCACTAGCCTCGGGACCCTGTCTCCACCATCCTGGGTCACTCTCACCAGCCCTGTTTTGGGGTCCTGTATTGGGGCAGGGTGGGCACCTGTAGCTCCAGGCTGGTGTCCACAACTGGGTGGGTGCCACCCTGATTTCACGGGAGTGGGCATCAGCGTCCAGTCTTGCCCGGCGGTGAGTCGGCCCGCTCAGCATGAGGGGCGAGCCAAGCACCGCTGGTCATATGGCCTGGGTCACAGGGCAGAGCCATGCTGGGCGCCCTCAGAGCTAGGCAGGAGGTTGGGAAGCAGAGGGGTGCAGGGCCTGGGAGAGCAGCCTGCAGTATGTGGGAGCAGGTGGTGCAACCACTGGAAGGGCACAGCTAGGGCGGGGTCTCAGGTAAGGGGGCATAGTGGCGGGGTGGGCTGGGGTGTTTCCAGCTCAGGGAGTGTGGGTCGGGGAAGCGTGGATGGTGGAGCAGCTTTGCGGGCCTCCAGGTTCAGGGGTCGCGGGGCTGGGATTTCTCCTGCTGGGCAAGCGCGAGGATCCCCGGCCCACGGCGCTGCACTCTTCCCCCAGCCAACTCGGGGACCAAGTTGACAGGCCCCCCGTCACCAACGTCATGTTTCTTAAGACGCACAAGACGGCCAGCAGCACGGTGCTCAACATCCTTTTCCGCTTCGCCGAGACGCACAACCTGTCGGCGGCGCTGCCTGCTGGCGGCCGCTTCCACCTCGGTTACCCCTGGCTCTTCCTGGCGCGCTACGTGGAGGGCGCGGAGCAGGGCGGCCCCGGGCGGCGCTTCAACATCATGTGCAACCACCTGAGGTTCAATCCGCCAGAGGTGCGCGGGGTCGGGGCTTTCCGGGGCGGGTCTCCCGGGGCTGGGCTCCATGGGGGCGGGGCTTGCGGGGTCTGCGGGCGGGGCTCATGTAGGGCGGAGCTCCTTGGAGGGCGGGGCTTCCCGGGGCAGATCCTTCTGGGGGCGGGGCTACTGGAGGGTGGGGCTTTCCGGGGCGGGGCTCCTGGGCGGGGCTCCAGAAGGGCGGGGCTTCCCAGAGGGCAGAGCTTCCAGGGGCGGTGCTCCTGGAGGGCGGGGCTCCGGTGGCGGGGCTCCTGGAGGGCGTGGCTCCCTGGCGGGGTCCCGGGGCTCCAGGGGGCGTTGCTCTCTGAGTCAGCAGCGGGAACCGGCATCTGCCGCCTTCTCCCCTCTTCTTCCCCTCCTCCTGGGTCCAGACTCACCAGCTCGTCCCTCCGCAGGCCCTTTTCACGTGTTCACGGCTCCTTCTCTGGGTCATTCGGGTCTTAGCTTAGAGGGCATCTCCTCCTGGGGGCTTCTCTGACCTCCTCCCCAAAGGCTTAGCAGGGGTGAAGGGGAAGGTAATGGGGGCCGGGGCGTAGCCAGGCTCAGGGGTTTTCAGGTCGTTCTGGATGCTGGTGAAGGGTGGCAGGCAGAGGAGCCAGGTGGCCTGGACTGGATGCAGGGGACTGGGTGGGGGGCTGGGGGCAGGCTCAGGTGTGCTGCAGGGTGGGGGCAAGGGAGGAGGCACCACCTGCCCCCGGGACCACCCCCGAAGGAGCCCAGGGGTCACCAGCCCTTCCCCTTCTGTCTCCCAACAGGTGCAGAAAGTCATGCCCAACGACACCTTCTACTTTTCCATCCTCAGAAACCCCGTCTTCCAGCTGGAGTCCTCCTTCGTCTACTACAAGAGCCACGTCCCCGCTTTTAGGAACGTCACCAGCCTGGACGCCTTCTTGGCCTCGCCGTGGACCTACTATAACCAGAGCCTGGGCCTGAGCAACGCCTACGCCCGGAACAGCATGTGGTTCGACCTGGGTTTCGACAACGACGCGCCGCCCGAGGAGGACTACGTGCGCGCGCGCCTGCTGGACGTGGAGAAGCGCTTCCAGCTGCTGCTCATCGCGGAGCACTTCGATGAGTCCATGGTGTTGCTCCGGCGCCTGCTGCGCTGGCGGCTGGACGACGTGGTGGCCTTCAGGCTCAACTCGCGCAGCCGGCACAGCGTCACCAGCTTGTCGCCCGCAGGCCAGGAGCGCGCCAAGCACTGGTGCGCCCTGGACTGGCGCCTCTACCAGCACTTCAACCGCACCTTCTGGGCCCGGCTGCGAGCAGAGCTGAGTCCGCGGCGTCTGCGCTCCGAGGTGGCGCGGCTGCGCGAGCGGCGGCGCGAGCTGGCCGCCCTGTGTCTGCAGGACAGCGAGCCCAAGAACAAGTCGCAGATCACCGATTTCCGTCTGCGCCCCTACCAGTCAGGCAGGGCGGACATCCTGGGCTACAACCTCAAGCCGGGCCTGGACAACCAGACGCTGCAGACGTGTCAGCGGATGGTCATGCCCGAGCTCCAGTACATGGCCCACCTGTACACCCTGCAGTTCCCCGACAAGCCCCCCAAGAACATCGCCTTCCTGGAGGCCTAGAGGGACGGCACAGTGGACTCTGGCTGGGCCCTCTCCTGTTGTCCCTGGAAGGCCCTGGGCGCTGCCTCAGGCTCCCAGGGGTCTCCTGGGGGCACCTGGGGTACCCAGGCCCTGCCAGACCACCAGTCCTCAGGATGAAGACCACCCATGATCCATCCTCTCGGAGGTGATCTCTCCACTGAGGACCCGAAATATAGGACACCATCGCACCTGAACTGAGGATGTGAGCCTGCTCATCAGATTCACCAGATAGAAACGTCTTACCAGGTGGGAAAGTGAGAGATCTTCCATCAGAAGAAACGAATCTGGAGCTCAGAGCGGCTCCCCCTACTTTGCCAGCCATGGGGACATGACCCTGGTCACTGAGACACTGTCAGCACCCCACACTCTGGAGGCGGGCCTGGGGACCTGGGTCTGGAAGGGTCTGGAATGCTCGGTTTTCCTTCTTTGGCTGTATGAGGCTTATTTCCAACTGAAGAACGGTTTTGGATTGAGAAATGTTAGAACTGCTTACAAGGCAAATGGTTTAGCTGGAGCACAGGTTGAAGCATGTGCTGCAACTCTGAGCTGCGACAACCCCCCCAAAAGATGAGTGGAGGAGGAGACCTGCCGGAGAGCTGGGAGGGGACTACTGTACCCTTGGTTGCCGTGGAGACAGCACTGGATGAAACCCCAGAGGAGGGTGGCTTCCAGGTCCCCTTTCTTGTGGTTTGTGTGGAGGGAGTGAGGATGCCTGCTTGGCAGAACGCGATCCCTGGCTGCTTGGGGGCCCAGTGGTTAGTGGGGTGCACACACCCAGAACCATCTGCCCTATGCCTGAGAAAAGTGGACTACCTGGTAGCCCTTGGGCTACCCAAGAAACAGAGCTGCTCTTTCACACTCAGCTGAGAGGCTCAGCCTTGCCTGCCTGTCTGGCTCTGGGGTCCCCTTCCTTCCACGTGGGGACCTCAGCCCTGAGGACCCTGGCACCTGCTCAGGTGCTCCTGGGTCCAGACATGTCCACACTTTTCAAGAGAATCAGCACTTCAAAGAGAAGGGGAACTCTCACCCACAGAACAGGCAGCAGCTAACTTGGACACAAGTGAATGGAGGGACTTATGAAGAATAAATTTTCAGTAAGAATATGGGATATACTGCAGCAAATTTGAGAATAAGTGACAATATTTAGAAACAGAATAAAATGAACAGAGTCCATGCAGGATGGACCAGAGATCCAGGTCAGCAGGAGACGCCCCCCTCCCTCCCCTCTTCTGCCCCCTCCCCTCCCCCACCCCCAGGAGGTTCCTCCATCCTCCACCCAGAGGAAAATGCAAAGAGGGAAATTGCAAGGGAGAGAGGAGACAGGGACTTAGATCCCAGATGAGCCAACCTGACAGGAATCCGGGAAGGGGTGTACGGGCCATGGGTGAGAGCTGATAGCCAAACAAAAATGGGAAAAATGACCCTGATTTAAAGAAAGCCTCCAGCTTCCCTGGTGGTCCAGTGGTAAAACCTGCCAATTCAGTAGACACAGATTTGATCCCTGACCCAGGAAGATCCCACATGCCACAGGACAACTAAACCCGGGCACTACAACTACTGAGCCTGTGCTCTAGAGCCTGGGGGCTGCAACTACTGACCTTGTGAGCTGCGGCTACTGAAGCTCACGGCTCCCCGCACCTGTGCTCTGCAACAAGCAGAGCCACTGTGGTGCGAAACCCGTGCGCTGCAATTAGAGAGTAGCTCGGGCAGCAGTGAAGACCCAGCACAAACATAAATAAATAATAAAACTAAACATTAAAAAAGACTCAGTGCAGCCAAAAATAAATAAACTAAAATAAAAATAAAGACTCAAATCCCATCACTGCCCTGAGCCTCAGGCACATCTGCCAACCACCAGAGAAAACACAATCCCTGCTCAGCTGATGTGAACAAGCGAGTGAATCTAGGATAAGCAGGAAGTATGGAGGCCTCTTACTACCAAGCGAGCGGGCTGTCTCCGGCGAGCCGGTGTCAGACCGTCACTGCTGCCCATAGAGCCGGCACCGTGGAAGTGGGCTGTTCTCAGCTGCACGGTAACCAACAGCGTGAAACTGCCATGGAGATTCAGTGACAGTTACTTTTGTCTTTGAGGTTGGCAGGAGCGTCAACCAGTACTGTCTTTTTGGAGGGAAAATTGGGGGTATTTATCACAATGTAAAGTGCATGTGGTTTGTAACAGACAACTTTGGAAACAGTCCATCTGCTTGTCTGTCCAGAAGACTTTAACGTGCAGAGTCTGACGCCGCCAGTAAAGCTGGCAGCCTGGACTCTATGGTCTCCTTTCCAGAGGGGCTCTGGCTGTGTGTTGTTGGAGGCGGGGTTGGTGGGCAGGGTGCCCACCCGGCTGCCCACCCGGGGTGGGTGTGCAGGGGAAGCTGGGGAGAGAGGCTGGTTTTTCAAGGGAAGCAGGTTCTTATGTGACATCTCCATGTTTTAAAAAGCTGGCATCTAACTAAAACATTAAAACGCTTGAGAGAGGGACCAGGGCATGTGTGTGTGTGTGAGTGTGTATGTGGGGGGGGGGGCGGCCTCCTTCCATGGCCCCCAGGCACCCTGTCCCGTGCCGCTGAACAGGCGATGCAGGGGCTTGGAGGCCCGTGTCCCTGGGCCTGGGTTCTCCGAGGGAACTGGTGAACTGTGGCTGGTGGCTGGGGGCCAGGGACAGAGCTTGGCCCTCCCTTCCAGTTCGGATGGGCTCTAGAGACGCCAGGCTGTGCTAACGCTTCCTTAACACCTGTCTTCCCCTTTCCACTCACTGCAGACCCTTGGGCTTTTATGTGGGTGCTGGCTGCCCGCTGGGGACATCCCGGGGCCCCTGGGGTGGGCAGAGTGATGTGCGCCAGGTCTCAGCCCGCTCTGCAGAGGGGGCGCCACAGTGCCGCCCCACCCCCTCAGGCCGCGGGGGCCCGGCTCTGGTGACCCGCTGTGGCCATGGTGAGGAGAAGGCAGCCCAGACACGGGGCAGGACGGGGGCTGCAGCCCGGTGGGGGCACCCTGGGGGCCGGGGGCGGGGGGTGCGAAGGACCACAGAGCACTCACTCGCCTCTTCATGGGAAGCATCTCTGGGCCGCCACACCGAGCCCCCCAGGGAGGTCAGCCGTAGCCCTGCACGGCCTTGTTGGAGGATGAGCGCCCAGGGGGAGGCCGGTCGGTCAGCAGAGGGGGGCCCTGGGCGGCCCCATCCTGATGCGGCCCCTCCCGTGGGCCCTTTCACCAACCCCGCCCGCTCTCTGTCACGCCAAAGCCACACAGCTGGCGGGACGGTCCTGGGCCCTGACGCAGCCCTGGGCCGTGGCCAGCGTCCGGCTCCTGGCCACACAGTGGGGTCTGTCTCTGCCCGGGAGTGGGTCAGAGAGGCAGGCGCTCCTGCGGCCACCCTGCAGCTGGTCTGCCAGCCTGGTGAGTCCCTCTCCGCTCACCCATACCCTGGCCCTGGGGCTCGGGACCTGCCCCTCTTCGGGGTGGGGGCGATGGGCTTGTGGACCAGGGTCCCTTCCTCCATGGGACGATTTCCTGAAGGGCCCCAAGGTAGGTTTAGATGATGGGATGGTTGTCGACTGGGTGTCAGGGCCCAGTGGGCATTGCTGCTCACATGGACTGGAGGTGACGCTTCAGCAGGCAGGAGTGTCTATAATTGAGGCCTCGCCCTGGACAGGGCCCCGGACACCTGGGTTAGACTGGAGACCCATCGTGAGGGGACAGCCAGGTCTGCCTGTCTTGAGTGCAAAGGGCCTGTGACCTTCTCCTGTTGAGTGTGCCGTTGCCGGCCTAGAGGGTGTGGGCAGGGGGCTGGGCTGGCTCAAGCTCCAGGGTGGGGCCCAGACAGGACTGGCTGTGGGACTGCAGGGCAGGCCCTGCCTGGACACAGTGACCCCCAGGGGCTCCCAGCCCCCAGGGTCCAGGGCCAGGGGACCAGACTGTCGTGGAGGTCCCTTCTCCTCCCCAGGCCTTGTCTCCCCCTCTGTGATGCATCGCCCCTGGGGAGGGAGGATGGGCGCTGTCTCCCCTGAATGCCGGGGCACAGCCATCCTGGTGGTGCCAGACGCCTGGAGCCTGCCGCACTGGCCCAACCCGGCAGGCCGGTGAGCTGGAGGGCGTGCTCCTCAGCCTAGATTGAGCACCTCCCCCCCCCCCCCCCCCCCCCCCCGCCGAGACTCGCTCTGCAGGGACCCAGGGCCTGGCCCGGGTACCCTGGCCTGCAGCACCGCCCGCTCTGTGCAGGGGGCGCACTGGCCAGCGGGCCTTTGGACCCTCCATTCCCGCTGCCTGGGCCCGCAGCGGGGGCGGGGCCCGCGCCGCCTGCTTCTGCTGGCACAGGCTCCGCGGGGACCCCAGGGGAGAGAATGTCCCCTTGTGTCCCTGCAGCCTGCGGGGCACGCAGCACCGGCACCTGCTTCCTGCTGCGGCACAATCGCCCTTTGCATGCAGAGCGGGGTGGCCCGGGGCTTCCAGGACCCAGGGAGCCCCTCCTCTGGCACCGACCCCAGGCGGAGGGTGGGCGGGCCTGGAGTGAGGCGGGGTCTTCAGGGCTGAGTGGGGGCGGGGTCTGCAGGGCTCAGTGGGGCGGGGTCTGCAGGGCTCAGTGGGGGCGGGGTCTGCAGGGCTCAGTGGGGCGGGGTCTGCAGGGCCCAGTGGGGGCGGGGCCGGCTGCCCGTGAGCCTCCCAGGGGGTGGCAGAGGTGGACCCGGCTGGACGTGTATGTCTGCCTGGGGGAAGTCAGGCATGGAAGTGTGTGCGTTCTTCCCGGTCGCCCCACTCTCCATCCCGACTGTGTCCTTGGATGCGCTGGCCTCGCTGTGCGGGGACTACCTCGCCTCAGCACCCGATCTGGTCACCGCTGCGTGTCTGGCCCTCAGGCCTCCACTGCTCAGACCCCCCGCTCACGTTGCAGCCCCGGTACCCCTCTGTGCTGTGGGGAAGGGAGCGGACTCCATCCTGTCCCTGGGTGCGGCCCGAGCCCCCCAGCTCTGTGCAGGTAGCCAGATCCTGTGTGGCCCAGGGAAGCCCATCCGAGGCCGCGCCCTCGCAAGCCTCCTTCAGGTACATCCTCCTGGGAGGGGGGCAGTCCCCGCAAAGGCTGCCCAGGCCACTCTGTCATCCCTGCAGGAGTCTGGCCTGTGGGCGAGCAGGGCTGGGAGACCAGCCAAGGTTTAGGGATTCAGGCTTTGTGGGGCTGGGGGCCCAGAGCAGGGGCCGTTGGGGCCTGCGCTGTGGTCAGACGGCCTTGCGGAAGGGGCCCCTCTGCATGGTGGCTGAACCCAGAGGCGCTCCCTCCTGTTGGGGGCAGCCAGTGCCCCGGGTGGCAGTCTCCCCTGCGCCTCCCCTCTGGGTTTCGGCTCTGGGAGGCCCCCCTTTCTTCACTGCACTCCCAGCCTGGCTTCTCCCCTAAGTGTGCTCCCGCTTCTGGGGGCCCATCATGGCGGACATGGATCTTCCTCCACCCCTGTGTGGGAGCCTCTGCTTTTCAAGTTCAAAGCCCTGCCCCTGAGAGCAGACCATCGACCCCACTTCGACTCCTTTCTGCCTGGAGCGGGCAGGGCAGGGCAGGGCCACAGAGTGGTGACCTCTCTGGCCTCTTTGGGGTCCCTCTCACTACCCCCACTAGCCTGTACCACCCCTAGTTCTCTTGCGGGTACACGTGTGAGCTATTTGGGGTGCCTATTGGTAGGGGCATCTCTACTGGGCCTCCAGCATCCCCAGCCTTGCTCAGGAGCCTAAGGGGGCGGGGTGGCAGGTCCCCTCCCCCGCTGGGGCCTGGAGTGTGGGACCTTTATGTGCAGGAGACCAGCTGGGGCCCCCTCTTGGGTCTGCAGGCAGCCCCTACTTCTCTTGGCCACTCTCCCGAGTCCTCTGGCCCCGCGGACCCCAGTCTGAGAACAGCAGCATGGCTGTCTTCCTCCAAAAAGCCTCGGGCCAGCGTGTGGGACAGGTGAGCAAGCTTCGTGTCCCTTCGTGGCCTTGTCTGCATGTGGTGTCTGCACGGCTCCTGTGGTCGAGGGGCCTCTGTCTGGGGATGCTGAGCCCATCCTTATTCAAAACCCTGGGGTCTGACTGTCCCCTTAGCAGCCTCCTGCTGGGCCGGCGCTGTGATGGAGTCAAGCACGTGGGTGGGCAGGGTCCAGGGGCTCTGACACCAACCAACTCCCTCTCCCTGGGTGATGCTGAGGAGAGGAAGACATTTGAGCTGCAGTGTCCTCGGGGAGGGGCTGTCCTGGACTGGAGGGCGGGGCGGTGAGGGGGCCTGGGACAGGGCGGTCTCTGGAGTTGGCACAGGGAAGGTGGGTGGGACACCGGCATCTGCAGAAAACCCTCACCCATCTGGAGGGACCAGCGGGGAGCCTGGAGGACTCCCCCGCCGCTGACCCGCTGACCCTGGGTCCTCGCCCCTGCCCGCAGAGCATGGGGACCCCGCGCGTCCCCGCGCGGACCGTCCTCTTCCAGCGCGAGCGGACGGGCCTGACCTACCGCGTGCCCGCGCTGCTGTCTGTGCCCCCCGGGCCCACCCTGCTGGCTTTCGCGGAGCAGAGGCTCAGCCCCGACGACGCCCACGCCCACCGTCTGGTGCAGAGGACCGGCACGCTGGCCGGGGGCTCCGTGCGGGTGAGCGCGCTGGGGGGCGAGTTCAGGGGCCGCGCGGACGGATGGACGTGGGACTGAGGCTCGGCTCCACTCCGCAGTGGGGCGCCCCGCGCGTGCTGGGGACGGCGGCCCTGGACGAGCACCGGTCCATGAACCCCTGCCCCGTGCACGACGCGCGCACGGCCACCGTCTTCCTCTTCTTCATCGCCGTGCGTGGCCGCACCCCCGAGGCCGCGCAGATCGCCGCGGGCAGGAACGCCGCACGCCTCTGCTGCGTGACCAGCCGGGACGCGGGGCGCAGTTGGGGCGGCGCGCGGGACCTCACGGCGGAGGCGGTGGGCAGCGCCGAGGAGGGTAGGTGGGCGCGGCCGGGCCTCCGAAGGGGCGAGGGGCGGGGTGTCTGAGCCGGGAGGGGGCGGCGTGTGCACCCGGGGATGGTGGGGGGTGTTGGGCTGGAGGACCCGCCTCGCCCCGCTCCCAGCCTCAGTGCCGCCCACACAGCCTGCTCCGCCGTCTGGCCCTTGTGCCTGGGACCCTCAGCCCCGTGCCCTGCGGGCTCCTGGGACCCTCAGCCCGGCGCCCCGAGGGCTCGTCGCCTTCCTGAGCCTCTGTCCCGGCGCTGAGCCTGCTGGCCCGAAGCCCCGGACGGTCACTCTCTTACTCCTTTCTCCTTGGCCTCCCCGCCCTAAGCCCCGCCCTAAGCCCCGCCCCCGCCCCTCCTTGCCAGGGTTGCAGCCGGGTAGGTTGGCTTGACCCCAGAGCTTTCCTGTGTTCTTGCTGTCGGTTCCCTGAGGGCTGACCACCCATTGCCCTCTGGAGCCACCCTGCCCCTGGCTTGTGGGTGCTGACTCAGGGGTCACTCACTCTAGCAGGTGGGAGCTCTCTGCTGGTGTGGACCCCACCCCAGAGGACTCGATCCCATTGCTAGGAGGGGCTGCCCAGACCTTTCAGCCCTCAGCTGCCCCTCTGCCTAGACACACTGGGTCACCTGGCACCACCAGTGGCCATACATCTGTGCTCAGGGACTGGCCACCTGCTGACCCGCTGAGAGCTCAGCCTGGGGCCGCCTAGGCTCGTAGTCCAGCCTGGGTGTGGGGGGCGGAGGAGCGGAGGGTGGGGGCTTCCTCCTGAGCAGTCCCCTAATCAGAGGCCCTGGCCCTCACCCTCCCCGTCCCCCGGGGTGGTGGTGCTGCCTGCCTGCGGCCACAGCCGTCCCCTCCTGGGGTGACCCCTGGCCCCTCCTTCCTGCAGACTGGGCCACGTTTGCCGTGGGGCCAGGCCACGGTGTCCAGCTGCGCTCTGGCCGCCTGCTGGTGCCGGCCTACACCTACCATGTGGTCCGGCGGGAGTGCTTCGGCCGGATCTGCAGGACCCGTCCCCAGTCCTTCGCCTTCTACAGCGACGACCACGGCCGCACCTGGCAGCACGGGGGCCTCGTGCCCAGCCTGCCCTCAGGCGAGTGCCAGCTGGCTGCAGTGGATGGCGGGCAGGCCGGCGGCGTTCTCTACTGCAACGCTCGGAGCCCGCTGGGCAGCCGCGTGCAGGCCCTCAGCGTGGACGAGGGCACCTCCTTCCTCCCTGGGGAGCTGGTGCCCGCCCTGGCCGAGACCGCCCGGGGCTGCCAGGGTAGCATCGTGGGCTTCCCAGCCCCGCCTGCCAGCGGGTGGGAGGATGAGGGGTGGTCGATGGGCACCAGCAACCCCCTCCGCTTTCCACACCTCTGTCCTGGGGCCCAGGATGCCCCAGAGGAGGGCACTGGAGACACCCGCGGGGGCGGGGGGCTGGGTGCTACGGAGGGCTGTGGCGACGGCCCCGGGGAGCCTGGCCCCTGGGAATCTGGTGAGAACAGGGGCTCCCGGGCCTTGGCGCTCCTGGGACCCCCTGCAGCTTTGTCGCAGAGCCCCACGTGGTTGCTGTATTCCCACCCCGTGGGGCGCAGGGCTCGGCTCCACATGGGCGTCCGCCTGAGCCGGTCCCCGCTGGACCCCCACAGCTGGACGGAGCCCTGGGTCATCCACGAGGGCCCCAGTGGCTACTCGGACCTGGCATCCATCGGGCCTGCCCCCGGGGGGATCCTCACCTTTGCCTGTCTGTTCGAGAGTGGGGCCAGGGTCTCCTACGAGGAGATCTCCTTCTGCATGTTTTCCCTGAGGGAGGTCCTGGAGAACGTGAGGCTGGGCGGGGGGCACCCCGGCCCTGGAGACAAGCCTGCGGGGCACTGCCAGCCCTCCTGATGGGCCCCTGGTGCCCAGGAGGGGCAAGGAGGAGGACGGGGCGGCGGCCGCTGGGAGGCGGGGGCAGAGGTCCCGTGGGCAGGGGGCTGTCCCCAGGTGACCCGCGCAGGCCTCTTCCCAAGGCTGACCGCGGGCTGGGGGCCTGGGGTGGGAGGGGGCACGGGGACCCTTAGTGGAGCACACGGGGCTCGGTTGTCGGTACGGTCTTCCTCTTTAATCTTGCTCGGCTCACGACGTTCTGGCTTATGAACGAGAAATAAAGGGATCCTGCGTATCTGTACAGGGGCGTCTCTCCTCAGTTCTTTCTACTTCGAAGCCTGGGGAGGGTCCGCAGGGCTCTAGACACCCCCGATCCCATTGCGGGGTCTGCCTGCCTTAGCCAAACTCCCCCGGGCGGGCCAGCTGCCTGGAGGGGCGGGGGCGGGGCAGCCGCCTGGAGGGGCGGGGCGGGGGCGGGGCAGCCGCCTGGAGGGGCGGGGCGGGGCGGGGCAGCTGCCCGCCCTGGCTGGGTCCCCGCCCAGCATCTTTCGGTTTCCTCTTCTTTGCAATATTTTACTTTCTGGTTATAAAAATAAAATACACTCGTAGAAAATTTGGAAAACAAAAAAGCGATGCACACAGATTCCCTTGCTCCCCCCACAACTATGATTATCTTTTTGGCATTTCTTTCTTGAAGAAATTCTTTTTGCGAAGCGTGACTTCATTTAGCCTGCCATTCACTACCCTCCCCGTCGGCCCCGTTTCGGGCCCTGCAGGGACCTTCTGGGATGGTCGGTTTCCCTGGTGGCCAGTTGCGCGTGGTGAGCACCTCTGGGGCGTCCTTTGCTTCCTTAGGCTGGCTTCTGGGCCAGCATGACCGTCTTGCACTCTATTCCCAACGCTGGGGGTGTCCAGGAGGCCTCGGAGCAGCGGAGGGCCCAGGGGTCCCCAGGGAACTCAGGACAGCCAGTCTCTTGGGAGCCAGAAGGGCCCCCATTGCTGCCTTCACTGTCAGCCCCCTGCAGGGGCCACCCCCTTTCTGGGGTCACCCCCGGGCTCCAGGCAGTGGTTGGATGGAGGTCTGGGGCCCCCTAGAGCCTTGAGCATGTACACCAGGTGACCCCCACCCCTGAGCAGCCTCAGTGCCCCTGGAAGGACACCCCTTCTACCTGCTGCTTTGGGGCAGTGGCTTGAGGCCACTTTTCTGTTTTCAGGTTTAAGCCCCACAAACCAGCACAGAGGGCAGGTGGGGCTCTCTGGAGGCACACAGGTGCATGTGGCTGGTGTCCTGCACTCCCCTCTGCACTGATTCATGCCCCCAGAGCCACCCTGAACCTCAGCTTGTGACTTGTATGGCAGCAGGAGGGTGTGTGCAGACACAGCTGAAATCAGGACTGAGGGGGTCGGCAGGAGCGAGCATCCTCACGGGGGGGAGGGGACGGTTGGGGGAGTACCCTCACGGGGGGATAGGACAGTCGGGGGAGCACCCTTACAGGAGGAGAGGATGGTCAGGGGAGCACTCTTACAGGGGGAGAGGATGGTCGGGGGAGCACCCTCACGGGGGGAGAGAACGGTTGGGGGAGCACCCTTACAGGGGGAGAGGACAGTCCGGGGAGCCCTGTGGGGATGAGGCCAGGACTGCAGCAGCCTGGCACAGGTACTCGGATGCCCGGAGCCACCAGCAGTGGAGGGGCAGAGGGACCCTCCCTGGAGCCTCGAGAGGGAGCACAGCTCTGGGCCACCTGATGGGGGGCTTCTGGCTCCAGAACTGGGGCAACTGACACCCACTGCTCATGTGAAACCGCTGCTGTCCTGCCTGGGTGCCCTGGGCCGGCCCTGACCATCACGCCTCTGAGTCCCGGTCCAGCGTCCCAGCTGGCCCCGCAGGCACACGGCCACCCTCCTGCTCCTGCTTCTGGGTGAGCCCTCCACCTACTCAGGCCAGCCAGGGTGAGAGGCCTCCCAAGTGAGCAGAGCTGGCCCTTGTGACCTGGCCGTCCCGGAGCTGCGGCTCCCTTGGCTGGCCCCGTCCTGGCTCCCTGATGTCCAAGCTGTTGCTGCGGGCCTGGGTTAGGGTGTGACGCCCTTGGGTAGGGAGACAGGCCATGGGGAGAGTCCCTGGGCTCAGGATGGCTGGGGCCCCCCAAAGCTCCCTCAGCACTGAGGCCTGCCGCTGCCTGAGCCTGGTCTGTCTGGGGCCCGAGGCTCGAGGCCCTGGTCTTGGGTGGCTCATCTGGGCCAGCTCGCCCTACTCTCTGGGCCTGGGTCCCACTGTCGGCTTGCGGGGGGTCGTGCCGGTCCTCGGCCCTGCTCGCAGAGCTGGGAGACTGTCCCGGGGGGAGTGCCCACTCCCTGTTCCCTGGGGCCCCCAGTCCTCAGGAGCTGCCCCTCTGCTACCTGCCCGCTGCCCTGCACCCCAGGCTGCTCCGACCCGGGCCCTCCGGGATGGCCCTGTGCTCTGCCGGCTGCCTCCTTCCTCCCCGGACTCGATGGACCGGCCCCTGGGCCATCCCTGGCTCTGTCATGGCTGCGGCGCGGTCCCCAGGTGGGTTGGGCCTTGCTGGGCTTCTGGTTCAGACTGTCCGTTTTGTCATTTTCTCCCCGGTGTTTTTCCTTCTGTTTCCCTTTCTGGTCTCACTGGACCGGCAGGACCTCCAGCCTGAAATAGGCGTAAGGTCCGGCAGACAGGATCCAGGCTCCCTCAGCTGTCAGTGTCCTCAGCCTGGAACCTGTGAGCTTTGTGACAAAGGGCCCCCATGACCGAGACTAAGGGCCTTGAGATGGGGATTACCCTCGGTTGACGGGCAGGCCGGCTGTTACCCCAGGGGCTCTGAGAAGGAGGGCGGAAGGTCGGAGGGGCAGCAGGTCTGTGGCGCTGGGTTTGCAGACGGAGGCTGGCCGTGGACCCGGGGGCTGCAGTGGCCCCTGGGGCCTGGGAAACACTGCGAGCAGATTTCCTCCTGGGGCCTCAAGAAGGACAGACGGAGGACGCTCCGTCTCTGCACAGCGGGACCCAGAGCTGTGTCATTGTGGGTTCGTCCCAGCGGCTGCAGGAAACCCGGACAGGTGCTGGCTGGGTGCCTGGCTCCGTTGCAGCGCTTCTGGGGCCCAAGGACCTGAACGCTGCCCTGCTCGCGGATGTGTCTGACTCTCTCCTGTGTGTTTTCCATCCTTCTCTGTCTCTGTGCTTCATTCTGGTTAGTTTCTCTTGACTTTTCTTCCAGCTCACTAGTCCTGTCTCTGCTGGGATTAACTGGCTAGAAGTTACTGCTTCCTGCCCCTTCGGTCAGGCTTCCCTGGTGGCTCAGATGATAATGAATCCGCCTGCCATGCAGGAGACCCGGGTTCGATTGCTGGCTTGGGAAGTTTCTCTGGAGAAGGGAAAGGCCACCCACTCCTGTATTCTTGCCACAGACAGAGGAGCCTAGCGGGTCGCAGAGTCGGGCCCAGCAGAACGATAACACCCTGTCTGTCTGTCTTCTCTCTGCGTGTCTCCTCCCTCCCCTCCCCTCCCCGTCTCTGTCTCTGTCTCTGTCTCTCTCCTTTTCTCTCTCCCTCTGTCTCTTTCTGGACTCCAGCACTGTGCTCCTTTTTCGTCTGTGCACAGAGGCGAAAGGAGAAAAGATCTGCAAGGTTTCCCGTGTGTTACATGCTTTGTATGTTCCACTCCATTTAATAAAATCAAAGCCCCTCTGAAGTGGGTATTATTTCCATTTTCCAGATATGGAAATTGAGGCTCAGCGGCTTGTGATGACCTCACAGGTTGGGGTAGAAACCAGCATGCCATCCATTTGGTGGTTCCCACATGGTTCTTTTTTGAATGTTTTCCACTGCGTGTGATTAAAACAATTTCAATGGCCACAAGTGCTTGTTTTAATCAGTCAACTCAGAGTCTCTCCCCACCCCTTTCTGCCCTTAAGATTTCGGCAGCCTGCTCCCCGCCTGAGGCTCACACAGAAGAGGGTAAACTGGAACATCACAGAGGTGTATCTCTTTGCAGCCAACTGGAGCGGTTGCGTGCCTGTGGTCTAGTAGCTGACGGCCCTCGTGCGGTGGTGCTGGGCTGGGCTGGGCTGTGTGCCCGCGCATGGGGCCCGTCCCTGCAGCCTGGTGCTGGCGTGGGGCCGCTTCCCTTGCCCCCAGACCTCCGTCCTGCGCCCGTTTCCTGTGGAGCCCAGACAGCAGCACAGACTCACATCCTGGCCGTGCGTTCTCAGTGCTGGCTCTACAGGCGCAAGAGCAGGGCCGTGCCCTGGGCCAGGCTGTTTCCTGCTGGGGGCACGCAGAGGGCTTCTGTTGTGATTATTATTGCTGCTGCAGACACAGCTGCAGTGTGCCGCTTTGAACGTCTGTCTTTACAGACTCTCATTTCTGCAGGATGGCTTCTCAACTGTGGGGGTGACTGAGCAAAAATCTCCATAGTTTTTTATTTTAATAGATAATAGCAGACTATTTTCTTATAAGGAGTGGTAGTTCACATGCTGTTCCTACAAATGAGAAGGCTGTTGTCTGGCACACTCTTTTCCTTATTCCCATTTGGTGGGTACACAGTGGCCCATCCTGCCCTTCCCAGGTGACTGTGACCTTGTGCTTGCCCTTGTCCCTGCGTGGATCCGTGGGGGAGGGGAGTGTGCGCCTCTGAGTGTCTCCTCTGCAGGCCCCCCTCCACCACGCCAGGGGGAAGGCTGGGAAGCAGTCTCTGGCCGGAGCCCTAGACTTTTCATCTTTCTAAACCGAGACCGTCCCCGCCAGACACCAACTCCCCCCATCTCGTCCCCACCTGTTGGCACTCCCAGTCTGCTTTCGGTCTTTACGGTTTGGCTGCTCTGAGCACTGCAGGTAAGCGGGTTGCAGGTGTCCATCCCCTTCCGTCTGGCCTATGTCACTGAGCATTGTGTTCTCAAGGTCCATCCACAGTTAGCACGTCTCAGAACTTCGTTCCTGTTTTGGCTGAATAATAGTCCGTCGTGCGGACAGGCCACACTCTGTTTATCCTTCATCAGTCGGGACACCTGGGTTGCTTCCATCTTGTCACTACTGCAAACAACGCTGCTGTGAATGCGGGTGGACAGAATTTTAAAAATTAATTAATGTTTTAAATGACTAATTAATAGAATTTGATAGTTTGTTTTTGGAATTCAGAGTGATATAAAAACATAAAAAGAGAAGACAATTGTGGATTTTGCCACCGTGGGTTGGGGGACAGTGGGCCAGCTGTACCTAAGGCAGGGACCCCAAACGGGACCCCCTCCCACACCCAGACCACGTCCTCAGGTCAGCCACGATTTGCCCGAAGGACCAGTGGGAGCTGAGTCTAAGGGAGCTGGGACCCTGGCTGGGTTGAGTTAAGGGACCTGGGGAGGCTGGTGTGTGGCTCCCGTGGCCACCGGACAGACCACCAGGGGCTTGCGTCTCTAGGGTGGTCGAGAGGCTGGAGGCCACATGCCTGGACGTGTGGTGAGTGCCACCAGGGCCTCTTCCTGCCCGAGGAGCGGGCGGCTGAGTGCCTCCTGATGCTCAGACCACCGGGCCTGAGATGTGGGGCTGGGGGGAGACACATCAGAGGCCGCCTTGACCTGCGGTGGGTGCAGGGTGCCCCAGACCACAGTGGGGGGCTCAGGGATCACGAACACGGGCCCCCCGTCCGTGATGGGGCAGCCCATCTGGGTTGAGGTACAGGGCCGCAGGAAGGGTCCCCCACACTGCTGTGTCTGCCTTCAGGAGGGTCCCACATTCTGAAGCCTCCAAACATGTAGGAACCTCACCCAGACCGCAGGGGCCTCGCTCCATCCACACCGGACCATAGACCGCAGACACCTCCGTCCACACCAAACCGCAGACCACCGGGGCCTCCGACCACACCAGACTGCCCACCCACTACGGCTGAAGTCCCAGGTCCCGCCCCCAGGGCAGTCCCGCCTCAGTGGCCAAGGCTGGGTTCCCTTGGAGACCCTCGGCCACAGCCCCACCCTCCCCCAGCAGACCCCGGGACCTGGGGGTCCTCTGCTGGCTGCCCCCGCCACCCCCAGCCCGGCAGACTGGACCAGGAGGGTGCAGGTAGCGAGGCGGAGGAGTGTCCTGCCGGGAGGTCTCCAGCGGGGGGCGAGGGGGAGGGTGTCCTGCTGGGCAGAGGGGCTCCAGGGTGGGCTCGGCTGGCCGCGCAGGGAGGTCTCGAGCGGGGGGGTGGGGAGCCCCGCGAGGCTCGCCCCGCCGCCCGCCCCCCCCCGCCCCCCGCAGCTCTGGAGCATCGCAGACGCCGCTGCAGGGACAGGCCCGCTGGGCCGCGTGGGTGGGGGTGGGCGCGGTGCCGGGCGCCGGGGCGAGCGGGGACGGAAAAAGTGAGTGGGGCGCGGGGCCGCGTTACGGGAAGGCGGATGCGCAGCGCTGAGCGCCGCTCTCGGTCTCGCTGAGCTGGGCTAGGCTGCCAGGCGCCGGCTCTGCCCGCCCGCGGCCGGGCCGCTTCCGGCCCCCCGCTGCCCGCTCTTTTGTCTTTGAAATCTTTCTAGTATCAGTATGAACGCGTGGTCTTTAATCCTGCTCAGAGTGTGAACCAGGGAGATGTTCAGTGTTCACTGTGGCGTCTCTGACGCTCAGGTGGCCCCGCGGCTCCTGACCGGGCTCCAGCCTGCTCTGTACCCTGGGCTGGGTCCCCCCTGCTCACGGTGGCCCAGAGCCAGTTCGCCCAGAGTCCAGGCCTGGCCGCCCCTCCCTCCCCACCGTCTGCCCTCAGCATGTGAACCCCTGGGGCTTCCGTTCCTGCCAGCCCACCCCACCCCCCCGCCCGCCCAGGGCACACTCCACTAATTGCTGAATAGCAGCCCTTCTCCACCCTCGACACCAGGGCCTCTTCCCGGCAGAGTCGCCTGGGGTGTGAGCAAGCTCTCCGCGTTGGCTGGTTCACACGTGTGCTTGTGACCTGCAGTTTTCTTATTTTGAGTGAAAATCAGCGTCCTTTCCCTGTGTGCACATGTGTACATGCGACGCAGGGCTGGCGTGTGCATGTCATTTGCTCCCCTACTTTCCCCTGTATCTTTGACCTTGCTGTCTCCTGTAACTGGAGTATTAGCCTCCTGCGTGATATTCAAATACTGTCCCCAGTGTGCTGGTGAGGATGTTTCTCCCACGCGGCAGGGTTTCCCCCAGTTTACACTTGAATTTCCCCATCTTCTCTCTCCAGCACCTTGGGAAGCCATCTCCACCCTCCCTATGAAGTTCTGGCATGCTTTCCTCCTGCGTCCAACGGGGCTGGGACTGATGGAAGCCCAGGGAGAGAGAGACCGGTCCACCTTAAAACTTCCCAGACCACCTGGAAGAGCCCGCAGTTCCCTGTGGGCCCTATTCCTGGCTTTTCATGTGCTAATGCCACTGCTTTAAGGACCTGGAGTTTCAGATCTGAGAACCCTGCTCTTCTTTCACTTTCCTTTCCTGGATTTCTCGGCTGTTACTCGCCTGTTTGTTTTTCCAAGTGAACCTTACAGTTGCAGAAATGTGGGTTTTACTGGGATCGTGTTAAATTTGGAGGAACTGACGTCTCAGACAGGGCCACGCCTGTGCTCCACGCTGCCCTTGCGGCTTTGTGCTTTTCTCGTGAAAGCTATGCCTGGGTGCTGTCGTCGACGGAATATTCTCTATCACTTTTTCTTCAGAGTGGTTCTTGCTGGGTGTATGAAAGCCCTTTATTTCTGGATGTTAAGGTCACAGCTGCCACGGACTAGGTTCTCCTGTTGCTGCAGCAGTTTTCCCACAGAACCTGCCGGGTTTTCCAGACAAAAGCTTCCCAGGCAGTGTTCCCGCTGGGGTCCCGGCCGGGTTTCCTTCCCCCAACCCGGAGCAGTCCGGGGGCGGCAGGCACAGGGTGTGGGCTTGAGGGGCCTCTGTGCTCTGGGCACAGGTTTGGGGGTGTCTGTCCTGTTGGTCAGGGGCATCCCCCGCCATACAGAAATGGACTGGAGCTGCCCTCTGGCTTCACGTGGGGCCTGTGAGGCTGCAGCAGGACATTCAGGCCCAGCTGCTCAGCTGGGGGCCTGCTGGGGGGCAGGCTGACGACATGGGGTTGGGGGCAAGGCCCTGGAGGCTGGAGGGGGTCCTAGGGGAGGGCTTTCAGCTCACGGGCCGCAGTGTGAGTGTGGGGGTCGGGCCCTCCAGGCCTGGTGTTTTCCTGGGTAGTGAGGTGGGGGGCGCTGTGTCCTCCACCTTCCCTCCAGTCTGCAGCCCTGCCCAGCCCCTCCCCGCTCCTCCCCCAACAGCGAGCAGGGAAACTCCGGGCCTTTCCTGAGTGTTCTCACTCTTTAATTACAGTGTAACCGAGTAGGGCACGGTGTGTGGACCCCTGCATGGGACACACGCCCCCCACCCTGGCCGAGCTGACCCTGGCCAAGCTGACCCTGGCCACACGGGAGGGGCCCTGCCCCAGCACCCTGCGGGAAGCCTGGCTGAGACCCCTCTGAGTAGCACCGTGAATGGACGTTCAGGAGACGTGGGGATGTATGGAGACCCCGCGCCCCCAGGAGGGTTTCAGCGGCTGACAGCAGCTCTGCCAACTCCCTTCATTGCCTGTTTCCTGGGCTGCGTGAAGGCCTGGCGTGTGTGTGGGCAGAGGGCCCACTGCCGCCCTGGCTCTTTCCCGGCCTGGGGGAGCCAGAGGGCCTGGGGAACCCTGACCTCGTGCACATCCCCATGCGCCCCTTGAGCGACCCAAGTGCTGGGTCTACCGGCCTGCGCCACGGCAGTCTCCAGGCCCCAGGCTCCCCTGGGACAGGCAGTGGGCCTATGTAAGTGGGGCTCCAGCCAGCTCAGTCCAGGGCTGGGCCTGGGTCCTGGGCAAGGCTCCCTCCCTTGCCCTTAGTGATGCTTCCTGTCCCCGGGTCGCTGCAAGCATTGAAAGGGGAGCCAGGCAGGGCTGGTGGGCACAGGCAGGTGCCGGGAGGTCCCCTGTGGGCCGGGCTCAAGCCCTCGGTGGCCTGTCGCTCTCCTCTCCACCGCACGCTTCTCCAGGGAAGGCGGCCAGCCGTGGCTCTGGGCGGAGGGTCTGAAGGACTCTGCCCAGCCGGTGAAGCCAGTCAGAGGGGCCAAGAGCAGTGTCCATCCTCGGTGCTCAGAGGCCAGGGCCCCTGCTGGCTGTCGGCAGATGCCCTGCGGCCTGGGAAGACGATGGTGGCGTACTCCGTCTGCTCGGGGACGCAGGGAGCCGCGGGCTCCGGGGTCTTCTCCCGCCACTGGAAGTCCAGCTCCCCGTAGTCCACTGTGACGGCCGGCACAGAAGGGGAGCCCTCCTTCTAGGGGAGAGAGGGGGGAATGGTCATCGGTCTCCAAGGGCGGACACACACACACCCCTTCTGGGACTGGCACTGGTGTTGGGCGAGGGGTGTGGCTAGTCTGAGGCCGCCCCGCCCCGAGTGCAGCTCCGCCCAGTTGACTAGTTGACCGTGATGCAAAGGGAAGGACACTCACCGGAGGTTGGTCTTGGCTCCTGCGGGCGCAGCCCCCTGCAGAGAAGTACCCGAGTCAGGGAGCCCCAAGGCCCTGCAGTAGTGAGCTGGGGCTTCGGGGGGTTCCTGGGCCCCAAGAAAGGCACCGGGTCCTCCGGCCTCCCCCCTAGACCCTCAGGGCCCCCTTGGGACCTGAGCTGTCTGAGCCCCAGGGCCCAGCGGGCTCCCAGGCATCCCACGCGGCCCAGCCCAGAGGCCCTCCGCCAGCCCCACGGGGCGCACTGTGGGCGCGTCGTCAGTGGTCCCCGCACGTCCCCACACACATCTGAGGGAGGGAGGTGCAGTCCCCTGACGAGACAACACCCACGCGGGCGCGTCACTGTGGCTGTCACCTCGGGTGCCCGGCGGTTAGAAGAGCTCAGTGCCCTGGCTGAGGTCCAGCCCAGGTGATGGCCGTGGTGGGGGCTGCCTTCCCTCCCCCCCCCACCCCGAGAGCAGGCCCAGGGGAGGGCAGCACAGGGGCTTCCGAGGGGACCCCTGATCCTGGAAGCCCAGTCCAGCCCCTCCCTGAGGGGGGACACAGAGGGGACAGGAACGGGGCAGGAGGTGAGGGAGGGGGCAGGGGGCAGAGCCGTCGGGGACTCATCACCTCGAGTAGCCCCGAGGAAGACCGCAGCCAGGACCCAGATCAGCAGCAGCAGCAGCAGGACCCCCAGAAGGACGCTAGTGACGCCGATGACCAGGCTCTGCATCTGGCCTTCAGGCTTGGGCTGGGGGCTGGGGGGCTCCGTGGGCGGCTCCAGGACCCCCTCTGCAGGAGGACAGGGGTCAGAGCGGGCACCCAGCGCCCCGCTCCTCCAAGTCCTACGCCCCCACACGCGGTCTCCAAGCCTGCCCCTGGGCAGGGCTTTCGCGCACAAGGCCGCCCTCAGAGGCCCTGCCGCCAGCCCCCTTTCTCAAGGACAGTGGGCCTGGGGGTGCTTACAGCCGTGGAGGGCAAGGGCGGGGGTCACCACTGTCTTGGATGTGGGGCCGAGGTCCGGCACGGAGCCTGGCGACCCCGAGGCCACCCTGCCGTGGCGGCTCCCACCCCAGCCCGGGGGCCTGCCCCGCGCTCGGGTCTCCAGCGCCCACACCTGTCACTGTGAGCTCCGCGCGGTGGCTCTCGTTGATCTGCGTCCGGGGGGGCAGGTAGATGGCCCCGCAGAAGTAGACGCCGCTGTCGTTCCGCTGGGCAGCCACGATGCTCATGAGGAAGTGCTGCCCGCCAGGCAGTGGCGTGACGCGGAAGCGCTGGTCGCGGCCGGGCTGGCTGCGGTCCTCGGGGAAGGCGGCCAGCTTGTCTGTCTGGTTGCTGGGGCTCATGCGGTACCAGTTGAGGACGAAGTGCTCCGGCTTACTGGAGAAGCTGCAGGTGAAGGTGGCGTTTGCCCCCTCGGGCACGACCAGTCGGGCAGGGGAGAAGGTGAGGGCGCTCCAGGGCCTGCTGGAGGCCTCTGTGGGGAGAGCAGGCGTGAGGTGGGCAGGAACAGCCCCTGGCCCAGGCCCCTCACCTTCCCTCAGCCCTGGGAACGAGGAGGCTCTGCCGCGTGCTTCTGCCCCCACGCCCTGCTTGCCCCCAGGGACAGAACGCACGCCCCCGGGATGGGATGCTTGCTCCTGGGACAGAACGCTCTTCCCCAGGGACAGCGCGCTCGCCCCCGGGACAGGACGCTCTTCCCCGGGGACAGGGCGCTCACGTCTCATGGACAGCTCCATGGTGGGACCCTGTCCTCTGACTGTACTGATCTGGGGCTGGCTCTGACCTCCAGGCCCTCATTTCTGCCCCCCCCTCCCTTGGTGGTGGTAAGGGCCCCCACCCTCTCTCTTGCTGAAGACCAGTTGCCAGTCCCTGCAGGTCCGACCCGCACGGTCGCAGCTCCAGTGCCCTGGGTCCTCCCTGCTCTGAGCAGGGGAGGGGTGGGTAACCGCTGGGGGCATCCCGTGGAGGGGAGCAAGCTCCATCTCAGGACAAGCTCATTGTTGGAACCCCGCTACCCCACGGCGGGCGCTGCTGACCAGGCAGTGAGTGAGAGACCCTCTGTATCTTCTGCCACAACTCGGGGGCTGGTGCTCAGAGGCCAGCAGGGCTGTCGCTCACCTGAGGATAGGTCTGAGCTCTGCCCGCACGCCCCAAAACAGGCCCGCCATGGCCTGCCAGGGCCCACTGAGGGACACCCCCAAACCACGCCAGCCACCTCCTGCCAGGACCCACCGGGGGATGCCCCCAAACCACGCCAGCCACCGCCTGCCAGGGCCCACCGGGGGACGCCTCACCACGTTCAGGGACTGGCTCACCAGCACACGCACACATGCACGTTCCCACGCACACGCTCACAGGCTCACACCCACTCGCTGGCTGGGCGGGGGATGACGCCCCTCCTAGGAGATGTCCACCGCACCCCCCTCGGGGTCAAGGCTGACGTGGTGCCCCCTTCTGAGGGGGGGGCCCTGTGGCTGGACGGTGCAGGGTGGCTCCTGATTTGCATGTTGGACTCTGAGAACCACGGCGGGGAGCGGCGGGCCTGCGCTGCCCGCTCTGGACCCAGCTCTCCGTCTGCGGACAGCCACCCCAGCACCGCCCCGCCCCTCCAGGCCCGGGGTCTTCCAGGCCCTGTGTAGGGCGGCTCCTTGTTTCTGTGGAGGACCCCCCACCCCGCCCCGCTGCTTTAGGTACAAGTGAGCACAGATTCGGCCAAAGCTGTGTGGTGGTGCTGGTGTGCCGAGCCGAGAACACTGGTCCTCCTTCCACTGGCCCAGCTCATCCCTGCTCTGCACGTGGCCCTTGGTTGCTGCCTCCTGACTCCCACCCGCCGCCAGCCTGAGTCTGGGGCCACACGGACAACCCAGGAGCCCCGTTCTGCATGGCGGTCCCAGACTGTGCCCCCACCCACCGCACCCACACCACCTCTGGTCCCACCTGCCGAGGCCTTGAGTGAGCCCACTCCTGCGTGCACCCCCAGCAGGCACCCCTGCTCTGAGCCCCTGTGTGGACATTTGCTGGCAGGCCCTGTGTCTGGGGGGACCTGGCCGCCTTCAGGTCAGGTCCTCAGTGGCACCCCCATCCTGAATCAGTGACCAGCTGTTTGCCCTTTGTGGGGCCTCATGGAGTCGGAACTGGATGAGCTGGACCCTGGGCTGCCCGGCCTTTCCTCCATACAGCTGCCCTCGTCCTGCTCGGGCCCTGGGATGGCCGGTCCCTGCTGGTGGTTGACAGGGCCCTGCTCTGTCTGGACCATGTGGACCCCCACCGCCTCTCAGCCCGTCCCCCAGCCCAGCCCTGCCTCCGCCGGGATGCCCACCCCGCCCTCACCGGGCCTCACCCTGCGGCTGGAGGCTGGGGCTGGAGGCCGCTGGGCCTGAGGCCCGGTCAAGGGTGGACCCCGTGGGGCAGTGAGGGGGGCGGCCCGTCCCCTCTGGGTGCTCAGGACCCAGCTCCGAGGGGTTGCTCGCCTCCCAGGGCCTTGGCTGTCAGGGGCCCCGGGGGCCGGGCCGGGATGTGGGGTCACAGAGCGGACCCTCACGGGGTACCTGGCGGCCCCCAGAGGGAGAAAGATGGGCTGCTCCGAGCAGGAGTCCAGAAAAGGCCCAGAGCAGACGGAGGCCTGGGCAGGAGCCCTGGGTGGCGGACAGCCGGGGGGCCTGGGGCCTGGGGCCTGGGGCCTGCGGTGCGCGCGTCCCTGTTCAGCCAAAGTCCCTGTTCAGCCTTGGCCTGTGAGGCAGTACCGAGCTTCCTCTCGAGTCCAGGGGGCCTCACTTTATCCCTGAGGTAGGAATGCCTGTGAAGTCTGCTCTTATCTTGTTTATGAATTGAAAATTTAAATGTTGCCTATTTCTGTAACAATGAAATGTCAATGAGGGGCCCCCAGGCCTTTTTTTTCTCTTTGAGAAGAGGGTTGAGGAGAAAGCTGAGCCCCAGCAGGGTCAGTGGGGCGGGAACCTGGGGGGCTGCGGGATGGGCTGTGAGCCTCGAAGTGGGCTCAGAGTGCCCTCAGAGACTGCATTTCACAGCTGCCCACTGATACTTGATTTGGGTAGCACCCACCAGTGGTGCTGAAAGCACTACTCATGGGCTGCGGGGTCTCTGCCTCGGGTCTCCAGTTCATCCCAAAGGGAAAGATGCGCCTTCCTCTCCTTGGCAGTGGACCCGGAGGGAGTGACCTCGTTGTGGGGTCCCCCAAAGGTGCCCCAAGAAGGGCCAGCATGTCTGTGACCTCCTACAAGTGAATGACAGTCATGCCCTACCTGGGTCCTTTAGAAATGCCAGCACAACAAATGCTACCCCTAACCTGCAGCACAACCCAAAATAGACACGCGGGGCTGCATCAGACTAAAGAGCTTCTGCTCAGCAAAGGACACCATCGAAAACTGAAGAGAGCCTAGCGAACAGGAGAAAATGCTTGCAAATCATACATCTGATAAGGGGTTAACACCCAGAGCATATAAAAAATTCTTAATAGCAAAGCCCCAAACAATCTGATTAAAAAATGGGCGGAGGACCTGAGGAGACATTTTCCCCAAGAAGACGTGCAGGTGGGCCACAGGGACACGGAAAGGTGCTCAGTGTCACTGATCATTGGGAATCGGGAATACACACAGAAACCACAGTGAGCTGGCCCCTCGCACCTCCTGCTGGAACGGCCGTCATCGAAAAGACTAGAGATAGCAAGTGGTGAAGAGGATGTGGAGAAGACTGGAAACTGGTGTGAGGTGTGAAGGCTCCTTAAAAACTAAAAATAGAACTGCCACATGATCCACCAATTTCACTTGGTTTTTATCTGAAGGAAACTGAAACACTCATTTAGGAGATACATAAACCTCGGTGTTCATAGCAGCGTCGTTTACAGTAGCCAAGACATGGAAACAAGCTAAGTGCCGTCGACAGAGGAGCGGAAAGAAGACGTGGTGCATTTCTACAGTGGAGTACTGCTCAGCCACAAACAAGAATGAAATCCTGTCCCTTGGGACAACATGGATGGACTTGGAGAATATTATACCTAGTGAAGTAAGTCGCACAGAGAAAGACAAATACTGTATGATTTTACTTATATGTGGAATCTAAAGAACAAAGAAACAAACAAAAAAACCCAAAACAAAGCAAGATAAAAACCGAGCTCACGGGTATAAAGAACAGACCTGCATTTGCCAGAGGTGCATGCTCAGTCACTCAGTCGTGTCTGACTCTGGCCCACGGACTGTAGCCCGCCAGGCTCCTCTGTCCATGGGATTTCCCAGGCGGAATACTGGAGCGGGTAGCCATTTCCTCCTCCAGAGGATCTTCCCCACCCAGGGATGGGACCAGCGTCTCCTGTGTTGGTAGGCGGGTCCTTTACCACTGAGCCACGGGGACAACCATTGCCAGAGGTTGAGGTGGGGGGAATGGGTGAAGGCAGTCAAAATGTAGAAACTTCCAGGTATAAATAAGTCCTTGGGATGTGATCTGCAGCTTGGGGACTAGGGTTAATAATACTGTACTGCATATTTGAAAGTAGCTAGGAGAGTAGGTCTTGAAAATTCTCCTTACAAGAAAAAGCTGGTATCTGTATATGGTGATGATATTGGCCAGACCCACTCTGATGATCGTTTTGGAATATTTACAAGTGTCAAATCATTACATGTTATACCTGAAATGAATATGATGAGGCATGCCAATTATACCTCAAAACTTCCTAATTCTAAGGATTTCCATATCGAAAATAAAATAGAGATTTGATTAAAAAAAGAAAAGAAGAAAGCCGGGCCAGACAAAGGCAGAGAGACGGAGTCTGCGGAGGTCCGAGGAGGCGGGGTCCTTGACTCAGCTCATCAGGGAAGGGGCCAGGCAGAGGGCAGGCTCGGGACGCAGGGCGTCTGGACAGTGGGCCCGCAGCAGGGCCACCGCCCTGGGCCTTGGGGGAGTCTGTGAGCTCTGTGTGGACTGGAGGGCTGTGGGCTGTGCCGGCCCCAGATCCAGGCATTCAGCAGCCCCCCAGAATGTGGCCTCATGGGAAGCGGGGTCTTTTCTGGCAGGATCGGTCGAGATGAGGTGTTGGTCTGTGGCCCCTAACCCGCCGTGACGGTGTCCTTACTGGGGAAGAGACATGGACAGGCCTGCACACGGAGCACGCTGCGGGACATGGAGCAGAGCTGGGGTGGTGTGTCCACGGGCCGAGGGACACCCAGCATCCCTACCTCTGCCCGGGGCCGGGAGGGGCCTCGGGAGGAGGGGACCCTGCGACCCCGAGGACCCCCCGACTTCCCTCCTCCAGAGCTGCCGGCCCACAGGCTTCTGAGGTCCCCGTGGCCAGCCTGGGGCGGGGGTCACCGCAGCAGCCCCAGCACACTGACCCAGGAAGCTGAGGGGCCAGGGTCACCGGTTGGCCACTCTGGGTGCAGGGTGTTCACCGCTGTGTTTTTGTACCTTTTCTGTATCTTTCAAATACTTTTCAAGATTGTAAGTTGAAAAAGATAAAGAATCTGACTTAGAAAAAGTATGTCATAGGCAGTGCCAGACAGTTCTTACAAGATGAAGTTCTCATGACACTATACAGTAGGCATTTTATCCCCAAACTGCAGGTGGGAAAATTTCTGCTCAGTGAGGTCAAGGAAGCTGTCCCAAACTCCCCAGCACCGACCCCTTTAATGTTTTGATCCTTCCCTTCTTCGGGAGGGGACCCTGGAGGGGAGCAGGTCACCGGCGGCAAGTCACCCCCACCCCAGCCTCGGCCCTTCTTCCCGGACGACACGCACCCCGTCCCCACCCCTCCCCGCGCCGCACCTGGACCCCCAGGGCTCCCCATGGGGCGCCTTGTGACCACAGGCTCCTGGACCACTGACCACAGCCTTGAGTTTTGCTCTGTCCACCTTGAGCAAGGCTGGGGAGGAAGGAGAGCAGGGAGGCCCGGCTGCCCCGTGCTGCTGGCCAGGCCCAGGCCGGGCACAGACGCCTGAGGGGCTCTGGGCACTGGAGTCCAGGACAAGCAGCCAGGGGGTCAGGGCCACTCCCCCTCACCGTGGCCCTTCCAAGGCCCTGGCCCCCGGAGCCCAGTGGGGTCCAGAGGACTGGCCCTAGGGCTGGCTGGGAGCCCCCTTCGCTGGTGTTCCCCTCTGGCAGGACCTGGCACTGTGGCTGAGGGCGAGGGGAGCCAGGAGGGGCGCCTCCCTGACCATGAGGCTCTGGCCGTGGGCCTGCAGGGCCTCCCGGGGAACGGCCCACAACACGCTGGGGGCAGGCCCCTTCTGGAAGCCCTGCGGACGCTCCCGGCCCCGTGCCCCGGGGCGCCTTCTCACAGACCCAGAGGGGCATGGCCCAGGCCCACAAGGCGGTGGGGGCTGAATGGGCGTTACTGGAGCCCGGACCCCGCTGACATAATTGGAGAAACATCGTCAGGCCATCCAGCCTGTGCCCTCCGGAAATGCCAGTCTGTTTTCCCGCAGGAAAACACGAGTGGGCCTTGGGCCTGGGGCTCTGGCAGCCCAGCGCTGTCATCCTACAGGGAGGGCACAACCCCCCCCCGCCCCCCGCCATCCCTCAGGCCTCCCAGCGAGAGCGGGGCCCTTCTGCCTGCTCCCCAGCGGGGATGGGCTCACCCCTCAGCAAGGATGGGGCCCACCCTGGGCGAGGACAGGCTCACCCCGGGCAAGGACGGCAGGTGAGCAGTCGGAGCCCAGAGAGGGCCCTTCACTGGTCCGAGGCCACACAGCGCCCTGCCAGGGGCCATGCTGGGCCTCAGGGGCCCAGTCCCACCGGCTGGAGACTGTGAAGGGGAGGCCCGGCCCTGACCCGCACCACCCAGCCCAGGCCCACCTACCTAGAAGCCATCCTGGCCAGCAGCCCAGCTGTAGCACGGCCCAGAGGAGCGGCCACGGCGCCTGCGGGGTCCCCATGCCCAGGGCGCCTGCCTGCCCGCATGCCGCTCACAGCCTCCACTGCCGCAGGAGAGGAGAGGAAGCTGTCCCGGGCTGTCGGAGGGCCCCGCCCCCAGCCCACCCCCTCTTCCTGGTGGGAGAGACACACTCAGCACAGACGCTGAGAGAGGGGGAGAGGAACGGAGACACGGGCAGGAGGAGGAGGAGGTGGGTCGGCCCCCCAGCCCGGGGAGGCTCTTGGCTCTTTCTGGGTGGCTGCCCCTTCCTGAGGCCGGGAGCCCCCTGGGCCGGGGGAGGGTCTTCTGCCTTCCTCCCCCCGCCAGCCCTGCCCTCTCTGGGCCCAGGTCCCAGTGTCCCCGTGCTGAACCACTGCCTGCCAGAGCCGCTCTGCTGGGGGCAGTGAGCGCGGGGGCGGGCCTGCCATGCCAGACCCCCCCCGAAGGCTGTGGGCAGCCTCCCCAGTGGCGGTGGGCAGCGAGGCTCCGGGTCTTTCTTCCAGGCCCGCCTGCGACCCGTGCCTCCCATCCTACCCAGGGCGCTGGGCCCCTCCCCACCCCCTCGGTGGTCCCGCTGGCCTCGCGTGGATGGGGGGCTCCTGGGGCCGGCTCTCAGGAGGCCCCAGGTGGGGGACGGCCTCACTTCCACCTCTTTCCACCCACAGAAGCTTTCTGAGCCCCCAGTGCTGGGGGTGGTCCTGGGGTTTTCAGGAGCCCGGCCTGGCCGCCCAGCCCTGATGTTTGTTAAGTCACTGGGTCATTCACTGCATTTCGCTCTAAGCATTTTGTTCTAATGAATGGAAAACAGGAAAAACGAAACTGCTGATATTAGCGGTGCGGTGCGTAGGTCTCGTCAGCTAAGATGACAGAGACAGAAACTGCCTGACAGCTGGCGCTCAGCCCCGGCTCTGACACCCGGGGTTTGCTGTGAAGGGAAAACATTAAAGAAAACTGAAACAGTGGAAAAAGAGCATCAAAGACACTATCTCCGGCGAAGCGAGGTGCTGGGCGGAGGAGGCTCAGCGGTGAAGAGAGGGCCACTCCCAGGCGCCAGCCCCGGAGGAGGCCGCGGGGACAGAGTGGAGGACGGGAGGGGTCCCTACTGACCCCGGCCCCGGGAGGCACGTGGGCGCTCACAGCGGGCCCGGGGCTGTGTGTGTGGGGCACTGTGTCCCCTGAGGACCAGGCTGCAGTGGGCTGTGTGGGGAGCACTCTGTCCTCTGAGGACCAGGCTGCAGTGGGGGTGTGAGGAGGGGGGTGCTCTCAGACCCTGGGGCCTCCTCACCACCCCTCGCCTCCGCTCCACCTGTGAGAGCCCGGCCGGTGCCTCCATGTCCCTCTTGCCCCACTTCCCTTCCTCCCCCACTCCTAGTGGTCCCTCCCTCCCAGCCTCTTGCCCCCCACTCTCACTGACACCCCAGGGCGGTGGGCTGGGCGGGTGGCCCAGACTTGGCAGGCTGAAAAGGGCTCTTGAACTGCAGGAGGGTCGGGGTGGGAGGGGACTGAAGGATGAAGGGAGAACAGACACTGGAGGCAGGGAGGGGGTACCCAGAGCCTGGGGAGGGCAAGACCAGCAGGACAACTGGGCCAGAGCCTGGGGAGGGGCCCCGGCAAGTGAGGGAAGGGGCAGGGATCCCAGGGCCTCTGGGTGCCGACACCACAAGCCAGCTCCCGCTGCCTATCAACACGTTGTCCCCCCACACACCCCATCCAAACACACCCCACCCCCCACCGTTTCCCCCACAGCGTCCACCCATTCGGTTCCCCACACTGTCCCCACCACACACACACACAAACACATTCTCCCCACACCATCCCCACACACTGTCCCCACACACTATCCCCATACACTATCCCCACACACCGTCCACATACACTGTCCTCACACCCCATCCCCACACTGCATCCCCACACACCGTCCCCACACACTGTCCCCACACACTATCCCCACACACCGTCCCCACACCCCATCCCCACACCATCCCCACACACTGTCCCCACACACTGTCCCTACACACCGTCCCCACACCCCATCCCCACACACTGTCCCCACACACCATCCCCACACCCCATCCCCACACACTATCCCCACACACCGTCCCCACACACCGTCCCCACACACCGTCCCCACACACTATCCCCACACACTATCCCCACACACTGTCCCCATACACTGTCCTCACACCCCGTCCCCACACTGCATCCCCACACACCATCCCCACACACCATCCCCACACACTGTCCCTACACACTATCCCCATACACTATCCCCACACACCATCCCCACACCCCATCCCCACACCATCCCCACACACTGTCCCCACACACCGTCCCCACACCCCTCCCCCCACACTGTCCCCACACACCGTCCCCACACCCCATCCCCCCACACTGTCCCCACACACTATCCCCAGACACACTGTCCCCATACACTGTCCTCACACACCATCCCCCCACACCGTCCCCACACACTATCCCCACACACCGTCCACATACACTGTCCTCACACACCATCCCCCCACACCGTCCCCACACACTATCCCCACACACTGTCCCACACACCGTCCCCACACACCATCCCCCCATACAGTCTCCTCCAACACACCGTCCCTCAGACAACAAGAATGCCAATCCCCCCATACAGTCCCCAACACACACCGTCCCCAAATACACCATCCCCCCATACAGTCCCACAACACAGAATACCGTCCCCACACAGCTATCCCCACACACCGCTGTTCCCACCACAATATCCCACACACTGTCCCACCCACACCGTCCCCACACACCATCCCCCCATACAGTCCCCACACACACCGTCCCCACACACCATCCCCCCATACAGTCCCCACACACACCGTCCCCACACACTATCCCCACACACGCTGTTCCCACATATTATCCCCACACACTGTCCCACACACCGTCCCCACACACCATCCCCCCACACCGTCCCCACACACTATCCCCACACATGTTCTTCCCACACACCGCCCCCACACACCGTCCCCACACACTATCCCCACACACGCTCTTTCCACACACCGTCCCCACACACCGTCCCCACACACCATCCCCACACATGCCCCACACACTGTCCCACACACCGTCCCCACACCCCATCCCCACACACTGTCCCCACACACCATCCCCACACCCCATCCCCACACACTATCCCCACACACCGTCCCCACACACCGTCCCCACACACCGTCCCCACACACTGTCCCACATACCGTCCCCACACACTATCCCCACACATGCTCTTCCCACACACCGTCCCCACACATGCTCTTCCCACACACCGTCCCCACACACCGTCCCCACACACTATCCCCACACACGCTCTTTCCACACACCGTCCCCACACACCGTCCCCACACACCGTCCCCACACACTGTCCCACACACCGTCCCCACACACAGCCTCCCCCCACCGTCCCCACTACACAGTGTGTCTGGCCTGTGCCCCCCGCCCCACCCTTCACTGGGACAGGTCAGGCTCTCCAGGTGGTGGGAGGAGGGATGGTCAGGCTCCATCTGCCTCTCCCTGCATCCTGCTGGCTGGCCTGTCCTTGTGTCCTGGTCTCACCCCTTCAGGTTTGGGACATTTCAGTCAGGGTCACAGTGGGGCTGACCATCGCTGACCCCACACGTGACCCTCTCACATGCCCAGGTGTGGGTGCAGTGGGGCCTCTGGGGAGGCGGTCACTGCAGGAGTGCTCCAGGCGTGACAGTAGCAGGGCTGGTCCTGCACAGGGGCCAGACCTTCTCAGGGACGGCATCTCACACGGCCGCCCGCTGGTACAACCAGGACTGCCACGGCTGCGGCCCACCGAGGGGGTGCGGAGGGTCTTGGTTTAGTTCCTGGGCCGGCGTGTGTGTTGGGTGCTGTACAGTGTACCCATGACGGCCTGCCTCCCTCCCCTGAGGTGACACCGGCTGTCATCACGGGACACCCGTGCCGCTCAGAGCCACTCCCAGCTCTCTGCCCTCTCACCCTGCACCCACGCGTCCATCCTCTAGCATCTGCTTTGTCTCCACAAAGTACACAGTGGGGTGGCCCGTGCGGCAGGACCCTATGGACAGTGGTCCGCGTATCCGTGTGTCCCTGCTGGGCTCCTCACTGTGCCCCGTGGTGGGTGGGCACGCTTGGCTCTTCTCTGCTGAGGCCCACCTGGGTGGATCCAGCCAGGGGTCCGGCAGGGAGGAGCCGGCGGGCAGGGCCTGGTGAGCAGCCCTGGTCACCGCAGTCCCTGGTGCTGTGGGGTGTGTGCTGTGTTGGCAGGTCTGTCTGGCTGCTGGCTGCTTCCTGTTGGACGGACCGCAGGAGCCCACGGGCCAGCAGTGAAGGAAGCGAAAGGGCCCACAGGGTTCTCAGCGAGGCAGGCACTGGGCTCCATCTTTCGGCCTTGACAAGAGGGGACCTAGGGTTTCCAAGGTGCGCCTGGCCTGGCTGAGGTGACACCGGGGGAGGAGAGGGGTGGAGAGAAAGTGGGGAAGAGGGGCTCCCTGAGCTCCTGAGAGGCCGCTGGAGCTGGAGGGACGTTTCCATCACGGGAGAAACACAGGAAGCAGGGGGGCCACCCAAAACTGCTTCTGAGGGGCCAGAGGATGGTGATGTCAGTGACCTCTGACCCACACTTGGAGGGGGAAATGATGCCCCAAACCGGGAGGGTGGTGAGTTCACAGCCAGTCTGAGGTTGGAACAGGAAATGGTTAATAGTGTTTGCAAATAAAAACCTTCTGCTCTACCCTGTTTTTGAAGCATTTCCCAGAAGTTAAAAAAGAATACTGAATTTATCCGCCCAATGTAAGCATCAAATTAAAAAATGAAGATGAAATATTTTCATCATTTACTATACCCAAGACTAAAGACAGTGGGGGTATTTGCTAATGTGGTGGGGTCCCCCTCATTTCTGAATTTGCCAGAATGCTGTTAGGAGTTTAAATGAGAATTTACATTTAAAATTTCCCAAAATGTGTGTTTATGTGTACGTGTTCATGTTTTTGTATGTGTGTGGGCATGCAGGTGCTCACAGGTAGGTATGTGCGTGGTGTGTGTGTTTGCGTGTGTACAGGCGTTCACAAGAACGTGTTTTGTGTGTAGGCTTGTGCTCATACGTGGGTCAGGCTGTGTTGGTGTGTGTGGTGTGTTTGCTAGTACGTGTGCAGAGTGCAGGTATGTGTGTGCAGTGCTCACATGCGTGTGTGTGCCTGTGCCTGCACCTCTGGCCTCTCTCACTGGCCAGTCCCCCAGGCGGCTGAGGGGCAGCCCGCCAGGTTCTGGAGGCAGACTGACCGGGGCGGACAAGGAGGCGCCACCGCCTGGACGGGCCGTGCTTGCCTCGGAGCGCTGAGGTGCTCTCACCCGGAGGTGCCTCGCCCGCTGCCCTGGGTCCCTGTCCTTCTCCTGTGTTGCTTGATGTCCTGGCTCCTGTGGGGTCTGGGGGAGGTGCCAGCCCCTCGCTTGGCAGCAGCTGGGCTGAGTGCTGAGACTTGGCCATTGGGAAACACCGCTGGGACGGAGCAGCTGGTGGGGCTGCGGTGTCCGCTGCCGGCCCGGACCCCGCCCGCTGCCTGCGGCCCCCATGTACGCACCTTGACCGTGTGCTGGGGCTTGGGCCCTCGGGCGGGCCGAAGGACCCAGGATTCAGGGAGTGCACCCCTCTGCGGAGGTCTGGGGGCAGGGGGAGCCTGGCACGCACTGAGAGAGGCTCTGCCCCCGGCTCTCTTCTTGGTTGTCTGTCTGTCTGTCTGGCTATCCTAACCCGTCTGCTGCCCACGCCCAGGGTTGGTGGAGCAAAGTGTCAGCTGGCTGGCCTCGGGTGGACCCTGTAACCCCTGACCCTGAGCTGGCGGCCAGGCCTGTCGCCTCCCTGCTGGGCTGTCTTGCCTCCTCCACTCCCACCCCTGCCCAAAGCGGGCTATTGTCTGGCCCAGGGTCGTGGTGGAGGCTCCGGGGAGCCAGCCAGGTCCAGGTCGGGGCAGATGGGGGCTCACCTGGACTGTGGGAGGTCTGTGTTCTCACGCTCCACCGGAGGCCCCTGTGTGGGGGCTGCCCCCGCGCCCTGGCTGGGGGGCGAGTGTAGCTGAGGAGGAGGCCAGAGCGCGTCCGCCAGGAGAGCGGCCCTCGCTGTTTTCCTTGGGTGGTGATCGTGTGGAAATGGTACCTGGTTTCCTGACGCTTCTCTCCACCCCCCCATCTGAGCTGGTCTGGAGTCGTCGGTGCGTCGAGGAGGCTGGTCCTAGGGCAGCAGGTGGAGGGCAGAAGGCAGAGGTAGTGGCCGCTGACCCTGCTGTGGGAGCCCGTCCTTCAGCAGAAGGGCCTCTCCAACCCCTCCTCCAGGGGGACTCACACAGACCCCGGCTCCATGCGGGGTGGTGCTGTGTTCTGCCTCGCCCCTTGTTTCTCTGCCAAGAGGAAGAGATGTTTATGGCTGATGGATCTGTTAGCGGACCCTGTAAGCATCTCGTGGAGGGCTGGGCTCGTGCGTTTGGGGGGCAGATAAATGGGCAGCCAGATAAAGGCATGTGAAGGCTGACCTCCCCGCCGTCTGCACCTCCGGGGTAGGCTGAGGGGGTCCTGAGTGATAGGTCAGGGGTGACTGGCTCCTCGCATCACCACCCAAAGGTTATTTTTCGGGATGGGGTGGTCAGTCATGATTGCTAGACTCTCCCCCAGAGTCAGAGACAGCTGGTGGTCTCTGGAGACGAGGGGCCTGTTGGTGGCCTGGGGTGGTGCAGTCTTGGCAGCGTGAGGGGGCCCACACCCAGCACAGGGCAGGCACAGCCGGGGCCACTGTGCCTGGAGGGTCTACCGGGAGGGGGACAGCTCGTACACAGCACAGCCCAGACTGACCAGCAAAACTCAGGATCTTAGAATTGCAATGATGGGCTGGGTGATAACCAAAAATTTCCCGGGAAAAGCTGCCCTAAGGTAACATATACAGATGACACCACCCTAAAGGCAGAGAGCAAAGAGGAACTAAAGAGCCTCTTGATGAAAGTGAAAGAAGAGTGAAGAAGCTGGCTTAAGACTCAATATTCAAAAAACTAAGATCATGGCATCCATTCCCATCACTTCATGGCAAATAGATGGGGAAAAAGTGGAAACAGTGATAGATTTTATTTTCTTAGGCTCCAAAATCACTGTGGACGGTGACTGCAGCCACGAAATTAAGACGTTTTCTCCTTGGAAGAAAAGCTAAGACAAACCTATACCCTGTATTAAAAAGCAGACATATCACTTTGCAGACAAACGTCTGTATAATCAAAGCTTTGGTTTTTCCAGTAGTCATGTATGGACTATGGAGAAGTTGGACTATGTGAGAGTTGGACTATGAAGAAACCTGAGCGCCGAAGAATTGATGCTTTCAAATTGTGGTGTTGGAGAAGACTCTTGAGAGTCCCTTGAACTGCAAGGAGATCCAATCAGTCCTTCCTAAAGGAAATCAGTCTTGAGTGTTCATTGGAAGGACTAATGCTGAAGCTGAAACTCCAATACTTTGGTCACCTGATGCAAAGAACCAACTCACTAGAAAAGACTCTGAAGTTGGGAAAGATTGAAGGCAGGAGAAGGGGACAGCAGAGGATGAGATGGTTGGATGGCATCACATACTCTACGGACATTAGTTTGAGCAAACTCTGGGAGATTGTGAAGGACAGGGAAGCCTGGCATGCTGCAGTCCATGGGGTCACAAAGAATTGGACATGACTTAGTGACTGAACAACAACAAAGATAACAGTGACTGCTAGAAGTTTATTTCTGTCTTAAAGAAGAAATCCGGGGGTAGGTGATCCTGAAGTGGTATCAGGACTCCAACTGCCCTCAAGGATCCAGGGTCTCTCCTTGCTGCTTCCTCAGCAGTGGCTTCTGTCTGCAAGGTCAGCTTGTCTGCAGGAGTGCCAACCATCACGTCATCATCTCTGCATTGGTGAGCAGAGAAGGTGAAAGTGGAATGGGAAACGTAGGACTTTCGCCGGTTACCTGGTAAGTATGGAACCTTCCCTCAGGCACATCCCAATACTCTCCTGCTCTATCTCACTCCCACACTTAGCTGCTTGCCTGCAGATGAGGTTGCCCCCTTGGCTTCTGGGCGCAAGCCCCTCCCCACCCTGCCTGACCAGTGGTGGTTCCGTCCTTGAGCCCGGCCACCTGTCGCACGGTCACCAAGCCCTGACCTGCTGTGGTGAGGTCTGCACACGGGACGGGGCACAGCTACGGGCCGCGGGCCCCTCTTCCAGGAGGCTCTGGGGTGTCCCCGATGGGCTGCCCCGGCAGGAAAGGGCGGGCTCTGGGGGCTGGGGGCATGCGGACACTTATGGGGGCCTGGCTTCTTCTGGTGCTGAGCTAAGAACTTAGAGGCATTTGTGAAGCTGTGCATTGACTGTGTTTAAGGTATTTTAACATAAAGGTGACTTTCTAGCCAATAAAAAGTTTGGAGAAAAGTAATGGGAAAATTTAGAGTGATATATGTCCAGTAAAGTTCCTCACGGCTTTGCTCACGATGGCAGACTTGGCACCGGGTTCAAGGATGGAGGCCGGGTAGGCGGACTGCACCCCAGCTGCAGACTGGGCGACATCAGACATTCAGAAGCACGCGTACTGCTGTGTGCTGGGTGAGAGGAGCAGGCCCGCAGGCGAGGTGCTCGGTGGGATTCCCTGCAGGCACCAGAGACGTGCGGACATCAGCCCCGCAGCGGGGATGGAGGGTGACTTTTATCATCGTCTGTGTCGTCCTTTTTATTACCTGTTTCCAATTTTTCCTAAAATGAAAACCCACTGCTTGTGTAATAAAAAATACTCAAAGGGATCAGAAAAAGAGGCCCATTTCTCATTTCTCTGAGACAAACCCGGTTGCCATGGAGAGCGGGTGGTTGTCAAGGCGGCGATTGGCTAGTGCTGGAGGCGGGTGGGTGCTCGCCTGGAGCCTGAGCCAGCGCAGCCCTCAGACCGCACTGCGGACCCAGCAACAGCATGGACGGGGCGGACGTGTGGGCCAAGACCTTGGCCCAGCTGATGGCCCAGAAGAAGCCCCAGGACACCTGGGAACTGGTCCCCCAGGAGAACCTGGCCTTGGGGCACCTGGACAGCAGTGGTTTCCAGTACCGGCTTCGGGGGCTCTCGAGGTGCGGCGGGGGGCCCCTGTGGGGTCCCAGGAGGCAGAGGGTGGGGGATGGGGTGGGGTGGCAAGGTTACTTCACCACCAGCCAGGGCCGGGTGTGGCCTGGCCCTTGAGGGAGGCAGGAGCCGGGCGTGTGTCTGCCTGGCCTTGGCTCCCAACAGGTGGGTGGGCGGGCCAGGAGCTCCCTGTCCCTTCCGGGCAGCGGGGGTGTTGGGGGAGCAGTGTGTCTGTTACCTGCAGTGCAGGCACCTGAGTCCCTGCCTGCTGGGCACCTTCAGGCCAGTCGGGGGCCCTGCCCAGGGGCGGTTGGCACGGGGTGGATGGCTTTCCGCCTGTGGCAGACTTTGTTCACCGCAGCATCTCCTCGTTTCCTTGGCGGCGCTGACAGCGGGAGCAGGGTGGGTCTCTGCCCTGCCCTGCAGATGGCCTGAGCGGATGGACCGGGAGGGCTTGGGCCCAAGAGGGAGGAGGCAGTCCCGGCTGGGGCTGTGGCTGAGCGGGGGCCACGTCGGGAGCCCCGGGGACCGTGGGTCACCATGCGAACCGTGCCCTCCCTCATGAGGACAGCCAGCGTCAGACAAGTAGCCACAACCCAGACCAGCAGCGGGGTCTCCCAGGGGCCAGCTGGGAGGGGGCCGGAGGGAGAGGGGGCCGTGTGGACCCCCGCGGGCAGCTGTCCTTTGACACAGCTGCCCCTGCTCCCTAGCGTCTGAAGCGCCGGGGGTCAGGAGTGTGGTGAGAGGCTAGCTTTCCCAGGTGTCAGCAGGTGATGGCATCGGGGGCTCCTTGCCACCAATAACTGTCCCCCGGAGGAGCCGTCGCCCACGGGCTGCACGAGCACCCTAGCATTGGTTGGATTTTGGTTTTCACAGACACAGACGCGCCAGCTGGTGGGACGGTCACTAGTGCAGACCCACGTCTCCACGTCCAGCCATGACGCGCTGCTTAATTAACAAAGGAGGAAGCTCCGTCCCAAGGACACCATGCGTGTCCAGGTGCTCCCCAGCCATGCGTAGCCGGAGGCTGCAGGTGGGGGTGTGGGGGGCGGGAAGCCCACCATCAGGGGACGTTCTGGTGGATTGGCCTGGGGGTCAATCAATTGGAGAGAGGGGGATACAGGGCCTTGGCCTCTGGAGCAGCACCCTTGCGGGTGAGGGTTGGACACGCAGTCCTGGGAGTGCACTGGCCCAGGGCCACAGGGCCACCCAGCCTCCCGGCCGCCCCCTACACCCAGTTCTCCCTGCACCCCCCATGGCCCCTCTCCTGGGGCACAGGCTCCCCCTTTCTGCAGCCCCCCCTGCCCTGCCCCCTGGGCACCACAGACGGCCCTCACTCCCACCGGGTCCCGGTGGTGTCTCCTAGGGGCGCTGAGACCCTGGGTCGCCAGGACAGAGCAGCAGCAGACGTAGCGCTGAGCCCAGAAGGGCCCAGGCAGCATGCTTGGCCACCCGGGGCGTGTTGGGGCCAAAGGATGGAAGGCCTCTGCTTGGGCGCCTCAGGCTGGGGGGCCTCGGGGGCGCACACGGACAGGCTGTGGGGCCGTGGGGGCGCGCACGGGCTGGGGCGCGGGGGCGCGCACGGACAGGCTGTGGGGCCGCGGGGGCGCGCAGGGCAGGCGGGCCGAGCCCTCGCCTACCTGCCTCTCTCCTCCACAGGCTCCAGTGCGGCCGCTGCCAGTGGGGCTGGGCCTCGGCCCACGTGCACGTGCTCTTCCACCTGTGGTGGGACGAAGCCAGCCGGCGCGGGCTGGTCAAGATGCGGGTCTGGGGCCAGCGGTGCCGGCGGTGCCCGCCCGGAGGGGCCGAGTGCCGCGTCAGCCTACTGAACGTGCGGCTCTTCCTGGGCAAGCTGGTGCGGTTCATCGCGCAAAAGTGCTACGCGGAGGGTCCCGGCTCCGACCAGGGCCCCGAGGTCTGCTTCGGCGAGCGCTGTGAGGCCTGCGACCTGGGGGTCTGCTTTTTCCAGCAGCCGCCTGACCCCGCCTGGGGGCCCGAGGGCAGGAGCGCCGGCAGCATCAAGGGCAGGTTCACCTTGTACTCCAGTGGCGACGAGGCTGCCCCCGCTGCCGGTAGGCAGCTGCGCACGCTGGGCCGCGGGCTGCTAGTCGACCGCCCCGGGGGCTGCACCCCCGACGCCATCGCCGTTCCCCTGTACGTGGCCGACTTCATCAGGAGCCCCATCGCCGAGGGCAGGGACTTCTGCGGCCAGGCCGAGGAGGTCATCACCATCCCCTTCTCCCTCGGGCGCAGGGCCCGGGGGCTGGCAGGTGAGCCCGCTGGCGGGAGGCACATCATCGGCAGGGGCTCCCTCTACCTGCCCGCCAGCTCCAAGGCCACGTCCAGGGGCAGACGCTTCCCGGTGAATATCAAAGCCCCTGTCTTTCACGGCAAGGGGCTCCTGCTCAGCGGCGCGAAGGCAACCACGGGCTTCATCTACAAAGGGCTCGGCTGCGTGTCTGAACCCGACGAGGGCGAGGACGGGGATGAGGACGAGGACGAGGACGCCGACTGGGGCACCCCGTCCAGCAGCACTAGGCTTGTCCCGGTTGGAGGCAGCCCGCGGCCCATGACCTACATCGTCGGCCTCATGGACAACGGGGAGGGCTCGGTCACCTTTCCCTCCTCCTTGACTGACGTGCTCCTGGAAGACGCCGACCCGTTCGACCTGGTCCACGGCTCCCTCACCTTCCCATTCATGTTCGCTTATGAGGGCCGGGCGGCAGCCTCCTCTGCCAGTGGCCCTGAAGGCAGAGGGCAGGTGGCTGGTGGCTGCGGTCCCCCTGCCGCGGGCCGTGAGCCCCTCCCGGGGACTGATGCGGGCAGCTGGGTGCCCCTGGGCGAGGGCTCCATCACCGTCCCCTTCTCTGTCTTCAGTGTTATCCAAAGCAAGAGCTCCGGGAGCAAAGCCAGGGGCCCTCAAGGCGATGGCCTGGTGCCCTGGGGCTCGTCCAAGAAGCCGAAGCAACCGGGGCCCCGGGAGGCCAGGTTCCGCCACCCGCCCCCCGGGGACGAGGGCTTCTGCTGGGCTGAGGGCTTCTGCTTCGACCCCTACGAAGAGGTCTGGATCTGGGTCTCGCTGGCCGTTTGTGTTCTCTGGATAATGTACCTGTGCAAGTTCAGCCCTGACCGCTCCCCGTGGGTATGAAGGGTGGCGCCTCCTGTCGGTCCCCTGGGGGACCCCCTCCAGGGGTGCTGCCTGGGCGCCTGGCAAGCAGCGATCCCCAGCCCCAGCTGCCCCGCCCGCCTCGCTTCCGCCCGCCTCGCTTCCGTGTTCCATCTCCGCGGTGAGTCCTGGTGTTGTGGGCGCTCACGCCGTGACCACTCCCCGAGCTGATCGTGTGTGTCCCAGGCGCTCTGAATGTGTGTTACACTCCAATAAATAAGAGTTAACAGGCAGCAGCCACACGGTCTCCCGCTGAGCTGAGGGTGTGCAGGGGAGGGCGGTGGGCACAGGGCAGCCGACCCCCGGGGCCCCGGTCCCATGGTGACCCTTTCCTGCGGTGCCACTGGATCTCTGGACGTGATGCTTGGGCCGGTTCAGCACAAGCTGCGGGTGGGGAGACCACCACCACCTCCTCAGGAAGATGAAAGCCCCTCCAGGTGTGGTTGATGAGCCCCCCCCCCCCCCCAGGGCCCAGGAGCTGAGGAGGTACCTTCCCTGAGTGAGGGGAAGGGGCCCACTCAGCACCTTACCAGATTTTGTTCATGGTTCCCGGGAACATTTTCATCCACAGCGCTTTTCAAGAAGCGCCATCCGCTTGAGGTTCCTTGTGTCTACACCCTGGATTCCCATCTTAATGGCCCAGGATCCAGTTCTAAGGGGCAGGGCTGTTGGGCCGTGTGGGTCCCAGGCAGCAGGGCATGACCGGGGGCAGCTGGGCGGGGTCACCCTGTCCCTCCCCTCACACAGACTGGCCCCAGGGCCCTGGGGGGCTGCGGAATGTCTGGAGGGCCTTGGGGTCCGAGACTTGGGTCCCCGGTCGGATGGGAGGTTTGGGAAGGCCTGCCTTGTGGGGAGGGGTAGGTGGCCAGACTCTTCGCTGCAGGGCCCTCTGTCCACATGGGCCAGGGTGGATCTGGGAGATTCTGCCCTTGGGCCAATCTCCAGGTGAGGGGGAAGGTAGGGGAGGGCTCCCCACAGAGGGGCTGCCTGGACGGAGGGGAGGGGGTGGGCTTTGATGTCAGCATCCTGCCCAACGGGACCCCACATGGCACCAGAGCGCGGAAGGCTCCAGGCCACGTGGATGGCCACAAGGCACCGGACCTGAGGCTTGACACTCACACAGCTGAGCCGAGCCTGCCAGAACACTGCGGCTAGGCCCCAATAATCTCTGATACACTAACCACTGCGACAGGACACGACAGGTGAGACCTCACTTGTAGGGCTGGATCCACTCTCCCACACTCAGTGTTCTGTCTACACTGGGTGAGACCCCTCTCACAGGGCAGGATCCACCCTCCCACCCTGGGTGTTCTGTCTACACTGGGTGAGACCCCTCTCCCAGGGCAGGATCCACCCTCCCACCCTGGGTGTCCTGTCTGCACTGGGTGAGACCCCTCTCCCAGGGCAGGATCCACCCTCCCACCCTGGGTGTCCTGTCTGCACTGGGTGAGACCCCTCTCCCAGGGCAGGATCCACCCTCCCACCCTGGGTGTCCTGTCTGCACTGGGTGAGACCCCTCTCCCAGGGCAGGATCCACCCTCCCACCCTGGGTGTCCTGTCTGCACTGGGTGAGACCCCTCTCCCAGGGCAGGATCCACCCTCCCACCCTGGGTGTCCTGTCTGCACTGGGTGAGACCCCTCTCCCAGGGCAGGATCCACCCTCCCACCCTGGGTGTCCTGTCTGCACTGGGTGAGACCTCTCTCCCAGGGCAGGATCCACCCTCCCACCCTGGGTGTTCTGTCTGCACTGGGTGAGACCCCTCTCCCAGGGCAGGATCCACCCTCCCACCCTGGGTGTTCTGTCTGCACTGGTGAGATCTCCCCTAGGACAGGATGCACACACCCCCTCCCATCTGGAGGCTTGCCAGGGGCTGTGGTGCCCACAGCGGTGTGTCCTGTCTTCAGACCTGTGACCTCCCGGGGGGCAGCCCCCGCTGCAGTGCTGGTCACCGCATGGTTTCCAGCTTCTAGATAAACTGAAATTGTTCCTGAGATGCAAAGCTGTCCCTGGATGGCTCAGACCGGACAGGGCAGCAGCAGACAACTTCAGGGCTGGCCACCCTCCCTGAAGATGGAAGGAGCTTCCCTCCAGGTGCCTGACTAGGGGCTCGAGGCCGAGTCATCCTTGGTCCTGGGGGTCTGTGGCACCTCTGGACAATCCCCTCCAGGGCAGGGGGCCCACACCAGTGCCCGGCTTCCGGGGTCTCCCAATGGTCATCCAGGCCCCCCGGCCCGCAGTGACCTGCCCGCCCCCGACACCGCTGGCCCCCGCTGTCGCCGCGGTCCTGGGCCCGCTGGACCCACAGTGACGCGTGTGTCCCCTGCCCTGCGGCCGCACCGGGACCTCAGCTCTGCCCTTCCCGCGGCCGCCGCCCCGGGAATGCAGAGAGGGGTTGTGGGCCCCTTATAATCCCTGGGCCTCCAGCGCCCCTCGCCCGGGGAACCGGCCAAGAGAGGTGTCCCCTCGGGTGTGACCGCGCAGGAGGACGGGAGCCGAGAGCGCGGGGACCGCAGGGCCCTCCAGCGCGGGGGGAGGGGTGGGGTGGGGGGTAGGGAGACCCAGCATCACGGAGGGCGGGGATCCAGCCCGAGTCGAGCTCCTCCGCGTCCGCGGGCTCTCGGCAGCCGTCACGGGCGCCTCCGCAGCCCGGCCGCCTCTCAAGCCCCCAGCCCGGTCCCTCCCCCAGCGCCAGCCCGGCCCCTCCTCCAGCGCCAGCCCAGCCGCCGCGCGGTTCTGGGTGCCCTCGTGTGGCCGCTGGTGGGAAGTGCAGCCCTGGGAAGGTACTTCAGTCGCTCAGTCGTGTCCTACTGTGCGACCCCATGGACTGCAGCACGCCAGGCCTCCCTGTCCATCGCCAACTCCCGGAGTTTACTCAAACTCACGTCCATTGAGTCGGTGATGCCATCCAACCATCTCATCCTCTGTCGTCCCCTTCTCCTCCTGCCCTCAATCTTTCCCAGCATCAGGGTCTTTTCAAATGAGTCAACTCTTCACATCAGGTGGCCAAAGTATTGGAGTTTCAGCTTCAGCATGAGTCCTTCCAATGCATAGTCAGGACTGATTTCCTTTAGGGTGGACTGGTTAGATCTCCTTGCAGTCCAAGGGACTCTCAAGAGTCTTCAGCACCACAGTTCAAAAGCATTAATTCTTTGTGCTCAGCTTTCTTTATGGTGTAACTCACATCCATACATGACTACTGGAAAAACCATAGACTTGACTAGACACACCTTTTTTTGGCAAAATAATGTCTCTGCTTTTTAATATGCTGTCTAGGTTGGTCATAGCTTTTCTTCTAAGGAGCAAGGGTCTTTCAATTTCATGGCTGCAGTCACCATTTGTAGTGATTTAGGAGCCCAAGAAAATAAAATCTGTCAACTGTTACCATTTCCCCCCTTCTATTTGCCATGAAGTGATGGGACCGGATGCCATGATCTTAGTTTTTTGAATGTTGAGTTTTAAGCCAGCTTTTTCATTCTCTTCTTTCAACCTCATCAAGGTGAGTTCCTTTAATCCTCTTCACTTTCTTCCATTGGAGTGGTGTCATCTACTTATCTGAGGTTATTGATATTTCTCCTGGCAATCTTGATTCCAACTTGTGCTTCATCCAGCCTGGCATTTTGCATGATGTACTCTGCATATAAGTTAAATTAGCAGGGTGAAAATATACAGCCTTAACGTACTCTTTTCCCTATTTGGAACCAGTCTGTTGTTCCAGGTCCAGTTCTATAGATTTCTCAGGAGACTAGTAATGTGGTCTGGGATTCCCATCTCTTTAAGAATATTCCACAGTTTGTTGTGATGCACACAGTCAAAGGCTTTAGTGTAGTCAATGAAGCAGAAATAGATGTTTTTCTGGAACTCTCTTGCTTTCTCTATGATCCAACAGATGTTGGCAATTTGATCTCGGGTTCCTCTGCCTTTTCTAAACCCAGTTTGTACATCTAGAAGTTCTCAGTTCACATACTGCTGAAGCCTAGATTGAAGGGTTTTGAGCATAACCTTACTAGCATGTGAAATGAGTGCAATTGTACGGTAGTTTGAATATTGTTTGGCATTGCCCTTCTTTGGGAATGTGATGAAAACTGACCTTTTCCAGTCCTGTGGTCACTGCTGAATTTTCCCAATTTGCTGGCATATTGAGTGCAACTCTTTAACAGTATCAACTTTTAGGATTTGAAGTAGCTCAGCTGGAGTTCCAGAAGGCACTGCTGTTACTTAACTGTACTGTTCAATTAGCAGGTTCCTTAAAACCCAACAAACTCCATTCATTGTCAGTATCACCAGCATTAATTTTCATGAATAATGTTGTTGTTGTTTAGTAACATTTGACTCTTTTGTGACCCTATGGACTGCAGCCTGCCAGGCTCCTCTGTTCTTAGGGTTCTCCCGGCAAGAATACTGGAGTGGGTCGCCATTTCCTCCTCCAAGGGATCTTCCTGACCTGCATCTCCTGCCTGGCAGGGGGATTTTTTACCATTCAACAAGGAGGTAAGCCCTCATGAATAATTAAATTTCACTTAATTACTTAATTATTCATTCATAATTGATTCAGGAACAGGAGGAGAGCTAGTGCACTATGCCCCCCAGTACTGAGGCATGAAGGCTCTCTAGTGTGAGGTCAGGGCAGCCTCAGGCCGCGGACCCCAGTTAAAACCCTGGGGAGTCTGGGACTCGAATCCAGGACAGCCTGCACCCGCCGCTGTGCAGAGTGAGCCACCAGCTTGGGCCCAATCAAATATCGCAGAGTAATCAATAGCTGCTTTTGTCTAGAAAGCCTCAGAGAGGACTAAAGGCAGACACATTTTAAATGTAATTACTGTTAATTCATCCGAAGTTGGGGGACTCAAGCTGTGAACAGTTCCCTGATTTCTTGCTGTCTAGGGAGAGGCCACAGGACACAGCAAGGGGGACACAAAGCCCTCCTCTCCTCAGGCGGTGTGGGCAGGTTCGGGGGGCCACACGCAGACAGGGGGCTCGACCCGGCCGACCCTGGTTAGCTGGTGACCAGGAGTGTCTGTGCACCTCCGGAGGACGGGGTGGGGTGGAGAGTGTGGGTGGTCCTCCCACAGATGAGTGCTGGGGAGGGCGATCTGCGAGACCTCCTGTCTCAGGACCTGCCCTGCAGGCACCTGGTGGGTGGCTGGGCCCCGCCGGCCGCTGGAAGATTAGAGGACAGACTTTCTGTTTGCCCCCCGCCCCCTTAGTGTGTGCAGAGTGGCTGCATCTGCTCGCCCTCCTCAGGAGAGCCTTCCTTCCTGGGCCGGTGGGCCACGAGGACCCTGACTCACTCTAGGTGTGTAAACTCACCAACATGTGACAGGATGCGCAGCTCTGTCTCAAAAATGTATGTACGTGAGCTTTGACTTCTAACGTGGGAACCGTCCTCACAGCTTCCAGAAGGTCTGTCTCCGGGGTTATAATCCTGAGCTTGGCTAGAATGACATTTTCTCTTTCTTTCTTGGGTTAACTATGGATTAATTTTCATCGACAATTAGGAACACGTCTGTTTCACAGTCCACATGTTCTCGTCAGCCAGGCAGCCTGGCATTGCCTTCTAGAAAGTCTGACAGCTCTGTCAGAACCGGGCTGGTGAGTGTGGGGTCCCCCTGCCACGTGACCTTGAATGGACTGGGCGGGACAGATGGCCTTTTCCAGGAAATCAAACACGTTTTCTGGTCTCTGGGGGCTGGGCTTGCTCCCGGGGCCCTCATAAGAACCACATGCTCTGTACATGCGATTTGAGCCGCTTCGTCCCTTTTCATTTTGAAAGTAACACAAACAACCCTGACTCTCGGGAACAAGGGCTCAGAACTGCTTCCACCGTCCGCTCCCGGGTGCCGCTGGGGCATCTGTTGTTTTTCTCAAGTCTCTTCTCTGGGTTATCATGCAGTATGCTTACCTCTAGATAAAACAAAATGGGATTTGGGGTGTAGCCTTGGAGATATTGGGGGTTCAGTTCCAGACACTGCGATAAAGTGAGTCACATGAATTTTGTGGTTTCCTAGTGCAAATAAAAAGTATGTGTACACCATAGTATAGTCTATTATGTCTGCAATAACATTGTGTACATACCTTAGTTAAAAACCACTTTTTTTGCTAAAAAATGCTAACCAGCATCTGAGCCTGCTCTGCGGGTGGAGGGTCTGGCCTTGATGTTGCTGGCTGCCAACTGATCAGGGTGGTGCTTGCTGAAGACTGGGATTTTAGAACCAGATGGCAGTCAGCGTTGCCTCCCTGACTTCTCCTTTCACCAATGCTTTCTCTGTAGCAGCGATCCTCCTTGTAACCATTGACCCACAGGAGAACTTCTTCCAAAATTGGAGTCCATCCTCTCAGATCCCTGTTGTTCTGTCTGTGGCACACGGGCAGAGTAGATTTAGCGTAATTCTTGAGCTCCCTAGGATTTTCAGGTGGTAAATAGCACTGGCTTCAACTTCATGTCACGAGCTGTATTAGCCCCTAACAAGAGTCCACCTGTCCTTTGAAGTGTGAAGCCAGGCCTTGACTTCTCCTCACTGTGAGAGTCTTAGATGGCGTCTTCCTCCAGTGGAAGGCTGTTTCAGCCACATTAAAAATCTGTCGTTCTTGTGCGGCCCTCCTGAGATCTCAGCTGGAGCTTCCAGAGAACCCGCTGCAGTCCCCACGGCTGCGCTTGCTGCCTTTCCCTTCTCTGTCATGGAGACGCTTCTTTCCTTCCACCTCGTGAACCAGTTTCTGCTGCTTCACACTTCCCTCCTGCAGTTTCCTTGCCTCAGCTCTCACAGACTGGAGGAGAGCTGGGGCCTTCTCTCGATTAGGCTTTGGTCAAGGGTGCTGCCATCCATGAGGGTGCAAAGACTTGGCAACTGAACAGCAAGAGGGAGTGTTGCGGCTGGTCTGACCTTCGGTCCAGACCGCTGCACCTTCCTCCAGATCAGCACGGAGGCTGCTCCTGTGCTCACAGCCCGGCTACTCCTCTGATGCAGGATGCCTCACTCTCCCTGTCTCTCGGTTTTCCACGTGCCTTCCTCACTGAGCCTCTCCGTTTCTAAGTTCTAATTTAAGTGGAGAATCGTGACTCTTCCTTTCACTCAAGCACTTGGAGGTTTTTCAGGCTGGTTGATTGGCCTGGTTTCAAGATTTGTTTAGTCTCAGGGAAAAGGGAAGCCCAGGGAGCGGGAGAAATGGGGGAATGGCTGGTTGGTGGAGTCAGGGCATGCGCAGCATTTGTGGACCGAAGTCGCCTCTGATATGGATGCAGTTTGTAACAGAATTATGTTACTGTTGTAAACAATTAAAATAGTGATAGCAAAGATCATGATCCCAGACCACCATGACCAATATAACAAGGATGAAACAGGTACGCATTGCAAGAATTACCGAAATGTGACATACAGACACAAAGTGAGCAGATGCTGTTGGAAAATGGCCCCGACAGACTTGCTGGGTTCAGGGTCCCCACAAACCGTCACTCTGTAAAAACTGCAACGTCTGTGAAGCACAGAAGGTGAAGCCTGCCAGTTACTCTTGAGAGGACACGTCTCTTCAGTAGGTAGCCAAGTCTGCCTGCCTGGTCTCCTGGGGTTTTTCACTCCCATCCCAGCATGAGCCCCTCCTGGAGCTCCAGCTGGCTGCAGGGGACAGAGGAGGAGGGCCTGTGTGTCCTTCAGGCCCAAGTAAGCCACGGGCGAGACGCCCGAGATGCTTCCTCTAGGAGAGTAGGAGAGCGGGGAGCACACAGAGGGAAGTGGGAGCCCGGACCGCTGGTGCTGGCGCAGCCCCGGTACTCCCAGTGCCTCCTCCGTTTCTCCTCCCGTGCCCACCCTGGGTGACACTCCGGGGAGCACACCACCCTCCCGAGGGTCCCCGGGACTCAGGGACGTGTGAGCCCTGGGGGGACCGTGCACGTGGCAGGCGTGACCCGGGGGCGTCTCTGCTGGGCCAGGTCCCTCTCCTTGCCTGGTGTGTGGGGTGGGAGCTCCGTCCAAATGGGACGTGGGGCCCTGACTTTCCTGGGGCTCTGCCTGCCCTCAGGCCCCCTGTGGGGTGGTTTCCGGGGGGTTTGGGGCCTGGCTGGAAGCCACACAGCGCACATCTGGCTGCTGGAGCTCCCTCCCCGTGACCTCAGTGGAGGGTCCACTGGCGCTGCCCCCACCCCCCCACCCCAGGGTCCAGGTGGGCAGACTGCCAACCCAGCCTGAGTCCACAGCTGAGCTCTTCTGCCCTGGAGGGGCCTTGGGGGCCCCGGGCAGGAGCTGGAGCTGGAGAGGGGGGCAGGTGGCAGGCGGGGAGACCCTGCGATCTCTGCGCTCTGGCCGCCGTCCCCAGAGGCGCCCCTCGTCCCCCCCGACTTCCAGGGCGCTGCCTGCAGGGGCCCCCGCACCCCTGGCTCCGCCCATGCTGGCCGCAGGCCCCTGCTTGGCGAAGGAGGGCGGGGTCCAGGGAGAGCTGCGGCGGAGCCCCTGGGGGTCAGGAGCAGACACAGCTGCTGCCCCCCGTGGGGTGGACTCGGGGAGGGCCCTGCGCCCCGGAGCGCGGGCCGGCCGTGGGTCCTGCGCCGCGGGGCCACCAGGGGGCGGCCTCGGCCTGTGTAGCGCGTCTTCCGGCGCGTGGAGCCGCCGGCGGGACTTGGCGACGCCCCTCCCCTCACTGTGTCCCTGGGCCGGGGTCGGGGCGTGGGCCGCCCCCACCGGGGCTCCCTCCCCCACTCCTGAGAGGATGCAGTCTCTGACTGCCGGGCCCTCGGCCGTCCCGGGCACGCCTGACGAGGGTCGGGGTCAGCGGAGGCGGAGAGGCTGGGCAGCGACTGGGGGCCGCAGGCTTTGCCCACCCCGCCTGGCTTCCAGCTCCTTGCTTTGGACCCCAGCTCCCGCCCCCCAGCCCCGCGGGAACCACGCACAGCGGCCGCCAGAACTTCCCGGGTTAGGGCAGTGCCAGGCTCTTTATTTCTGCAATTTTTCTTTAGTTTTTGAAAGAAGTCTTGAGGGAGGAAACAGACAGGACAGACTCCATCTTGAAAGCAGGACTCCATCTTGGGCCCGACTCTGGACTGTGAGCTCTGTGCCCGGCGCCTACAGAAAGGACAAACCAGCTGGAAAATCAGACACCACCGCCCCCTCCCCCCCCCCCAATGGAGGAGCCCAGGGCGCAAACCTAGACTCTCCATCACCTAAAAGAATAGCCTAATTATCTGTGTAACTGGATAGAATCATATATTCTATTATGCTTATTGGGGTATGACCACAGGCCTATTGATTACTGTCCAGTGTTAACTACTTAGGCTTAAGGCCTACGAATCACGGGTTTAAGGCCTACGAATCACAGGTTAACTTTGATTGTATCTTTTCCTTTGTTCAGACTAGTTTCAGAGAATTTGGGGAGGTGGGTTTGAGCACGTACACTTAGGGTATATAAGGTGTTCACAATAACTGGTGGGGTCCTTGGCTGAGAGGAGACTCTGCCTTGGGCCCGCCGGTGTGATAAGCTGCACTCCTCTGTCTGCATTGTCCTTCTGAGTGAGTGTCTTTCCCGGAACAAGCGGCTACAACAGTCTCGTCCAACCAAAACACAGTGCCGCTTAACCACTGGAAGCAGTTTCATTGTCTTTATTGTGTGGCCTCTGAAACAGCTCCCAGCAAAGACGCAGAGAGGAAGGCCGTCCCTCAGCCTGCCTCCACCCCCAGGGGGCATTGGCCCCCGCGCCTTCTCATTTATCCCTGTTGGCCTTCTGGCTATACCTTGCAGGGTGATTCTGTTGGCAGTTATTCACAACATGTCTTAAGCCTCTGTCTGTTGCCATCTCACAAAAGTTAAGAGCCTCACGGCAGTGTGGCTCCAAATCTCACGTCTATAAACTCCACAAGGCAGCTCCCAGACCGGGTTCCCTGGAAGCAGATGCTGGGAAGGGGTTTGGGGGTTTGGGGGCTCAGGATTTGTTGGAGACACACCGGGAGAGGGCACGGAGATAGCAGAGTTGGGCAGGATGGGGGTCCCTGGGGCTGCCTCGGAATGGCACCCCCTCTCTCCAGAGCCATGGGCTCTTCTCTGCCTGCGTGCTCACTCCCTTTCCCCTCCGAGGCGCCTTGTTGGACAAGACCCTCAGTATTTTTTTCCAAGTGGTACCCGGGGGGTTAGGCGTTGCTCTTCCTTTATTTTGCCTTCTGTTCCATGGTGGGATGATTCCTCTGCCTTCTGGCTCTCTTGCCTTTATCTGCAGTTAAGCCCATCAGTGAAATGTTCATTTCACATGTTGTGCTGTTTCCGTGGCGACCATCGCTTGTGTCTGGCTCTGCTGGGGCCGTTCAAGGCTGCCTCCATCCACCGTCTCCTGGGAGGTGTAGAAGTGTAAGACCCTCCCGTGAGGATGAGGCTCTGCTAACAGAACCCCGTGAGGCATGAGACATCCTTGGTGGGCACCCTCTGCCAGCGCCTGCGGCCTCAGGATGACCTGGGCGGGCTCAGGCAGCCCCTCCAGCAACGCCCTGCTGTTTTAGGCATCATTCTGTGAGTGTCTTTCAAAGCTGCAGCCGTGAGAAGCCCAGCCTGCACACAAGGGCTAGGAGGGATTGGAGAAGACATGGCTGCAGGTGGGGGCACTCGGGGGAGCCGGGCTGCGGCCATAGTGCAGGGGGCCTTCAGTGCGGGGCGGGCCTCAGTGCAGGAGGGGCCTCAGTGCAGGGGGGCCTCAGTGCAGGGGGGGGCCTCAGTGCAGGGGGGCCTCAGTGCAGCGGGGGCCTCAGTGTGGGGGGACCTCAGTGCAGGGGGGCCTTAGTGCGGGGGGGGGGCTCAGTGCAGGGAGGGACTCAGTGCGGCGGGGGGGCTCAGTGCAGGGGGGCCTTAGTGCAGGGGGGTGGCTCAGTGTAGGGGGACCTCAGTGCAGGGGGGCCTAAGTGCAGGGGGGGGCTCAGTGCAGGGGGCCTCAGTGCAGGGGGCTCAGTGCAGGGGGCCTCAGTGTAGGGGGAGCTCAGTGCAGGGGGGCCTCAGTGGCAGGGGGTCCTCAGTGCAGGAGGGCCTCAGTGCGGGGGTCCTCATGCAGGAGGGGCGCCCAGTGCGGGGGGGCGCTCAGTGCAGGGGGGCCTCAGTGCAGGGGGGGCCTCAGTGCAGGGGGGCGACTCAGTGCAGGGGGGGCGACTCAGTGCAGGGGGTGCTCAGTGCAGGGGGTCCTCAGTGCAGGGGGGAGCTCAGTGCAGGGGGGAGCTCAGTGCAGGGGGGAGCTCAGTGCAGGGGGTGCCTCAGTGCAGGAGGGGGACTCAGTGCGGGGGGGCTCAGTGCAGGGGGGCCTCAGTGCAGGCGGGGGGCTCAGTGCAGGGGGGGCCTCAGGACAGGGAGGGCCTCAGTGCAGGGGGTCCTCAGTGCAGCGGGGAGCTCAGTGCAGGGGGGGCCTCAGTGCAGGGGGAGCTCAGTGCAGGAGGGGGACTCAGTGTGGGGGGCGCTCAGTGCAGGGGGTGCCTCAGTGCAGGGGGTCCTCATGTGCAAGGGGTCTCATGCGGGGGGGACTCAGTGCAGGGGTTCCTCAGTGCAGGGGGGTCCAGTGCAGGGGGTCCTCAGTCGCAGAAGGGGGAGCTCAGTGGGCAGGGGGGCCTCAGTGCACGGGGGTCCTCAGTGCAGGGAGGGCCTCAGTGGCAGGGGGTCTCAGTGCAGGAGGGGGCCGCTCCTCAGTGCGGGGGGGCGCTCAGTGCAGGGGGGCGTCAGTGCAGCGGGGGGCTCAGTGCAGGGGGGCCTCAGTGCTGGGGGGCCTCAGTGCAGGGGGGGCCTCAGTGCAGGGGGACCTTAGTACAGGGGGCCCTCAGTGCAGGGGGGGCGCCTCAGTGCAGGGGGTGCCTCAGTGCAGGGGGGGCTCAGTGCAGGGGGTGCCTCAGTGCAGGGGGGCGCTCAGTGCAGGGGGGGGCCCAGTGCAGGGGGGCTCGTGCAGGGGGGCTCAAGTGGCAGGGGGGGCTCAGTGCAGGGGGGGCCTCAGTGCAGGAAGGGGGGCCTCAAGTGCAGGGGGTCCTCAGTTGCAGGAAGGGGCCTCAGTGCAGGGGTCCTCAGTGCAGGGGGGTCCTCAGTGCAGGGGGTCCTCAGTGCAGGGGGGGTCCTCAGTGCAGGAGGGGGACTCAGTGTGGGGGGGCGCTCATTGCAGGGGGGCCTCAGTGCAGGGGGGGCCTCAGTGCAGGGGGGCGACTCAGTGCAGGGGGGGCTCAGTGCAGGGGGTCCCAGTGCAGGGGGGAGCTCAGTGCAGGGGGGCCTCAGTGCAGGAGGGGACTCAAGTGCGGGGGGGGGCCTCAGTTGGGCAGGGGGGGGGGGCCCCCTCCAAAAAAAAAGTGCAGAGCGGGGGGCTCTGCAGGGGTCCCAGTCAGGGAGGGCCCTCAAGTGCGGGGGGCCTCAGTGCAGGAGGTGGGCCCAGTGCAGGGGGTCTCGTTTGCAGGGAGGGCCTCAGTGCAGGGGTCTCAGTGCAGGGAGGGGGACTATCAGTGCAGGGGTCCTCAGTGCAGGGGGGGCCTCAGTGCAGGGGGTCCTCAGTGCAGGGGGGGCCTCAGTGCAGGAGGGGGACTCAGTGCGGGGGGGGCTCAGTGCAGGGGGGCCCTCAGTGCAGGAGGGGGACTCAGTGCAGGCGGTCCTCAGTGCAGGGTGGGCCTCGGTGCAAGGGGGCCTCAGTGCAGGGTGGGCCTCGGTGCAAGGGGGCCTCAGTGCAGGGGGTCCTCAGTGCAGGGGGGGCCTCAGTGCAGGAGGGGGACTCAGTGCGGGGTCCCATGTGCAGGAGGGGGACTCAGTGCAGGGGGTCCTCAGTGCAGGGGGGGCCTCAGTGCAGGGGGTCCTCAGTGCAGGGGGGGGGCCTCAGTGCAGGGGGTCCTCAGTGCAGGGGGGGCCTCAGTGCAGGGGGCGCCTCAGTGCAGGAGGGGGACTCAGTGCGTGGGGGGCTCAGTGCAGGGGGGGGGCCTCAGTGCAGGGGGTCCTCAGTGCAGGGAGGGCCTCAGTGCAGGGGGGCACTCAGTGCAGGGGGGAGCTCAGTGCAGGGGGGGCTCAGTGCAGGGGGGGCTCAGTGCAGGGGGGGCCTCAGTGCAGGAGGGGGCCTCAAGTGCAGGGGGTCCCAAGTGCAGGAGGGGGACTCAGTGCAGGGGTCCTCAGTGCAGGGGGGTCCTCAGTGCAGGGGGTCCTCAGTGCAGGGGGGGTCCCCAGTGCAGGAGGAGGACTCAGTGTGGGGGGGCGCTCATTGCAAGGGGGCCTGCAGTGCATGGGGGGGCCCTCAGGTGCAGGGGGGCGACTCAGTGGCAGGGGGGGCTCAGCTGCAGGGGTCCTCAGTGCAAGGGGGGAGCTCAGTGGCAGGGGGGCCTAGTGCGGAGGGGGACTCAGTGCGGGGGGGGCTCGTGCAGGGGTCCCTCAGAGTGCAGGGAGGGCTCAGTGCAGGGGGGGCCTCAAGTGTCAGGAGGGGGCTCAGTCAGGAGGGGGGCCTCAGTGCAGGAGGCCTCAGTGCAGGGGGTCCTCAGTGCAGGGGGGGCCTCAGTGCAGGAGGGGGACTCAGTGCGGGGGGGGCTCAGTGCAGGGGGTCCTCAGTGCAGGGAGGGCCTCAGTGCAGGGGGGGCCTCAGTGCAGGAGGGGGCCTCAGTGCAGGGGGTCCTCAGTGCAGGGGGGGCCTCAGTGCAGGGGTCCTCAGTCAGGGGGGGGCCTCAGTGCAGAGGGGACTCAAGTGGCGGGGGGGGCTCAGTGCAGGGGGGCCCTCAGTGCAGGAGGGGACCTCAGTGCAGGCGGTCCTCATGCAGGGTGGACCTCGGTTGCAAGGGGGCCTATTGCAGGGTTGGCCTCGTGCAGGGGGCCTCAAGTGCAAGGGGTCCTCAGTGCAGGGGGTGCCTCAGTGGCAGGAAAAGGGGGACTCAGTGCAGGGGGTCCTCAGTGCAGGAGGGGGACTTATCAAGTGCGGAGGGGGGACTCATGGCAGGGGTCCCTCAGATGCAGGGGGGGCCTCATTGTTTTGTGCAGGGGGTCCTGCAGTGCAGGGGGGGGCTCAGTGCAGGGGGTCCTCAGTGCAGGGAGGGCCTCAGTGCAGGGGGGCGCCTCAGTGCAGGGAGGGCCTCAGTGCAGGGGGGTACTTGTGCAGGGGGCCTCAGTGCAGGGGGGGCTCAAGTGCCAGGGCTCAAGTGCAGGGGTCCTCAGTGCAGGGGGGGGGCTCAGTGCAAGGGGGCCTCAGTGCAGCGGGGCCTCAGTGCGGGGGGGCGTTAGTGCGGCGGGGGGGTTGCTCAGTGCAGGGGGTCCTCAGTGCAGGGGGGAGCCCAGTGCAGGGGGGGCTCAGTGCAGGGGGTCCTCAGTGCAGGGGGGAGCTCAGTGCAGAGGGGGCCTCAGTGCAAGGGGGCCTCAGTGCAGCGGGGCCTCAGTGCGGGGGGGCGTTAGTGCGGGGGGGCCTCAGTGCAGGAGGTCCTCAATGCAGGGGGGGCCTCAGTGCAGGGGGTCCTCAGTGCAGGGAGGGCCTCAGTGCAGGTGAGCCTCAGTGCAGGGGGTCCTCAGTGCAGGGGGTCCTCAGTGCAGGGGGGCCTTAGTGCAGTGGGGGGCTCAGTGCAGGGGTCCTCACTGCAGGGCTGGGGCCTTAGAGCAGGGGGTACCTTTGTGCAGGGCCGGGGCCTTAGTGCAGGGGGGGCCTTTGTGCAGGGATAGGGCTGAGGCAAATTACACTGCTAGACTCAAACGCACTGGCGTTGGCGGACTAGACCCTCTGAGGGTGATGAACCCACGTGGGCGGAGAAGCAGAGTCAGCCTCTCCCAGGGGGATGGTGAAGGCCTGTTCATCCCGGAATGGCTGGGGGTCCTGAGACAGGCCGCAGGCCCTTGTCCTGGCCGCTCTGGGCTCTGCCTTCTCGTCCACAGATGGTGCTGCCCCGAGTGGGGCTCCTTTGCTAGAGGTCCCCGAGTCCCCCCCCCCCCCCCACATAGCACCCTGGTCCCCCTACCCTAGTCAAAAGTAACCTGAGAGGATCCTGGTGGGGAGGGCAGGGCTTTGTTCTGGGGTGTGTGAGCAGGAGGTGGGCTGTGTCGTTACACAGACACCCCCATGCCTGGCTTTTGGAGCCTCAGGCCTCACGTGGTCAAGTTCCAGCTTCTGTGCTCTTCCCTGTCACCCATCCTCGGGTCGGATCTCCTGGGGGTTGGGGGTGGGGAGGCCCTCGGCACAGGGGAGGAGGGGTCTGTGCAGAGGGGTCCCTGGGCTCATGCTGCGGGAGGGGGCCAGGCTGAGTCTGAGGGGCGGGTTCGGGAGGCTTGCCTGCCTGCTGAGGGGCTCTGGCCCGTTGTATCCTCTCCCGTTTGTGCATAAGAATAATCACTTGTTTTTGGATTTTATGAAGTGAAGTGAAAGTCGCTCAGTCGTGTCTGACTTTGCAATCCCATAGACTAGTCCATGGAATTCTCCAGGCCAGAATACTGGAGTGGGTAGCCTTTCCCTTCTGCAGGGAATCTTCCCGACCCAGGGTTGGAACCCAGGTGTCCTGAATTGCAGGCGGATTCTTTACCGGCTGAACCACCAGGGAAGCCCAGGGATTTTCTTTCTTTCTTTTTAGCCCAGGGGTTTTCTGAGACATGCTTCTGACCGATTGCCCGTGAAGGGTGAAGTGTGTGTGACACAGGCCTTGCCACACCGGTGAGCCTGCAGCCCTGCGGCCTCCGGGGAGGGCTGGACGGAGCTGAGTCAGGCCGGTGCTGCCTCCCCCATGTCCTTGGCAGGCGAGTGGACCTGCGGGCGGCCCCAAGGCCCCGCTCGGCCGCCCGCGGTGACCGTCCAGGTGGGCGACACCCACCCCGCCCCCACCCTCCCGGCTTCATGCCTGGGCCTCCCCTGACCCTGGCGGCCTCAGCAGCCACATTCAGGAAGTTCTCTCCCAGCCATTTCCACCCTGGGTTCTAACCAGTTTCCCCACCTGAGGCTACAGAGGGTACGACTAGTTGGTACAGCTATTTCTGTAACAATCATCACAAACTTAGACACTTTAAGCAGCTCAGATGAACTTCCTTCCAGCTCTGGAGCAGGTCTCCAGCTGAAATTGAGGTGCCTCAGGGCCGTGTCCAGATTCCAGAGGCTGCGAACCCCTTGCCGTGGTCCCTCTGCTGTTTCCACCTCTCATCTTCTCTGACTCTGACCTTCCTGCCTCTGAGAGGGTTAATAGTCAGGTAGGAAGGCCAGAGGTCTCAAGCAGCAGGAGGAAATAAACTGCAAGTGGAAGACTTTTTTCTTTCCCTCCTCTATACAGAATTAAAGGAGGCTTCTTTTAATTCTGTGTTGCCATGACCACACTTGATTCTGCTTGAACTTAACTTTGCGCTGCTCGTGCCTCAGTAAACCCATGCGTTTTTCTTGTGTGTGTGTTAGTTGCTCAGTTGTGTCCGACTCTGTGACCCCATGGACTGTACCCTGCCAGGTTCCTCTGTCTGTGGAATTTCCCAGGCAAGAATACTGGAGTGGGTTGCCATTTCCTTCTCCAGGGGATCTTCCTGACCCAGGGATCAAACACAGGTCTCCTGCATTGCAGGTAGATGCTTTACCATCTGAGCCTATGCTATGTTAATGAAACTATGTATTTGCTTTGGAATCTGCCTTTTTTCAAATCCGTTCTCCCTAAGACTAACCTTTTTCTCAAACCTTGAGTTGATAGTGGCTCAGCAAACCAGTGCGTCTTACACTCTTGGAAATGTTTTCTTAAACTATGTTAATGAAACTATGTATTTGTTGGAAATCTGCCTTTCTTCAAGATTCATGTCAATTGTTTTATGGCCGAAGATGACTCCCCTTGTGTCATTCTATCTCAAAATGCATGTTGTGGCAGAGGGACCCAGGGCAACTGTTTCAGTCTTGAGGTGTTTGATTTATCTGACTAGTAGCTTGCTAGCACGTATAAAATGCCTTGCTAAAAACTAGCAAGGGGGCACTCTTTCTGTCCCCTTCTGATGTCTATGTCTCAAAAGCTTTCTCTGTCTCTTTTATGCTTCAATAAAACTCTGCTACACAAAAGCTCCGAGTTATTAAGCCTTGTCTCTGGCTCCAGATCCAAACCGTCTCCTCCGGAGGTCACCAGTCCTAGCTCAGCTCACGGCTCATAGTTGTGACCTTTCACTTCCCACCTTTTCCCAGCTATGTTGAGATATAATCAATACAACAGGTTGTGTAAACGTACAGTGGTGATTTGATGCATGTACATGTCATGAAATGATTCCATGATAAGGTTAGCTACCATCTCCATCACCTCATATAGGTACCTTTTGTGTGTGTGTGTGTGAGGGGGGGATAAAATTTAAGACCCACTTTCTCCACAGCTTCCAAGCACACGGTGCAGTCCTGTAACTAGAGTCCCCAGCCTGGGCATCAGTCCGAGAGGTTCTGAACTTAGAGCTGGAATTTGTGTCCTTGACCCACATGTCCCTGCTCCCCCCGCCCCTCCCAGCAGCTGGTAACACCATTGACTCTCTGTATCATTTCCCACTCTACTCCACACGTCAGTGAGGTCCTAGGGCTTCCGTCTTTCTCTGTCTGGCTTTGTTGTAGTTGTTCAGTCGCTCAGTTGTGTCCGACTCTTTGTGACCACATGGATGGCAGCACTCCAGGCCTCCCTGTCCTTCACCATCTCCTGGAGTTTGCTCAAACTCATGTCCATTGAGTCAGTGATGCCATCCAACCATCTCCTCCTCTGTCTGGCTTATTTCAGTTTAATGTTGTCCAGGTCCAGCCCTGTCATCACAAATGGCAGGATTTCCTTCTCATGGCTGAAGAGCTGTGTATGTATATACACCGCGTCTTCTCTGCCCATCCAGGCGTCTACAGACCCTTCACTGTTTTGTGAATGATGCTGCGGTGCACACGGGTGCAGGCGTCCTTCTGAGCCAGTCAGCTGCCCCCTCCTACGAGGACCCGTGTGCTGACACTGGTCCTTCCAGAATGATGCCCCGTTTCAAAACCCCTAACTTAACTCCCTCTGAGAAGTTGCTGGGTATGAAGGTCACATGCTCACAGGTTCTGGGATCAGGACGTGGACACTGAGGGGGGCATCGTCCCGCTGACCATGGTGTGGCTCAGGTGGCCCCGAGCATTCTGCACAAAGTCTCTGTCTCCCCAGGAGGAGAAAAGTCTGCTTACAGTGCTGGGTGGTGTCCTAGACAGGGTTTAAATTCACCCTGCTCACATGGCCTTCTCTCGGCGGGGACCACTGCGCTGCAGCGCAGCCCTGTCACGCACTGCTCCTTGGGTGGGGCCAGGGCGGGGCTGCCCCCCATTGTCCCTCTCAGACTCTCATCCTGGGCTGGGCCTGTCCTCTGCACAAGGGTGGGGCCTGGCCCCTTGCTCACCCGGCTGTGTCCACAGATGCCCCTAGGGGCCTGGCCGAGGCCCCATGTCTCCCCTGCCCAGTCCTGCTGACCTCTTGCCTTCTTGGGCCCCCTGGCAAGCACCCTGCACCCCACTCTGATGGCCCCCTGTCTGCCCCTGGGGCCTGCTGCCAAGGCCCTGGGACCCATTCCCTCCCAGGAGTGGGGGCCCCACAAGGGCTCACCCTGGGCTGGGGTCCCAGAGGGAGTGCTGGCGGGGGGCGGGGTGGGGAACACATGGGTTGGCGGCTGCCCTGGTGGCTGGATGGAGCCCCGTCAGTCAGAGGCCGACCTCCCTCCTCTGGCCTGGAAGGGGGGGGGCCCACGGACCACTCAGCTGTCCCAGGCGTGGGTCAGGGTCCCCCAGGGAGGAGAGAGACAGCAGATCCCAGTGGACAACACTGGAGACCTGGAAGCCCAGAACCCTGGGTGGGAGAAGTTCCTTGCCTCCACCAGGACCCAGCATGTGCCTCCTTGGGGGCAGCGTGCCCCCTCAGATGGGCCGTCTCCCTGCCCTAAGCCTTTTCTATTGGGATGAAATTCATGTTCAGTAAGGCGCGCGCCCCCAGAGCCCAGTTGAGGACTGTGTGTTATGTAACCTCCACCCAAAGAAGACCCGGGGCGTCCCCACCCCATCATGACCCCAGGCTTCTTGGCGCTGGTTCCCTGCCCAGAGGGGAGCAGGGTCCCACTTCTGAAAGGAAGGGCTGTGCCCCTTCTGGGATGTCACCCATGTCACCTGCAGCAATGGGCACGTCTTCGTCACATCCCTGCCTCCTTTCACCACACCTGCTGTTTTCGAGGTTGACCCGCATTGGTACATGTATGAACCGTTTGCTCCTGTTTATTTCTATTATTTTACTATTGGATGTACCACGATTTGTTTATTCATTTTCTGTTCTGGGGCAGCTATGGTGAACACCAGTTTAGTACCTTTTGCTGTTCCAGAAAGCAAGGGACATTTCAAAGATTAATGGAGTTCCATCAAAAAGAAGCCAGTTTGAAAAGGATCTCACTGGTCAGATCTGTGAGAATTTGAGCATTGGGAAGAGTGATGCTCAGAGTTGATTGACTGCATCCAGTTTATTTAAATCCATGAATCCGTGGTGATACTCAAACAAGAGAAAGCATGAGAAGGGATACAGTGCAGAAATTAAGCCGACTCTTTCTTTTGATGATTGGTTTCAAAGGGACCATGAAACACTGCTTTCTGCTCCACTAGAGTCAGTCTAAGTAAATCACTCCAGTCATGAGGAAGACCCACTTGAAAAAGGGAAACTGTCTAATGATCATGGAAGGGGTGACAGATTAGAGAGTCCCCAGTATTAGCTGCTGGAAGTGATGAGTGAGCAGCCCAGTGAGGGCGGTCGGGACGGGGACAGTCCCCAGGGCACTGGTTTTCCCGAGAGCCATGGGAGGGGACCTGTTTGATGTGAGTCTCGTTCACACAAACCTGCTGTCCCAGGAACTGGGGACAGTCGAAAAGGGACTTGGCATTACCTGGTTTTCAAGAGTCTTTATACTTTTCTGTTAAGTATAGTAACTTAATTTTGACTAGGCTGGGAAATGCTCTTATTGTTAAAGATGAATGCTGAGGAAAGAGACATGGGATGCAGCCGGCCACCTCTAGGAGGCCTTCCTCCTGTAATTGGCCCTGCTTTTGGTTTGCCAGGTCCCAGCATCACCACCCCATCCGGGGGACCCTCCTCCAGGAAGCCAGGAATCCCAGGGTGCCAGCCAGGGATCTAAAAGTCAAAGGCCAGCTCTGTGCGAGTGCTTTGCTTCCCAGGTCGACAGCCCCTCAAACCCTCTCCTGCATTCCTGGGCCCAAACAGCTCTGAAAAGCACGAGTTTTCTTTGTAATTCACGTGGCAGCAAGACCCTCTTGTGTTCTACTGAGAGGGAGTGGTAGAAACATGACCGTGGCGTCAGGGGGTTTCTGGGCTGAGGGTTGTGGTCCTGCCAGAACGGGGAATGCTCCGAGTCCCCCGAAGGCTGGGCAAGGAGCCCAGGGATGAGGACCAAACCCAGGGACAAGTACCAGCCCGGGGGAGGGAGGCCTGGCCCCCGGGGCTCTGCCTGGCAGTCCCTTACTCCCCGACCTGACTCGGCTCTGGAGGACCAGCAGCCGTGGACTCGGGGCCGCAGGGACTACTCAGACTGCGGTTGTGCTCACCATCGTTGAATCCGGCTAAACCCGTCCGTGGATTAGCAGAGCAAAGCTCAGCTAGCGGGCGCCGTCTGGTTGTGTTCCGATAAGTCAGAGCCGAGCAGCGAGGCCGCTTTCGGGAGAGCTGACGGCCCAGTGCAGGCGCCCGGCTCCCTGAGGGCGGCAGGAGCCGCACAGACCCCCCTGCAGCGGGCGTCGGTGCCCACACGACAGCAGACGAGCCCCGACTCTGGGCCGCCCCCGGGGTCCAGGCAGCCCGAGGGGACGCCGAGCCCTTGGGCCCCACGGCCTTCCTCCATCGCCCCAGGGCCTGGGGGAGGGCGAGGCCTTGTGGACCGAAGAGACTCGCTCTCTGTGTCTCCCCCAGGCACTGCCCCACTTCTCTTGTGTCTCAAAGTCTCCTCCAGAAGAAAAAGAGTAGCTAATTGAAATCCAGCCCCTAAATATGCTCTGCACACAGGGAAAATTGGAAAAGGGCAGGGCGTGAGGAGGGCTCGGTCCTGAGGGCCCAGGTGGGGCCCCGCCCCGTTCCTCGGTCCCCGCCCCGTTCCTCGGTCCCGCCCTGCAAAAAGCACCCTCTGGTCTCCGGGCGTAGCTCAGCTTTGCCCAGACAAAGATCAGTGACGGAGAAGCTGTGGCTGTTGAAGAGCCCTGTCTCCATGCCACCCTGGCTTCTGTCACGAGGAGGAAGGTCAGCGGGTGACCGCAGCGTGGCGGGCCCTGAGGACGGGGTTCTGCACCAACACACCGTCCCCTAGACGGTCCAAACAGACGTCTCTGTTTATCCGTGTTGACAGCATCGTCAGATGAAATTACCCTGCAGCAGCTTGGGGCTTTTCGAGTCTTAGTGATGGACTTCTATTCTCCAGCTATTTTTAGGGCTATTAATCACCACATTCCCTGCGTGTTCATCAGTGGAATGTCCTGAGTCAGGAGCTCTGATGGACAGCTTGCAGGGTGACCCAAGAACGTGTGTTTGCAGGTTGGTGTTGCACCGGACCTTTGCTGGGTCCTCTCCACTGGGCCATTTGGCAAGTCAAGGACCCAAGCTTTGTGTCAGGTTCTGGACCTTTTCTGCTGGATATTCGCTTGTGGTCCAGTCTACTGTGGACACCTCTGGAAATGCCCTGGATGTCACGTGGCCATTTGTATTGGCATTTTTTTCCTTTGGTTAAGTCTCTGGAGAAGCTGTGAGAACCCCTCCCTCTCCTTGCCAACTGGATCGGGGGTCAGAACAAAACAGAACCCAAGCCCAACTGTTATGGAGTCCAAACCTGTGTTGCTTGCTGCACAATAGCCCAATAAAAGAGGAGATGAGTTGTGGCACAGAATAGTGACTTTATTCAGAAAGGCAGCAGATGGAGACAATGGCAGACCAGTGTCCCAAAGAGCCATCTCTGCCGACTTAGAATTTAGGCTCCTTTTATACTGAAAGGGGGATGGGGTTTGGCTGTTTGTGGTGAACTTCTTGCTATGGGAATCTTTGTTCTCACAGCTGTCCACGTAGGTCAGGTCATGATGTTCCTGTAAATCTCCAGTGGGAAAATGTTATTCTCTGGTCTGCAACTCTTTATCTCTGTATGAATGAGAAAGTGTTACGCCTGTAAAGGTCTGAGCCTTGAGAACGTGCTGACCTGTGTATTTCAAGCCACAGCCAACATTGCTAACTCATAGCGAAGGCGCCAGAATACAAAGGTTACAGACCGAGGTGGAGTCCGATCCACCTCCACGTTACACGATCTGCAGAGACGACACAGCTGGGCCCCAGCCCCATCCCAGCAGTCCCGCCCTGCCAGCGAGGCACCGTGGTGGTTCCCACTGGGGGCCGTGTGGAGAGGGCACAGCCCCTGGCGGGCATCCGGCTCGCTCCAGGTCCTCTTGTCTCAGCCTGGCCTCTGCTGCGGGCTCAAGGCCCTGCTCATCTGGGGACCCGGGTAGGTCACAGCCCCCGCTGGGGGGACGGGGCAGGGGTGAGACCGAAACACTGAGTCCCAGCCCTATCGGCCTCTGCAGCCTCCGGAGACTGGTGCCTCCAAACCCAAGTGAGCATGAGGCTGCGTAGCTTCCTGAGATGATGTGGTGGTGAGTGAGGACTTTAAAGGGATTTGGGGAGCACACAGCTCAGGCACTGTCCTTAGGCTGAGCTTTTGCAGACGTTTTGATCAAAGGTGAGTTAAATTGTGTTTAAATTTGCCCAAGTCCCCACAGCCCCGCAGTTTCTAACTTGCTGTGTTACTGGCATCACGTTCACTTTTAGTGTGTGTACATTTTACAGATATGAAGAAAAATGCGCACAAAACATCCACTCATCTGAGATTTTATTGGGCGCTTACATCGCGCTAGAGACGCAAAACCACGCGGGGGCTGGGCTGCCGCAAGGGCGGCGCGGGGCAGCGGGGCGCTGCCGCTCTCAGGCCGCTGGATGGTCGCAGGCGCCCAGGGTGGGCGTGCAGGGCGGGGCTGGCCGCGGGGGCGCCTCCCGGGAGCTCTGCAGCATCTGATTCCTCCTCTCTAGCTGCCGAGCCCACTCGTCGCGGAGCCTGGGGGCAGCCGTTTGGGCTTAGTGAGGACCCGGCACACCGGGCTGCCCGCGGCCCGCCCGTCTCCGAGAGCCCTGCCTGCCCGCCAGGAAGGGCCCCGTGGGCTCCTCCCAGAGGGGACGGTGGCTGGGGACAGGCCGGTCACTGCAGAACCAGAGGTCGGGACGCAGCGCTCTGGTCGGCCTGCCCCACCCAGCACCCCCACGCGGGCCCTCGGGCGCTCGCTTCCCGGGACAGGGGCCTGTGATGGGGACCACAGCACGACACCCAGTGGTGACCAGGGGGAGACAGGCCCGGCCTAGGGGGTCAGGCCCCCTAGACTGGACATGCCCTTGGGCCCCATGTGAGCACGGGGTTTGGGCTGGAGGGAGCGGGTGGGATGGGAGCCTGGCCTGGACCGACCTCCGGGGCTGCAGGGCAAGTTGGTGGGAAGTGCCCACACAGGCGCTGTCCCGGCCGGGACCCAGGGAGGCCAGGACAGCCCAGATGGCCTGGGGGCGAGGGCGGAGCTGCCACTGCCCAGGGGCGGGGCTGGGGGCGGGCTGAGGCCCCTTCACCAACGTGTCTCCTCGGACAGGTGAGGCTGTCAGCCCCGCCCAGGGCCTCAGTGACTGGCAGGGCAGTGCTGACCAGCAGCCTGCTCCTGGGACCTTGCCCCTTGGGCTGAGACCCTGAATGTCCAGGGCCTGATGGTACCCGAAGGACAGGGAGGAGGCCACGGAGACCCAGCAGGGATCCTGGGCCAGGAGCCCTTCAGATGAGGGTTCTGTGCCAGGACCTCCGCCCCAGGAGGCCAGGTGAGCACAGTGACCAGCTCTGGGGGGCCACACGGTGTGGACAGGAGGCGCCACAGCCCCATACCTGTGCTGAGTAGCCAGAAGCACTGGATGAAGTGGGGGGGGGGCAGCATGGCAACCAGACCTCTGGCCACTGGCAAGGTCAGCACCAAGGCTGAGCCCTCTGCAGTCGCCAAGAATCCGCCTTTCCAGCCCAGCTCCCAGGGCAGCAGCTGCTGGTGCTATTTGGGGACTAAGGTTGGGGCCACTTTGGAAGTTTCTGGCCATCTGAGTCTTTGTCTTGGTGCAAATTATGTGCTAACATTCCTTCTTAACTGTCCACTGCTCAGGGTCACCTAGGACACACCCCTCAGCACCCACAGGCCCCTGGCATCCACTCAGAAAGAAAGTGGAGTTGGCTTTGAGTCTGTAAGTCAAGCACATATGTGACAAGGAGCAGGATGGACTTGCTGATTGATCCTGCACCCAGTGGGAGCAACTGTCAGAAAAACAGATTAAATCAGATGAACCCTGCAGAGCAACTTCTCACAGGACCCTCAGGAGAGTGGGGATGAAGGGATGGGGTGATGGAGGGATGGGGCGATGGAGGGATGGGGAGATGGAGGGATGAGGTGACGGAGGGATGGGGAGATGGAGGGATGGGGTGGTCCTCTCTCCCACTGGGGACTCAGTGATGTATTTCTGAAGCTGAGTCAGCATGGCTGATGTTCAGTGCTTCGTGCGCACCCCTCAGCTGACACTGGTCCGGGGTAGGAAGCGGGTGGCAGGATCTGTGCACACCTGCATCCTGAAGGCTGGCGGCCCCGGCACAGCTGTGTTTCTCTGCCCTCAGGTTGCTGGCACCGAGCTCACCTGTCCAGGGCGCTCCTGCGGATCCTCATGTCCTCCTTCTGCAGTAGTTCCGTGTGAAGCTTGATTTTTTTCTCCCAAAACATCTTTAGCACATCGGCATCGTAGGTTACCCTTCCATGGTACCTCATGGTGTAGCTTTTGCTCATGTTCTGGATAAAGGAGAATGTGCAGACCTGTCATGCTGTGCTTTGCTGGCTTGACAGCTCATGAAAGCAGCCCCTTACTGATAAGAAGGCGGCTCCGCCCTAGACGTCTCCCTTGCCCCCTTGCACCTTCCTGGGGGGTCAGACTGTCAGCCGCTCACAGTGCATTCATGACCAGTGGCCTTGACGTCTTCTGGACCGGTTTCCTGGATTAGGGGATGTGGCAGCAGGTGGTAAATCCCATTTGGGGCCCTTGGGCATTTGGAAACTTAAGTGACAGCACCTCTTCTCTGCTTCTTGTGTGAGTGATCCCAGGCAGAGCTGGCTGGCGGGTGTGTGGTGCTCACACAGCGGCCGCCCTGCCTGAGCCCTGAGCTCTGGGCTAAGCTGTGCGTCCGGCCCCAGGACGACGGAGTGCGACAGAAGTGACTGAGGCTCAATGAGGTCACCAGGGGCCTGACCCGTAGGACCAGTGTCCTGACAGGAGAGGTGGTCAGGACACAGACCACAGCGGGATGCCCTGCGAGGACCCGGGACCTGCCAACGGGTGAGGCCTCAAGGGAAGCCACCCTGCCCACATCTGCGTCCCGAGTTCCGCCTCCAGGACGGCAAGCGTCACCTTCTGTTGCCAGCGTGTGGTGCCTCCCAGCTCGTCACTGTGCTCACCGTGTCTCCAGCATCTGTGAACTTGAGGTCCTGGTGTCCGCCCTGCACACCCGCCCCCACATGCCTTGTTCTGACGCCCTAGTGCTGGGTCTGGGCCTCCTGGTGCAGATCCACTAAGCAATCCAGGACCTGCACCCCCTCCGCGGGGGAACCCACTCTCTGGGCCAAGATCCACCTGCCCTCTGCACCCAGGGTGGGGTGCCAGACAGCCAGGGACGGCCCTGTACCTCGGGACCCCTGGAATCCCACAGGCCTGCGCATCCTCCGCTTTGCCTCCCCTGGGCCTTCCCACAGAAACCACGGTTCCCTCTGACCCTGTCACCCTCCCCTGGGAACCGTGAGGGACAGACTGTCCAACGAAGTCACAGCCTCATCTACTGGCCTTACTGCATCACATGTTTTGTATTAAGACCCCTCATTTCAGGATGCAAGGTGGACACTGGTCCAAGAGAAGACTCATAGGGGATTCCAGACCTCCCTGTGGACCCCTGAGACCAGCCAAGGTCATTCATTCCAAAGGCACCCCTGGCATATTTAGGAACTGAGATCAAGATAAGATTCCGGGGACAGAATGCAAGGTTTTTCATCTGGAATTGGCTGTTGTTAAAACCTCTGACCATGGGAACTGCAGGACCAACCAGCTCCCTCCCAGCAGAGCAGGTCGGGGGCAGCAGTGGACAAAGCACCGCCCCCCCCGCCCCCAATGGTGGCTTCTCTGCTACTCCTTCCACACGGCTTCTAACCGCATTGTGAAGGGGCCTGCCTAGCTCAACTCTTAGGCCACATTTGGGCTTTCAACCCCCTTAGCTGGTCAGACTCGACTTTGAGAATTCAGTCTCAGGCACAGGTGTTTGTCCTGAGCTGGCGACGGTGGTGTGGGTCGTGTGGTGCCCGTGGTTAGCGTGGCTGGGAGAATCTGCCCCCCAGCAGGACGCTGACCCTGCTGAACCTGCTGCCATTTGTCACGGGGTTTCTCAGAGGCCAGAAGGAAACCCTCACCCCGGGCTTAGACCCACAAGCCAGATGCTCTTGTCTGAAGGGATGGAGAGGCGACTTTGCTTAGAGAAAGCCTGAAGCTGTGTTTGGCGGGAAGATGGTGAGATGCACAATCTGGGACCTTTGTTAGAAGCTGTGGGCACAGAATGCCTGGCATCTGGTCCTCTGGGCCGGTAGGTCGTGCCTCTGCGTCTGGGCGGGGGCCTGGCTGAGCTGAGCTTTGTAAGTGCCCGGGGCCTCGAGGCCAAGGGCCGGGCCACGTGTGGGACGGAGGCCACAGGGTGGAGACCAGGGGAGCCCTGTGCAGAAGGGCCTCCCTGAGCCCCCAGTGGTCTCAGAGCACAGCGTCGGGCTTCAGCACCATGCCCTGGCAGCCTGGGGTGTGAAAGGAGCTCCCGTGTGTGTTGCACGCTGCATGTGGTGTGTGGGTGTGAGTGCCGGGGAGCCACCGCTGGGGCCTGGACATTGGCTGACCCTTGGGACACAGGGCTGGCCGTGGGCACAGCTGTGAGCAGCTGCAGCTGGAGCTGGGAATCTGAAGGCCACGAGCCCTGGAGGAAGACCAGCCCAGGCCCACGTGGTGCACAACGGGAGCCAGGGGAGGCTGGCTCAAGGCCTGCAGATCTTCCTGTGGAAGCAGGTAGGGGCCGAGTTACCTGTGACGTGCGGGCCAGGGCACAGGGCAGAAGCAGGGGGTGCTGGCGTGGGAACCAGAAGAGAGGGGAATGACCCGCCACCCACTTTGGGGTCCAAGGGCGCTCGGGAGACCAGCCCTCCACGCTCAGGCACAGGGGGCTTGTGAAAACTAAAGGAGAAGCCACAGCCTGGTAGTAGATCCGTTAGAAACATCTTTAAGTCTCTGGAGCTGCTGGCTTGCTGGATCAGGGTTTGCGAGGCCGTGTGACTAACCCCAGCATGCCGAGCCCAAGCCTGCACCTGCTGGGGTGTGATGGAGGAGCAGGGAGACATTCGCAGGCGAGAAGGGCAGGGGGTGGAGCCGGCAGGGCCGGGAGGGCGGCCATCCTGACACGCTGGGGAGGCGGTGGGGGACAGGCTAGATTTGGTGGGCAAGAGCAGCCCAGCCGGGGCCGGGCTCCACTGTGACAGTGAAAGTGGGCCCCAGGGAAGACCCCTCCTCACTCACGGACCCCAGGCGGTCACCCTCCTCGGCCTGGGAGCGGCCCCTTCTGAGTCCCCAGAGATGAGCCCTGCTCCACCGTCAGGTCTGCACTGTGAGGACCCCACCCCTCCTGACCACCTGGCAGGGCCCTGGGGCCCCCATGTCCCTGCAGGAGGTTGGAGGCCATGCACGTGTACTCACAGAACAAGTGAGGCAGTGAGTGCGCTCCGTGGGAGGCGGCAGCAACAGCTTTGAAACTAGCCATGCTGGGGGGCAGATGGTGGAGAAGGAGGACCCTGAACTCACCTCCTCCCACAGACACTCAGAGTGACAACCACTTCAGAGTGACATCAGTGAGAACAACCAGAAGACTAGCAGAAAGGGGCCCGCAGGACTAAAGACATAACGGAGGACCCACAGCCAGACAGGCAGCAGCGGTGGGGACACAGTATGTGGAGACCCGCACCCTGTGGCCTGCAACTCACCAGTGGGATGGATTTCACAATTGCAGAGGTTTCCCCCAAGGAGCAGGTTGGTTTGAGCCCCACGTCGAGCTCCTCAGCTTGGGGTTCCTGCACCAGGAAGACGAGCTCCCAGAGTGTCTGGCTTCCTTTCAGGAGAGCCGGAGGGCTGCGGGAACAGACTCTGCTTATCCAGGCTGGGGAGACCCAGGGCGGGGTGGCAGTCTGCAGGAGCTGGGGTCAGACACCCCTGTTGATCCTGGGGTGCCTCCGGGGAGGCGGGGGCCTTGCGGAGAGCCCTGGGGCAAACAGGTGCTGGCAGCAGCCCCTGTGGGAGGCTTATTCTGCCACGTGGACACCGGCGCTGGCCGGTGCTGCGTTGGAGCCCTCGTCCTAGCCTCTGATGCCAGCGGCTTAGCCAGCACGAGCTGTCAGCACCAGTCCTCTCCCGCCCACCACTGGCTGGGCACCATGCGCATGGGGACCCAGCCCTGCCTGCAAGCAAGACCAGGGTCCAGCCCCAGCCACCAGGGGGCCAGCGTCAGCCCTGGGGGCTCCCCCCAGCCCCACGCTCGGCTGCTCTTGATCCACCCTGAGTGCCTGCAGGTTGGAAGTCAGCCACGTGGGGGGCTGGCCCTGGCTTCCAGTGGGCTGGCCACTGTCCTGCCCCACAGGGGCCACACAGCTCACTGCTCAGGAGGCCTGCCCTGCCCTTCAGGGGGTCTGCCGCAGTCAGCCCCCCATGACAGAAGGGTCCACGCGGCCCACAGAGGGGCCCTCCTGCAGCATGGAGCTCTGGAGACTGGAGGGGGCATGCCGTGGGCCCCCAAGGACATCTCTCACCTAAGGCCACTCCTCCAAGACTGGGAAGAGTAACCAAACACCCGAACACAGAGAAACGAACACAGAGAGTTAGGCGAAAGCAGGACGCAGAGGACCTCAGGAAAAGAACTAAACACAGTGAGGATCAGCCACCTACCTCATAAGGAGTTCATGGTTACACCGAGAAAGATGCTCATGGGCTCAGAGTAAGGATAAACACAGTGAGGATCAGCCACCTACCTCATAAGGAGTTCATGGTTACACTGAGAAAGATGCTCATGGGCTCAGAGTAAGGATAAACACAGTGAGAATTTCAACAGAGAGATAATGTAAAGAGGAACCAGACAGAGCTGAAGAAAACAGTTGCTGAAAAAAAGCATCAACACTAGAAGGAATCAACAGTAGATTAGATCGTGCAGAGGAAGGGGTCTATGGTCTGGAAGACGGAGTGGTGAAATCATTGGAGCTGAACAGAAAAAAGAAAAAAGGAGTAAAAAATGAGGCTAGTTTAAGAGATTTCTATAACAACCTCATATATAGGGGCCCCAGAATGAGAAAAGAGGGGGAAAGGAGCAGATCACTTCTTTGAAGAAATAGTTGCTGAAAACTTTCCTGACTTGGGAAAGGAAAAGGACAGCCAGGTCCAGGAAGTACAGGGAGCCCTAAACAAGGACAACCCAAAGAGGCTGGCATCAACACATTATAATTAAAGTGGCCAAACTAAAGATAAAGATAGAATCTTAAAAGCAGCAAGAGAAAAGCAGCTAGTTACCTACTAGGAATTGCCCATAAGACCATTAGCTGACCTTTCAGCAGAAACTTTGCCAGAAAGAAGTGGTGCTATATATCCTAAGTGATGAAAGGGAACCTACAACCAAGACTACTCTAACCGGCAAGGCCATCATTCAGATTTGAAAGGGAGAGAAAATCTTTACAGATGAACAAAAGCCAAAAGAGTTCAGCACCACTAAACTAGCCTTACAAGAAATGTTAAAGGGACTTCTCCATAAAAACTATGAGAGAGAGAGAGAAAAAAATCTCACTGGTAAAGGCAAACATTGAGTAAAAGTAATAGAATAGCAAGTTATAAACCTAGTAGGAAGGTTTAAAGACAAAAGCATTAAAATCATCTGTGTCCATAATAAGTGGTGAAGGTGTAATATGTGACATCAGCATACTAAACATGTGTGTGGGAGGTAATAATGTAGGGTTGTTAGAATGCATTTGAACTTGAGGTCATCAAATTAAGTAATCATGTATTTCTATAGGTTGTTATATATGAACCTCATGATAACCACAAATCAAAAGCCTGTAACAGACACACACAAAGAGAAAGGAATTCAAACATGACATTAAATAGCCATCAGGTCACAAGGGAAGGAAGCAAAAGAAGAAGCAGCAAAAAGAACTGCAAAAGCTATTGGAAAACAACTAACAAAATGGCAATAAGCACATACCTATCAATAATCACTTTAAATGTCAATGAACTAAATGCTCCAGACATAGAGTGGCTGAATGGGTGGAAAAATAAGACCCATGTATGTTGCCTACCAGATGCTCACTTCCACTATAAAGACACTCACAGACTTAAGGTGAGGAGATGGGAAAAGGTATTCCATGCAGATGGAAATGAAAGGAAATCTACTTATATCAGACAAAATAGACTTTAAAACAAAAACTGCAACAAGATATAAAAAAAAATATTACATGATGAAGGGGTCAGTCCAGCAAGAAGTTATAACAACTGTAAATATGTTTGCACCCAACATAGAAGCACCTAAATACATGAAGTAAGTATTAACCATAAAGGGAGAAATTGATTGACAGTAACACAATAATAGTGAAGACTTGAACACCTAACATATCAAAGGGATGGATCATCTAGACAGAAAATCAATAAGAAAACACTGGCCTTAAACTATCCATTAAACCAGATAGACTTAATAGATACACACATGTATGTTGTTGTTCAGTTGCCCAGTCATGTCCAACTCTTTGTGACCCCATGGACTGCAGCACGCCAGGCTTCCCTGTCCTTCACTATCACCCAGAGCTTGCTCAGACTCATGTCCATTGAGTCGGTGATGCCATCCAACCATTTTATCCCCTGTCATCCCCTTCTCCTCCTGCCTTTATTCTTTCCCTGCATCAGGTATTTTCTGATGAGTCAGCTCTTCACATCAGGTAGCCAAAGTATTGGAGCTTCAGCTTCAGCATCAGTCCTTCCAATGACTATTCAGGACTGATTTCCTTTCGGATGGACTGATTGGCTCTCCTTGCAGTCCAGGGGACTCTCGAGAGTCTTCTCCAACACCACAGTTCAAAAGCATCAATCCTTCAGGGCTCAGCTTTCTTTACAGTTCAACTCTCACATCCATACACGACCACTGGAAAAACCATAACTTACATATATATTTACACATGCATACATATATTTTTTATCTGAAAGCAGCAGAATACACATTCTTTTCAAGTGCACATGGAGCACTCTCCAAGCCATAAAAGAAATCTCAATAATTTTAAGAAGATTGAAATCATATCAAACATCTTTTCAGACTATAACATTATGAGACTAGAAATCAATTAAAAAAAAAACTGCAAAACCAACAAACTTATAAAGTCTGAACAACATGCTCCAAAACAACCAATGTATCACAGAAGAAATAGAAAGGAAATAAAAACAATACCTGGAGACAAATAAAAATGGAAGCACAGCAATCCACAATCAATGTGGTTACAGTGACACAAATCTGCCTCAGGAAATGAGGACAGCCTCGAACAGCCAACCTAGTCTCATGCTTACAGAACTAGAGAAAGAAGAGCAAAGAGAACCCAGGATTATTAGAAGGAAAGAAATCGAAACAATCAGAGAGAGTGGAAGTCAATGAAAAGAGACTGCCCAAAAGACACAGTAGAAAAAGAAACAATGAAGCTATGAGTTGGTTTTTTGAAAAGATAAACAAAATTGATAAACCTTTATCCAGATTCATCAAGAAAAAGAGAGAAGACTCAAATAAATAAAATCAAAAATGAAAAAGGAGAAGTTATAACTGACACCATAGAGATAAAAGTGATCAGAGGAGATTACTATGAATAGCTATGCACCAATAAAATGGATAGCCTAGAAGAAATGGGTAAATTCCTAGTATTAATAACATACAATCTCCCAAGACTGAATCAGGAAGAATTAGATCAGGCTAATTACCTGTAATGAAATGGAATCAGTAGTGATAACAAACAAACCAACCACAAGAACTCCTGACAAACAAAAGTCCAGGGCCAGATGGCTTTACAGATAAATTCTACAAAACATTTAAAGAAGAGCTGCCACCTATACGTCTCAAACTAGTCCAAAAATTTAAAGAGGCAGGAATGCTTCTTAATTCATAATATGATGAGGTCAGCATCACCCTGATACTAAAAAGAAAAGACCCCTCCCCAGAAAGAAATGGGTCAATATCCCCTCTGCCAATGGTGAGGACCCCGAGGAGAGCATGGGCCATGGCCAGCCTGCCTACTGCCAACCTGGGGCCTCAGTCTCTCTCCTGATCGCAGCCCAGCTGCTCACACGCGTGTGGCCCTAGGCCTCTGTCTCTGGCATACACACGCGTGGCCCCGGGCCTCTATCTCCAGCACACACAAGCATGGCCCTGGGCCTCTGTGGCGGTGGCTCCCGCATGTTCACGTCCGGGGGAAGCAGAGCCCAGCCTGCCTGGACGCAGGGCCACTTCATCAACCTGGCCTTTTCCCGTCGCTGGGCTGCTGACCTGAGTCCAGAGGGAGTGGGCTTGGTGGAGGAACCGCTCCCCATGGAGGCCGGCCTGGGGTCCAGGAGGCTGCAGGAGGAGGAGGCCACCTTCCACTGTGAAGGCCTTGGTCTCTGGATGTGGGCATGCCTGGCATGCAGCTGCCCGAGCCCTGTGCTGCCCTGGGAACTCCGGCCATCCCAGGGCTCAGGGATCAAACAAGGGGGCCTTTTCTCCTCCCGAGACAGCCCTCTGCCCTTGAAGTTTAATGTGTGAACCTTTGCCCAGCCCGCGTCCAAGATGCATCACCCTGCTGGGGGGCTCCGGAAGGTTCCGGAACCTGGCCCAGGCAGCCAAGGACAGGGACCAGGGGCATCTTCCAAGTGCTCCTTGTGACATCATGAGGGTGTTGCTGCTGCTGTGACCTCCAGCTCCGGAGGCAGGGGTGAGGCCAGCCTGTGAGGGCCATGGGGTGGGATCCGAGGGGGCGGGAGGGTGACCACTTTGTGGGGGGCCCTGTAGACCAGGGAGGCTTAGAGATGCAGCAGTTTGTCCCCAAGGGCCAAGTCCTCCAGAGTCAGGGAAGCCGGTGATTAAGTGGGCAAAAACTTGGGCTGACGGCGTGGGAGGGGATGGGGGTGCTGACTGTGTGTGGGGCATCCACTCCACGGTGGGCCTGTCCTCTGGGAGGAGCGGGGTGGGCGCTGGGCTCATTCAGACCCGGGGAAACCTGGCACTTTAAGGGGAGCTCGGCTGCTCCTCTCTGTGGAGCTTCCCAAAGACACGGAGTCTCAGAGCTCTCACTCCAGGGAAGCCCAGCTCCACAGGGCAGCCTTCCAAGTCCTCACAGAGCAGGAATGCAAGCAGACAGACAGACAGACAGACAGAAGAGGTCACCAGAAAGCAGTGGGTGGTGGACAGAGACACACTGCCGTTGGTCCTGGGGTGGGAAGCAGGGACAGGGAGGCCACGGATGGGGTCTCTGGAATTCTGAGTGGGAAAGGCTGCGGACAAACGTAAATAGACCCCCAGAAGATGCGCGTGCGGCCCGGCTCCCATGCGAGCCCACGGCGGGCTCACCCGCATCACCTGGGGCTTACTCTGCGGTCCTCCCGGGCTGCTCGGGCTGCTCCTGCGGGCGGGCGTCCTCCTGTGTCCCCAGCGCCGGGCTGAGTCTGCCCCTCCCTTTTATACCGGCTCGGTGACCCGGGGCCTGGCGCCAGCTCAGCTCTGGGAAAGACGAGCTGCCTTCCGACCGGTGGCCCCTGGAGACGCGATGGGCCCCGAGGGCAGCGGAGACCGTGCCCGCGCGCCGGCTTCTGCCGGGATCGCGTTCGCGCCGCTTTCTCCTCCGGTGGCCTGCTCCTGGGACCCCTGGGAGGCGGAGGTTTTAAGAACACAGCTGTCATCAAACCCCCTTTATCCTAAGACGTGTGAGCGAAGGTCTCCAAACAGTACAGGACTAGCTCTTAGTAAAGCAGCCAGGCGTAAGGAGCATTTTTCTTTTTTTAAACACTTTTATTTTATATTGGAATACAGTTGATTTATAGTTACGATATTTAAAGTTTTTGCTGTATAGCAAAGTGATCCAGTTATACGCATACACACATCCATTTCTCATTTTTTCCCATGTGGGTTATAACAGAACATTGCTAGAGTTCCCTGTGCTCTCAGTAGGTTGCATCTAACAGAGTGTATCTGCTAATCCACGATTTCTAATTTATCCTCCCTCCCCCCAGCTTTCCCCTTTGATAACTATAAGTTTGTTTTCTGTGCCTGTGAGTCTGTTTTGTAAATAAATTCATTTGTATCATTTTAAAAGATTCCGCATATAAGTGATACCATATTTGTCTTTCTCTATTTGACTTCCTTCATTTAAGATGATAATCTCTAAGTCCATCGATGTTGCTGCAAATGGCATGATTTCATTCTCTTTGGATCCACCTTCTAGAGTAATGAAAATAAAAACAACAACAAATAAATGGGACCAATTATACTTAAAAGCTTCTGCACAGCAAAGGAAACCATAAACTGAAAACAGCAGGATGGAAGAAAATATTTGCAAATGATGTGGCTGAAAAGGGATTAATCTCCAAAGCATACAAGCAGCTCAGGCAAGCGCAACATCAAAAAACCAAACAACTCACAAAAAAAGGGCAGAGAACCTAAATGCACACTTGTTCAAAGCTGGAGTCTGGGGGCAGGAGGAGGAGGAGGAGGAGGAGGAGGAGGACACCCCCAGACCTGTATATGTTTTCTGTTTTGAAATGACCCTGTTTGAAGGTAGAAAATGGATGAAATCAGCCATGTCATGTGGTTTGAATTAATGTAAACAAAGTGAGCTTTTCTAGGTGTTGGTGGAAGTGTTGTGGACACGCAGAACAGTGTCTGCATCCTGGGCAAGCAGACATCTCCTCCTCCTCCTCCTCCATTTTCCATCCAAAACTGGCCCATCCTCTGACAGGCGTTGTCTCTGCCTGCTCTGAAGGGCACAGGCTCTTCTTCAGAGATCGCCTCCGCCGGGTTTCCGAAGCCTGCTGTTCGACAGTCAGTATTAACCATGGAATGAGCCTCCGTGGAAGGGGAGGCTTCCTCTGTTAAGCAAGACTGCAAAGAGAGATGCGATACTAATCGACTGTTTTCCTGATGTATTCCTGTGGTGCCTTTGAAAATCTGAAGCAAGAAGCATTTAATCCAGGGTGGAGAGGAGCCCTGGACACATGACTTGCTGGCGAGGGTAAGACCTGATCACTTTGGAGCAGCTTCACCCTGTGTCCCTGAGGGTCACTGTGACCCCACGCGTTTGTGGCTGAGTCACAGGAGCCAGTCTCTCCTGTGGACATCACCTGTGGATGTCACCTGTGGATATCACCTGTGGACCTCACCTGTGGACCTCACCTGTGGGCGTCATGACACCAGCCACTGGGGTAGAGTGCAGACTCTTGCACAAAGGAAGCTGGAGTGTTCTGAGTGGTCCTTTGGCATCTGGACCCTCGGCCTGTGTCTGGAAATGCCCAAGAGGCAGAACGTACAGCAAAAATGTGGCAGGAAACATGTCCTGGGGATGGACAGGGTTCCAAGTCCCCTTCTGTCTATCTCTCCCGAAAACCTGGAGTGGAAAAATCCCGTCTTTTCTTAAAAAAATGGAATTAAAAAAATAAAACCCTACCTGCTGCCTAAATTCTCTGGGTGATTGCTTTTTTTCTCCTTGTAATTCCAAGCTAGACCCCAAATATTTCTTTGTAAGATGAGATCATTTCAACCTGCAAATGCTGATAAGACTTGTCTGCTCCTGGCCAGGATGACAAGGAATTCGCGGTGGAGCAGTGACTTGGCCATATCCTAAAACACGTCTGTCTTAAGGCCACATCTTCACCTGAGTTTTTAACAAGACTGAGTACTGGTCACTAAGGCTCTGCTTCCTCCTGGGTCCTGGCAGTCACGGCCCACCCCTGAGCCAGCAGCTCACCCTGAACCTCCACGCACACTGCCTTGGTGATGGTGGGGGGGCAGGGGTGTCAAGAGGGGCAGGGTGTTCACTGTCTTAGTTGTGAAGTTTCCCAGTGTATGTGTGTCAAAAGCTAACAAGCTGCACAGTTTAAACGTGGGCTACTTACGACAATAGTATCCCAATAAAACTGTTAGAAAACAACAGAAAACATCCATGGGAGCAGATCCAAGAGGTAAGTGGATGAACGGAAGTCTGAGTGCAGTATCGATGGATCAGGCGGGGGCTTCTGAGTTCATAGGAAAGAGAGAGAGGGCCAGAGAAACAGAAAGAGAGGCAGGCAGACAGGCAGACGTCTCACGCACAGGGACTTCCACACAGTCTAATGACCAAACCCAGTTCCCCTGGAAAATGAACAAGATTACTGTCTTTATTCTTATTAGTTCACTTTTGAAGTCCACTGGTTTTGTAATTTTCCATTCCCCTTCATTAAAAGGTGTTATGTGATAATAGGCTGGGAAACCCCAACTCTCCAGGCTGAATCAAACTTGAGGCAGGACTGTGTTCAGACGGGAGTCCTTTCTGTAAGCTGGCCACGTCCCGCGCTTATGAGAGGGCGGGTGGGCGCTGGGCACCCCGGGGTTTGTGGGTCCACCGTGGGTGTCCAGCGCCTGGTTCTGGCTTCTCCAGAGATGACTGGACTACAACTACCCTGTCCTGAGCCAGTCTCCCTGAGTAGCTGTGTCCATGCTGGAGCGAGGACCCCGACGGTCTGACCCCAGGGCAGGGACCTCAGTCTCCCAGCCTGGCCTACAAGCCGGAGGCAAAGACAGGGCCTGGGTCACAGGCTGACGGGAGAGGGGCTGGGGGCAGAGCTTACCTGCTGAGTGCCCCCAGGCAGGGGGGCCGGGTCTCCACTCACCTGGGTTGCTATTCGCGCACGGGCAGAGCCCAGACCATGGGGTACCACTGCTCCAGGTCCCAGCACAGGGCCTGCCCCTGCCTCAGCTCGCTGGACTCTGGTGACGTCCAGCAAACGTCCTGATGGCTGGGGTCACTGGGGTGACTTCCAGTGGCAAACTGGGGAGGCAGGTGCTTTCCTGCCAGTTCACGAGTCTCATCAGCGAACAGGAAGGAAGCCAGGAACCACTTCACCATGAATCTGCATTTCATCTGTTAAAGCAGGTGAGCCAACTGCCTTTCCGACGCAGTTAAACTGCATGGTTTCCCCAGGAGCCGGTTAATTGGGGGATGGTGTGGGGGTGGGGAGTGGGGGGTTGGGAATGGGGAGGTGCACACCTGGCCTTGTTTATCACCAGCCACCCGGAGCTGCATTAGTTTTGTTTTTTAGGTGAAGTTTCATTTTTTAAAATGTGCTTTATTGAAGTTTAGTTGATTTACAATGTTATATTAATTTCTGCTGTACGTCAGTGACTTAGTTATACATATAAACATTCTTTTTCGTATTCTTTTCCATTATGGTTTAATCACAGGATGTTGAATATAATTCCCTGTGCTATACAGTAGGACCTTATTGTTAATTCATTCTATTATATATATAATTGCATCTACTAATTCCAAATTCCCACTCCATCCCTCCCCACCACCACCCATTGGCAAACACTAATCTATTCTTTATGTCCAACATTCCCTTTCTGTTTCATAGATCAGTTCATTTGTGTCATGTTTTAAATTCCACACATATCAGTTCAGTTCAGTTCAGTCGCTCAGTCGTGTCCAACTCTTTGCAACCCCATGAACTGCAGGACGCCAGGCCTTCCTGTCCATCACCAACTCCCGGAGTCCACCCAAACCCATGTCCATTGGGTCGGTGATACCATCCAACAAGCTCGTCCAAGGTCATCCCCTTCTCCTCTTGTCCTCAAACTTTCCCAGCATCAAGGTCTTTTCCAATGAGTCAGTTCTTCACATCAGGTGGCCAAAGTATTGGAGCTTCAGCTTCAACATCAGTCCTTCCAATGAATACTCGGGGCTGATTTCCTTTAGGATGGACTGATTGGATCTCCTTGCAGTCCAAGGGACTCTCAAGAGTCTTCTCCAACACCACAGTTCAAAAGCATCCAATCTTTGCACTCAACTTTCTGTATAGTCTAACTCTCACATCCATAAATGACTACTGAGAAAACCATAGCCTTGACTAGATGGACCTTTGTTGGCAAAGTAATGTCTCTGCTTTTTAATATGCTGTCTAGGTTGGTCATAACTTTTCTTTCAAGGAGTAAGTATCTTTTAATTTCATGGCTGCAGTCACCATCTGCAGTGATTTTGGAGCCCAGTACTCAGTGTAGCAACACGATAAAGAGCCTGTTGACCCTCGCCATTTGCAGAGGCTGCCCGTGTGCCACTCAGGGTCCTGGTCCTTGGGAGCTGTAATAATGAAAGCACCACAGACCAAGTCCAAGATCGAGGTGCCAGCCCACCTCCTGGTTGAGGACCGTCAACTTCCGTTGTTTCCTCACATGGGGGAGAGGAGGGAGCTCCCTGGGAGGGTCTCTGCTATGGGGCACCAATCGCAATATGAGGCTCCACCCAAGGCCCCACCTCCTCCTGGAGGCCCCACCTCCTGACACTGTTGCCCTTGGGGTAAAGATTCCAACACAGGAATCTGGGGGCCACAGACATTCAGACCGTGGTCTCGGGTTAAAGTACTATGACAATTTTGCTGGCAGGACCCTGAGCTTGAGAAATGGGAGAGCTCCCTTATCACAGAGGCCATCTGGGGCAGGGGGCTGGATGGTGGCCGACCCCTACTGCCCATGCTGGTGGTTCTACCACAGAAACAAGGGACCTGGACTGACTCCAGCCCCACAGGATGGGCTGCCCTGCCTGCCCACCTCTGCCCAGGTAAACACAGGAGCCCATGATTCCTCACGAGAGCCCCCTGCCCACGAGCACCCTGCCTTTGTGAAAGCTCATACCGGGGTGGGGTGTCAGTTACAGTCCCCACTATCAAACTGTGACCCTAGCAGCAGCACCCCCAGAGCCTCAGAAATGCAGACCTTCAGGCCCAAACCAGATCCACCAGAGGCTTGTCAAACCTCGGTGAGTGAGCGTCCTCTGGTCCTACAAGCCCTTCTAGTCTGAAAGCCTGTGGTGAGGGGCCCCTTTCAAGTACACACCTGTACCTGTGTCTGTGTCTGTTTCCAGGTCCACTGAATACAAATCAGGGAGAGAGGGTAACATTTAGTCACTCAGCTAACAGAGCTTCTAAACTGGTATGGTCACTATGGAAACAGTATGGAGCTTCCTCAAAAAACTAAAAGTAGGGCTGCCATATGACCCACTCCTGGGCACATACCCAGACAAAACCATAATTCAAAAAGATACATGCACCCCAATGTTCACTGCAGGACTCTTTACAATAGCCAAGACATGGACATCAAGGCTGTATATTGTCCCCCTGCTTATTTAACTTATGTGCAGAGTACATCATGTGAAATGCCAGACTGGATGAAGCACAAGCTGGAATCAAGACTGCCGGGAGAAATATGTATAACCTCAGATATGAAGATGACACCATCCTTATGGTAGAAAGTGAAGAGGAACTAAAGAGCCTCTTGATGAAAGTGAAATAGAGTGAAAAAGTTGGCTTAAAACTCAACATTCAAAAAAGCTAAGATCATGGCATCTGGTCCCATCACTTCATGGCAAATAGATGGTGAAGCAATGGAAACAGTGATAGACTTTATTTTCTTGGGCTCTGAAATCACTGCAGATGGTGACTGCAACCATGAAATTAAAAGGTGCTTGCTCCTTGGAAGAAAAGCTATGACAAACCTAGACAGTGTATTGAAAAGCAGAGACATTACTTTCCGACAAAGGTCCCTATAATAAAATCTATGGTTTTTCCAGTGGTCATGTATGGATGTGAGAGCTGGACTGCTCAGAGAAAGCTGAGCACTGAAGAATTGATGCTTTTGAACTGTGCTGTTGGAGAAGACTCTTGAGAGTCCCTTGGGCTGCAAGGAGATCCCACAAGTCCATCCTAAAGGAGATCAGTCCTGGGTGTTCATTGAAAGTCAAACATGACTGAGTGACTGAACTGAGCTGAACGCAACATTGAGTACAGACAAACTAGATGGGAACAGACACTCCTATCACCTCCTTTCTGCTAAATAACGGAAACCAGTGCTGTTCAGACCCTCAAAATCAACCCATTTCAGACTAACAGCCCTAATTTAAAGGCATGGATGATGTTCTGCTGAAACTAAATTCTGATGTTGAATTTAGTCACCAGTGTGTCTGGCTTCTTTATGTCTTATTGTGTCTGCCTGGATATTATGATTTCAGATACACAAGTCATCATTCAATCTCTCTCCTTATCATCAGTGCTATTTACCGTTTTTAATAACTTGCTCATTTTACCAATGGATACATCCTACTCGTGGGGCAGTCAGCTGAGCGGGGCGCCCCAGATGCTGGGCTGAAGGGTAAAGACGTCCGCTGCAAGGAGGCTCTGCTGTCATGCTTACTGCTTTGAGACCCATAACGCTGGTTTCTTCCTGACCCACCTGTCTTAGCAGTTCTTACCCGGGTGTGTTTATGGGGAATGCTGCCTTCTCTGGGCCAGAAGGCCCCTTCTCAGGCCATCCTGGAGTGAGCGCATGCTGCTTACATCCCCGAGGAGTAAGGGGGGTGACAGCTGGGAGGACAGCCCAGGTGCTGGGTGCCAGCCGTTCGGCGCCGGGCTGGGGACAAATCACCAAGGCCAGGAAGCTGAGCAGGTAGTGGGGCACTCGTCCAGGTGGACATCCAGCCCCTGTCCGCTCAGATGAACTTGTCGATGACAGCAAAGCTCCTGCCGGAGTGCCACTGTGGCTCTGCTCCACATGTTCACCAGGTGCACATCAGTCAGCTACTGCTGTGTAACAACCACTCCCCACTTCCTGCAGGCTTGCAGACAGGGCCACCTCTCAACTTCCTTCCCCACTTCCTCCACCTGGACCCCTGAACCTGCAGCTGGTGTTGCCCCAAGCAGCTCAATCCCCCCATTTGCTCCTTTTCAGTCTCTTCTTTGAGTTTCCTTTGAGGCTGAGCTGTGTTGGGACCAGACTGATCTTGTTTCCGGGAGTGGTTTTCTGCTGTGATTTCCAACAGTGCTTTTGCCTCTGATTCCCAGGACTCTGCCCTGATGGGGTGGCTGAAGCAGATTTAAGGTTTAATTTTGTCAGATTTGTGACATGGGGACTGGAACAGGTGGACTTTCAGAGCTTGTCACATGCATTTCTAAGCGATCTGGATTTTGCCCAAAAAAAGATCGAAGATTCAACCAGGTGATCGTGGGTGGTTCTGGATGTTTAGCTCTGCCCCCCACCCCAGGTCTCACACACACAACACGTGCATCTCCCTTCCAGAATGTCCCTCCTGATGAGAGAAAAGGAGGCTCGTGAGCGCTGACTCAGAGGAGCAGGGGGTGGGGGGCGGCCTCCCACATCACAGGCGTCACTGGGTGAGCCTCCAGGCATTAGCTGTGTTCTCACAAGCATGCAGTCAGCTGCGTCCTTCCTGGCCCAGGATGACCCTGCAGACCTTGTGGATGGCAGTCACCTCTCGGTGTGGGCCTCAGAGATGGAGGAGGGGTGAGTCACTTCTCATCGTAAACTTTTGGTAGCAAAATTGCTCAAATAGGCATATGTGCTATTTTCCTGAGATAAAAATTACCTAAGAAGTGGGAATTTTAGAACAAAGTCCCGCACTCTGGGATATACTATAAATGTCTTGGAAGACGCCTTGAAGTGTGACCTTGGCAGGTGACCTGCGTTTCCTCCTTCCACTGTGGTCTCTTTTTCCCTGTCTCTTTTCTTCATCCTGCTCGCTGAGGAGGAAAAATCAGTTGTTCTGCCCCTTTCTGTCCCCACGTGACAGAGCATGTCCTCCCGTGCTGTTCCAAGCTCTTAGACATGCTAAAACCCACATGGTGTTTGATGAGTTCCTGCTTCAGAATTTACTTGGCTTTGTTGGATGTTTGGGTGATTTCAGTCTTCCGCCTCTCATTATAACCTGCAAGGATGTGTCCTCAACTCTCCTCTTGCCTCCCAGCTATTTTAGTTTTTGGTAGAGTACTTCAGATGGACTTCGCCTTGTGGGGATGAGGATGTTTTGGGGCCAGACACCCCAGGAGAGACCCCAGCAGACACCACCAGGGAAGGAGAGCTGGGGTCTTGGTGCAGCCATGGCAGGAATGAGGCTGAAACCAAGCAGCTGAGAGGAGTGAATCAGGGACTTTGGGGTAAACTGTGGAGATGTTGGTTGCCATCTTCCATCCATCTGATGATTAGAACAATAGAGTAAATAAACACATGGTTTGCCTCATTTAAAGGGACAGGGAGATGGGGAGGCTGTTGGATTTTGGTTCTGAAGCCACGTGGGTCTGGCTGTCGGCCTTTCTGCTGAGCTCACGGCTCATAGTTAACAAACGGTGTGCCCTGTTTTGATCGGACATCATCCTTTCAATCTGGAAAAGGCAGGGCCCACGGCGCTGTGCAGGGGGCATCCCTGGGTGCGATGTCCCTGGGCTGGGTGCCCAGCTGGCCTCCTGGTCCCACCCTGGCCCAGACCCCTCTGCTTCTTATAAGCACAACAGCCTGTTCACCGCTAAGTCCTTCACAGCCTGGCCACCACTGCAAATGGCTGCCACCTGTCAGCTCCTCTCTTTTATCACTGGGCAGCTCATGCCTGTCCTTGGGTGCCCAGCAAGCTGACCATGAACGTGCACTTGTTGCAGGTCGGTGCAGCCTTGAGTGGTGGGGAGGGGCTGACAGGTTAGTTATAGGGGCACAGGTTCAAACGTGGGGCCAGGCTCAAGACGATTGTTTCCTTTGGACCAGAAGGGCTGGCCCCGTTCCTCAGGGGAGACCAGTGTCTCCTTTGCTGTTGGAGTGTCTTCTGATCTGAGGGGGCTTGGACCCTCTGCTGTCTCATGGGGGCTGGAGAGGACCAGCAGGAAGCTGGGTCTGGGGTCAGTCTGCCCTGTGTCCCCCCGGGAGGGGGTGGGGTCAGTCCCTGCTCAGGGGTACCACTGGGTGATGAGCCTCAGTGCCTGGTTTTACTTTAAAGGAACATGAAAAAGTCAGAGGCTGACACTGCCCCCCTCCACTCTCTTGCGTAAGTGGGGTTCACATTCGCCATTGTTTTTCCCAAGGGGGAGATACAGGTGGCCCTGGGAGCTGACCGGCCAGTGTCCAGTCATGGGCAAGCACAGTCGTTAGCACCAGCTGATGCCTGATCTGGCCGTCCTGACCACCTGAATTAGCTGGTGCATCCCATGAGCCCTTCAAGTGCATGAAGACCCCCAAGATCGCCTCCTGCATTGGCTGCGTCCTGACTTAGGGAAAGAGTGAAGGACATTTGAGGCCTTGTGCTTCCTTCCAAGATGGAGTAAAAGCAACCAGTTCACTCTCACACTAAAAACAACCACAAATAAGGGAAAAACATGAAACTGGTTTTATATATTGGACAGCAAGTAATGAAGGGCAGTAGCCTCTGGGAGATGGAGAGCAAATGAGGTGAGACCTCATTTGTTGGGACAGCTTCCCTCCTTGCCCCCCAAGAGACTGCAGGCCCTGGGGGAGAGGGTACTAATGCTCACCTCGGGGGCAGAGATGCTCAGACACCTGCAGATGGTTCCTCTGGAGTCTCTAGTGGAATGTTGACTGACACATGAAGGTGAGGAAAGAAGCATCAGAAGGATGAGGGCAAACAACTCTGAGACTCGACTGGCCTGAGCATGTTTCTCCCTGTCACTGGCCAGGATCACATTGGATAAAGAATCAGCTGCTTATGAGAAACTGTGAACGAAGACATGAGTGGGTGAAAAGTAAAACATAGGAAAAGATACACTGGGCTGACACTAATCAAACAAAACTCGGACTTGCTATGTTGACATCAGACTCTACAGTAGAGACCACTGACAGTCACTGAATACTCACCTATCAACAGCAGAAAGCTCATCATTTGCAAGGGCACATGTGACATTTACAAAGGCAGATTCTTCCTTGATTATTAAAACAGCTCTAAATAAGTAGAAAAAAGATCAAATCACACAATGTTCTATGACCACAATGGAACTGAATTACAAATCAATAACACAGACTTATTGGAAAAATTCCCAAATTACTTGGAGACCAATAACACATTTATAACAACATCTGGGTCCAAGGAAAAATTATAAGGAAAACTAGAAAGTATTTTGAGCTAAACAAAATTGAAAACCAACACATCAAACTCTGTGGAATGCCACTAATGCAGTACTTAGGGGGATTTACAGAACTAAACACCTGTTTGGAACTACGGAAACTCTCAAATCAATGACCTTGTCTTCCACCTTAGAAGAAGAAAAGCAGATTAAATACAAAGTAAGCAGAAAAAAGGAATAACAAAGACCAAAGGGGAAAATCAATGAAGTAGAAAATAGAAAACAATAGAGAAAAATTAATGAAAATCAGGTTCTTTGAGATCAATGCAGTTGATAAATATCTGGTGAGACCAAACAGAGAAAGGAGGGGAGTATCAGAGAGATGCATCACTAGCCTCTACAGATAGGAAAGAAATGTTGTGATCAATGGAGCTTGGATGAAATGGGCAAAATCCTTGAATGACACAAACACAGACAGGATGTCTTGTTTGTGTGCAGCCCTCCCTGATGGCTTGGTGGATTGACTTTATTTTCTGTAGATTGAGTGTGCAGTTGTGACGTGTGACTGTGTGATTTTGTGTGAGTGTGAGGCAAGAGCAGGGTAGCACCCCCACACCCCCCACTCGGTCTGTGATTCAGACCCAGTGTGTCCCGTGTTTGCTCAGCTCTCAACTGAGAGTTGGTTTATCTCAGACCCAGTCCCTGGAATATTCTAATGTACTGACCTGGGTTTGGGGCCAGGTAGGTTCTCCTCATGTGCAAACTGGCTTCCCTGGGGCTGAGGCAAGCTGGGATATTTTTACTTTTGTTTGTGTTTAAGCAAAAGTACAAGTGATGCTGGGAAAGATTGAAAGCAGGAGAAGGGGATGACAGAGGATGAGCTGGTTGGATGGCATCACTGACTCAATGGACATGCTTTTGAGCAAACTCCAGGAGATGGTGAAGGACAGGGGAGCCTGGCGTGCTGCAGTCCATGGAGTCGCCAAGAGTTGGACACGACTGAGTGACTTGGCATGCATGCACACACAAGTGAACACACTAGGCCTCTGTCCAGGTCCTGACTCCCAGCAGAAGCCAGCGAGTCCCGGCAGGAGGGTGAGGGGACTAGAAAAGGGGCCCTTCCCATGAGCGGAGTGTCAGGCGGGAGCAGCCCAGGTGTCCCGGGTGAGTCCTCCCCCACCTCTCGCCCCTCCAGGGAGCACTGCTGGAGCTAAGACCTGGTTGCCTGGAGGCCATGGGCATCTGGTGTGTGTGTGTGTTTAGTCGCTCAGTCATGTCGGACTCTTTGCCACCCTTTGGACTGTAGCCCGCCAGGCTCCTCTGTCCACGGGATTCTCAGGCAAGAACACTGGAGTGGGCTGCCGTGCGCTCCTCCACTGGGCACCTGGATCTGCTCCCAGCCCAGCTATGCAGGAGGGGAAAGCATGGCACTCTCGTGGGCTTGGGGAAGGGACCCGGGCCCAGCTGTTCCCACCTACTGTCTGGTCACAGACCATGAGGTGGCTGTGGGCTGGGCACACCCTGTTTCTGCTGGGATGGCAGCTAGGTCGGGTCTTGGCTTCCAAGATGCTGATCTTGTGCCATGCAGTGCCCGTCCGTGCCACCCTGCCATGGGTTCCACGACTGTGGGTGGATAGACAGATGGTGTTCAGTGACCTCTTGTCACTGGCCTCACAGTCTTGGCTCTGATCTGCTGCCCACACTGAGGCCCCATGCTGGGGTGACAGCAGAGACCCCCATGTCTGCAAGGTGTGAAGGAGGGGCCCCATCACCCTCTCCCAGCCGCCCGCCTTGCTTTTCAACCTGACAAGTAGCAGGTGTGCCATCTGTGGTGCTTTCTGGGAGTCAAGTTTCCCTTCAGAAGCTCACCTTGGGTTCCTGGGCTCCCCCGACCCCTCACCCTGCGGCCTGGGCCCTGATTCTCCCGGGAAGCAGTTCTCTGATCTCAGTTCCCATTTCTTGGGCAGTGTCAGATCTCCTGCTGAGGGCTGTTTGGGAGGGGGCTCTCGCCCCCACCCCCCACACCCTGGCGTTGCGGGTTGACCTCAGGTGGGTGAGGAAAATGCTTCCTTACAGAAATGGCCTGACCAGTGCACACTGGGGGCCTCTGATCACTGACACCATGGGCCTCAGGGCACAGACCTGGGTGAGGGGCCGTAGGACGCCAGGCATCCGGGAGAGGACCCCCACAACCTCCCCGCCCCAGACTGCCACTGCAGGGGTCCGGAGTTGGGGAGGGAGCAGGAAACAGGGCCTGCAGGCTCCGCTCTGTGGGGACCCAGGCCCCTCATTCTCATTGACGGGAGGCAATGGGGTGGCCCTGGCCATGGTGCCCACCACCTCTGGGTCTGCACGCTGCAGCCCGGCCCCAGGTGGCTGCCCTCAGGGTCCCTGCCCGCGGTGGGTTCCTGGGGATGTGGCTGCCTGCAGGCCCGGGTGGGCTGTCACTGAACTCCTGGCTCTGGATGCCTGGCCACGACCTGCAGTCGTCTGGGCCAGAGGCCAGGTCAGTGCTGGCCCTGCTCGGCCTCCCATGCACCCTGGTCTGATGTTTTCCGTGCGGTTCAGCAGGGCGGGCGGGCGGGAGCGGTCTGTCGTCACCTCCCAGCTGCTCCTGGGCTGACGCCGTGGCCTCCATGGGAGGGGTCAGAGTGCTGGGGCCAGGGAGAGGGTCCGGGGGGCTCCTGACCCTTCTGGATGCCCACAGCCATGGGCGGAGTGTGCTGGGAGCTCTCAGAGCCTGTCTAGCTCCACCTCCCCTGGACCGTGAGCTGAGCGAGGCCCCGGGTCCCCTGGTTTTGGCGTCCAAAATGGAGGTCTCTCAGAAAACCCCAGGCTTTGGAGGTGGGGGCCCATCGGCGGCGGACCAGGCATCACACTTGGGAGCATGACATTCCCCCAGCAGCAGTGGTAACCAGGAGTCCCAGTCGGGAGTACAGTGGCCCCCTCAGCAGCAGTGGCCACATTAGGCTCTCAGCCTGGTGGCCGGGTGGCCTCTGCTCTGACAGGTCCCCTGTGAGGGCTGGGCCTTGGCTGGGCCAGCTGGCTTCATCCGGGAATGTCTGGAGTCACGCGCAGGCCACTCTGTGACTCAGGATGGCCACACTTGCCCGCGGTGGGGAACAGGGTGGCACAGGCTGCCCAGTCTGGGGAGATGCTGACTCCGGGGTGTGTTTGAGGAGGGCGCATCCCACAGCCTCTGGTTCTAGCAGGTGGATGGTTCCGGCCGCTGTGGGACATTTAGCCTCCACCCCACCAAGGGGATGGTTGGCCCCATGCCTGCGCCCAGGCACGGGGTAGGGCCCTGGCCACCGTGTGAGATGCTGTGATTAGCTGGCTTTTTCTCACCCAGTGCCTGGTTTAATGACAGAAGCAAATGTTTTTTTGGAAGCTCAGAGTGAGGCAGAGAAATTCATCTTCAAGTCATGCTGCAGACAGCCACCCACACCGAGGGACGTTCTGAGGAAAACATGGCTCATGGAAACGTTCCCAAGTGAGTGCTGAAACCACAGATGTGTACTTCAAAAAATGCATTCATGTTATTTTTAGAATTTATGCTGACAACCGTTATATGCGAGCAGAGAGGGAACGCCACAGACATTAACAAAATGCTGTTTATTTTAGGTTTTTATTCCTTTTCTGCTCAAAAGAACACAGTGAACTGAACGAGTAACATGTCTACTTGAACTGTCTTGTTGTCCCTGAAACGCTGTAATTTTTCTAGTGATGTTGGAAGCTATTTTGGTTAATGAGATCCTCAGCTTGTCTCCAAGGAGAGGTGACTCCTCCAGGGCCTCCCGTGAGCGTGGTGCCTGCCGCCCAGCCCCCACGCCCGGAATCTGCAGACTTCCCACTTGGCCCCCCTCAGGGACACGAGCTTGTTTCTTCCAGTGCAGCTGAGTACTACATGTGCAGTGTCTGGATTTCCAGACTGGATGCATATTTCTTTGGAGAGGAGCTGGTACCTTCAGGGGCTCTGGGCCCGAAATGAGAACCAGGCCTGTGGTCCTCAGCACCAAGGTGGCTTCAGACTCTCTAGTGGGATGAGAAAAACAGCCCCACACCAGACTCAGTGGCCGAGGGACACTCTCTGGAGGGGCTCTCAGCACCCTTGCCACATTCCCGGTCTAGAAGGTGGGAGGTTCCCATGGTCTCCAGTTATTGTGTCAGACTGTAAAGTCAAGGCAATCAGGAAGCCCAAGGGGTCCCCAGCCCAGTGGCTCCTCCAGGGTCTGCCTTCAGGGCACCAGAACAAGGCTGAAGCAGGTGCCTTGGTGGATTAGACCCCCTGGCTCTTGATTGAAGTGCGGGTGTGTGTGTGTCTGTGCGTGAGTGTGCATGTGTTTATGCTACTGACTAGACTCAGAGCAAAAGTCCAAATGAGGGAAAGCAACGGAAAATTTCTCAAGTGCGCCTAGGTCCTTCCCTCGTCCCACAGACGCCTCCACAGGCTGACGGCCCTGCACGGCTGGGCACTGGGGTGCAGCGCTCCGGCTGCTTGCCGAGGGGCTAGCCCCAGGGGCTGACCCGGTCCGGCCCCTTGGAGCCTATGGAGAGGAGAGCCCATCTGGACCCTCAGGGCCCCACATCTCCCATGTGGCTGACTCAGTGGGCCGGGAGGAGGAGGGCCAGGGCAGCGTGGACTGGTGCTGGTGTGGGCTCTGGGAGCTGCACGTGTGTGCGTGCACATGATGAGAGCATGCCCCGGGCGTCCTTTGGCCTCGCTCCCGCCACCTGCAGCCGGGGTCTGGTGGTCCTGCCCCCAGACCAGTTCAGACCCCGAATGTGTACCTAGGGATGGGGAGGTGCACAGAGAAAGCCCCTTGTACCCCTCCTCCCACGGGAGGGCTGGTGGCTTCCTTTTCATGGTGTAGGGAGGGGGCCTATAGTCGAGGGAGTGAGAGCACAGTTGAGAGAACAGTTTGGTTGCAAGTTTTCAACTTGTTTAGAACCAGGAAATGATGACTTGGGTGAGACCCAGTATCATGGTTCCCGAGTCTCACGTGAGAGTGAAACATTTCATCACACACAACACTGTATGTGACACAATACGACACCCACCCCCGTGTGTACATGTCTGTGTGTGACAACACATGTGGTCCTTCCCGGTCTTCACCTGTGTGTACATGTGTGGGTATGACAACATAAGCGGTCCCACCAGGTCCTCACCAGTGTGTACACATGTATGTGCAACACAGGCAGTCCCTCCAGGTCCTCGCCTGTGTGTACATGTGTGTGTGTGACAGCACAGGTGGTCCCTCCAGGTCCTCGCCCATGTGTCCATGTGTGTGTGTGACAGCACGGGCGGTCCCTCCCGGTCCTCGCCCATGTGTCCATGTGTGTGTGTGACAGCACGGGCGGTCCCTCCAGGTCCTCGCCCGTGTGTACATGTGTGTGTGTGATAGCACGGGCGGTCCCTCCAGGTCCTCACCCGTGTGTACATGTGTGTTTGTGACAGCACAGGCTGTCCCTCCAGGTCCTCGCCCATGTGTCCATGTGTGTGTGTGACAGCACGGGCGGTCCCTCCAGGTCCTTCTGGGGCGGCAGCACCCGGGTGAGGCCAGGGGATGTGGTGTCAGGTGTCATGCAGGTAGTTTAACTCCACCTCCATGTGCTCCACTGCAGCCCCTGGATGAGCGGGGTGGCCGTCCTGGGAGGGAGGCACTCTGACAGCCTCAGACTCTGATTACAGGCCCCCCAGGGGCTTTGACGGCTGCCAGCAGCCCCACTCAGCTCCCCCCAGTATTCTGCCTGTGGGTCTCCTGTGGGTGGCATGGTCTGAACAGCTGTGGTCCATGCTTCCAGTTTCAAAAGAAAGAAAAAATCTCAGTCATTGTCACATCTGCGTGAGGTGTTGAGAGAGTCATTTCCTAGGCAGGTTGATAAGAAGTCTAGGGGTCCCCAAGGAGAGAGAGGTCTGGGATATTCAAGGAGGAAGAAAGGACAAACTTTTTTACTTTTTTTCCTCTACATTCCTTAGGATTATATAACAATAATGTATCCTGCTTGAGGACAGTCTTTGGATTAAACCCTCTGGTTAATTCTGTTATCTTAAAACATAAATTATGGGAGTAGGTCTGGTCTTTACAAGGATGTATCCTGCCTGAGGACGATCTTTGGATTAAAACTTCTGGCCAACTCTGTTATCTTAAAGTGTAAATTATGGGAGTAGGTCTGGTGAGGTCTTTACAACCTCCAGACATTCTTTGGATTCATTGGAGAGTATATAACTCCATTGCTAACACTAGCAAAGGGGGTATTCTTTTGCCCCCTTCTGATGTCTATGTCAGAAGCTTTCTCTATCTCCTTTATACTTTAATAAAACTTCATTACACAAAAGCTCTGAGTGATCCAGCCTCATCTCTGGCCCCGGATTGAATTCGTCTCCTCCGGAGGCCAAGAATCCCGCGTCTTATCATTCAGCAACAACCTTTCAGTGTCTGACTTTCTGAATAATCCACTGGTTCAAAGGAGAAATAACAAGAAAATTAGAAAACAAAGTGAAGTGAATAGAAATGAAATGCAACATTTCAACAAGTATGGGATGAAGTTAAAGTAGTTTTAGAAGAAAATTTCTGTACCACATGCCTATGTCTGAAAAGAGAAAAATCAGAATCAATGAAGCAATCTCAACCAGAAGAGGCTGGAAAAATCGAGTAGATTTATCTTGAACTGAGTAGAAGGAAGAAAATAATAAAGCCAATATATTGATTATGTTTAGAAAACAAGTAAACGGTAAAATCAGAAATAGACAAAGAAGTTAAAAAAATCAATGAGCACAAAGGCTGGTTGTTTGAAAAAGTCACACAAGTCGATGCACTTGCGGTGGAATAACTAAGGCAGAACTTGTTAATTTCATCCTAATTGCAAACTTCCTGCCTTCTTCTTGTGGCTTCTTTGTCTTTGGCTGTGAGGTATCTTTTCTGGTAGGTTTCAGTAATTTTTGTCAACGGCTGTTCAGCAGTTAGTTGTGATTTTGGTGCTTTCACGGAGGCAGTGACCTCACGTCCTTCTGTATCACCATCTTGGCTCCATCCTCCCAAACTTGCTGTGAGGAGGGGGCCCTGGGGGACTGCAGTGTCTCTGAAGGGCACGATGGAAACTAGACTCAGCTACCACTGTAGGAAGTTTCTCCTGCTGCCACAGACAGACGTGAAGGTTTTCTGCAATTACTCTGTCCTGAAGGACCTGCATGTCATTGGCCTAATTTACCTTCCTCAGATGATGGTAGCTTGTTGTTAGCACAAAGGCCACCTTCAGAATCTTCCCCTCCCTTAGGTGCTGCTCCCAGGCTCTCCCATAAGTGCTGCCGTCATTCACCCATCCTTCCATCTGTCTTTCCATCCATCTGTCTATCCATCCATCTCTCCACTCATCTATCCTTCCACCTATCTATCCTTCTACTCATCTATCCTTCCACCTATCTGTAAATCCATCCATCCATCCATCCATCCATCCATCCACTCTTCCTTCTGTCCATCCTTCCATCCATCCGTCTCTCCATCGCTCCATCTCTCCACCCACCCATCCACCCATCTATCTTTCCACCCATCCATCCTTCCACCTATCCATCCTTCCATCCATCCATCTGTCTATCCATCTATCTATTCTTCCTTCTGTCCATCCTCCCTTCCTTCCTTCCACCTACCCATCCATCCATTCTTCCATCTGTCCATCCTTCCATCCATCTGTCTATCCATCCATCCATCCTTCCTTCCTTCATCTATCTGTCCATCCATACATTCTTCCTTCTGTCCATCCATCCATCATCCCATTTGTGGATCCATCCATCTCTCCATCTAGCAATTATGATTATTTACATTCCCTTTTTGGTCATAAGTGACTGACTTTCCTGGTTAAGTACTGGGTGATAAGAATGGATGATTGATCTAACATGCTTACTATGAATAACTCCCTTCAAAGAGCAGATATTGGAAAGTTCTTAAAAACAAAATTACCTCAGCAGTTTGGCCAAAGATAACAGACAAATGTGCTAATTTGGGGGGAAATTATACCCCCTTCCGAGTGCCAGTGCAAGCATGGAGTAATGCAGAGATGAGGTGGAAAATGTGATTAGAGTGGAAAATACCTCCTTCTGGAGGAGGCTGCAGCTTCTCCCCCGCCCCCCCCCCCCGCCCCCCCCGCATTTCTTTCTTTCTTTTTTTTAATTTTCCAAGGTGATTTGTATTTTTACTCTAGGGAGTACAAACCACTATGGAAAGTATTGACAAATGCACTGCATTAAAATTAAGCACTTGTGTTCATACCCTGCCCCCATCAAAAAGAACTAAAAAAGGTATTCAAAAGCAATATCACATGTAAAAAGAAATACGCAGGCATACGAATCTCCACGTGTCTCACAGTAGGCTTGAGCCTGGGCTGCAGCTCTGTTGTTCAGTCAGTAAGTCACGTCTGACTCTTTGTGACCCCATGAACAGCAACATGCAGGCCAGGCTCCTCTGCCCTTCACTGTCTCCTGAAGTTTGCTCAAGTTTGTGTCCATTTAGTCTCACCACTGCATTTCTATGAAGTTCTGGCCAGTTAGTGCCCAGGCCTGCCCCTGCCCTGGGACCGGTCCCGTCCATGGCATGGTGGACTTGCAGCTGAGCCTCCATGAGTGCCGAGGATGCATTCATCTCCGTTCAAAGCCCAGCTCTCAAGGGTGGTGCCTCTCAGTGAGGAAAAGGGGTCTCTGTATGGCTGGAGATAGTCCTTTCAAGAGAGCTTCCATTACTGTGATAAACAGCAACTGAAGCTGCCTTTTACACATATTCCTGTTCTCAGAATGTGTCCTTGGCTTTTCCATCTTATTAGTCATGAATGAAAGCACTCTATAGTCTAGGATGAGCAAAGTGAAGCAACAGAAACAAAAAAGTGAAAGAATTACAAAAACCAAGATCAAAGGCAGTCTGGAATTTCCAAGCTTATATGTATTTTTTCTTTTTTATTTCTTACTGCAGGAAACTGTGAAGCACATAAAAGTCCACAGGAAGTTGGGAAGATTTCTCATTACCAGTCCAGTAGCAATGTTGGTGCTTTTTAAACAGCTGCCATAAGCTGACACATATACAAGAAGGCTCACACCGTAACATGCACTGAGTGGGCAGGCCAGCCTGGAGTGAAATGATCCCACAGCAGGAAGATCCCGGACTCTCCCAGGAAGTGTGGTCCCGCATGGTGGGAGCTTCTGGTAACTTCGGGCTGGGACCCCTACGCCCCAGCTGTGCAGGCGACTCTCCAGTGATGACGTCCAAAGATAAATGAAGTGTCCAGGTGTCCACATCGTCAGTCTGAACCTCCCTCTGGGGTGGCTGTTCCTGAGGAGTCCTCAGAGGACCCAACCCTCCCTAGATGCCTGCTGTGCCCTTGGCAAGCCAGTGGCCCATGTGGCCCACAACCCAGCTGAGAACTGCCCCCCAGCCTCTCGGCTGTGCCTGCTGGGTCCTCTGGGTCCTGGCCGTAGGCAGGCGTGCAGAGTGGGAGAGAGGTGGGGCCCCAGGCAGGCAGACCCTCATTCTCAGGGTCCCCGTGCAGCCCCTGGTCTTCAGGACTGAGGGTGGATGTGCGGGGGTGTCCCAGGAGGCTGCTGTCCCCTGTGCCCCATCCTGACCCACCCACGCCCTTCCCGCCTGGGGCCCAGCCTGGCTGGAGAGGCTCTCTTGTGGCCTCTGTGGCTCGTCTCCCCCCTCAGACTGAGTGTGTCCCCCTCAGTCTCTCTGGAGCCCATGGTTTGTTATCCAGGCTCTTACGGTTTCACGTGGTTGGATGCTTCCACCTTTCCCGGAGCGCCCACCGAGTCTGACCACAGTTGGAGGAGCCCTTCTCCTCCCAGGAGCAACCCCGGCTCCTTGCCTTTTCTTCTGGGACCTTATGGTTTTGTCTGGACACTTACGCCACAGGCATACTGGCTGCTTTACTGTGAGGTCTGAGGGTGGCCCTGGTCCGATTTTGCTTCAACGGCCGGCCAGGCTTCTCAGTGTCATTTCTCCAAAACCTCTTGCTTTTCTTGCACTGAATTCAGGTGCCACTTTGTCATTTACTAAGCTGTGAGCAAGGGATTAGCTTTCCCTGATTAACAGTTACACAATTCTCAATTTTTTTTGGGATGAGTTCCAAATTTCCATCTGGTGTGCTTTTCCTTTTGCTGGAAGAGTGACTTTCAACTTTCTTTTTTGTAATGAGAATATGCTGGTGATAGTTTTGTTTTCTTTTTGTTGCTCTGAGAAGTTAATATTTCATCTGATTTTTTAAAAAATGAAAAACCATTTATGTTGTTTTGGCTGCGCTCAGCATTCGTGGTGGGCTTCTTGTTGCACTGGCCTCCCTTGTCTCAGAACACAGCTCTCAGGCATGTGGGCTTCAGTAGCTGTGCCCCCGGGCTCGAGAGCTCAGGCTCAGTAGCTGTGGTGATGGGCTTTGCTGCTCTGTGGATCTTCCAGGACCAGGGATGAAGCCCTGTGTCCCCACCCTGGCAGATGAATTCTTAACCACTGGACCACCAGGGAAGTCCTCGTCTTATTGTCGATGGGTAGATTGGCAGCCATTTTCTCCCTATGCTGTAAACATCTGGCTTCTTCCCCTGAACCTCCGGCCACGCCTGTCTGCTGCGGGCCCCGATCTCTGCCTCCTCGTGGGTTCTGTGGGGAAGCGTCTGAGCTGTGAGGCTCGGGGGCTCTCTGCGCATGTCCCCTTCCCAAGGGGCCGCACACTGTACCTAGGGCCGCTCAGCGCTGGGGAGCACCTCCCCACATAGTTTCTTTGGTTTTATCATTGTCTGTAGTGAGAAATTAAACCTCACTCTTACTAAGGCATCTTAGCTGAAAGTGGAAGTTCCTATTCACTTTTTGAATGTCTTTTAAAATTTATAATGAGAAAAAATAAGCCAGGAATGTAGAGTGCTTAGTCTGTGAAATTAAGCAACAGTTTCACCTTCTTAATATGGAAATTAGTGGTGTTTTCAAAGTGCTCACCACCTTGTATTTTACTTATGGAGCATCATGATGCCTTTGTTCTTATATGAGCTCCTGGATGGAATCAGGTGTGCAAACACAAACACTGCAGGCTGGGATTATGTGTTTCCTTATCAGTTCAAGAATGTGCTCTCGACAGATAAACATTTCCTTGCATAGAAACAGAAACAGACAAAACATTAGCATGAGGTCAAATAAATCCCCCTTGTCTCAAAGGCCACAGAGACAGCTGGAGTGTGAAGATAACTGACACGGAAAAATAAGTCAGCGCCTCGGCTTTGGGCAGTTGACACGTGGAGAGGGCAGATGGCTCCAGAGGACGTGGAGAGCTGTCCACCACGGGGATGATGGCTGCAGCCCCTTCTTCAGGAACCAAGAGGTGATATTTCACAACCGAATCACGGGTAAAGATGCCAAAGCTGAATGGCCAGTGAAAACCTGCGGGGTTGCTTGCTCTGTGTGAACAACGGATGTCCTTGACTCGTGAACCAGATGCATCAGCTTGTCAGCGTGGTGCGGGGCCAACACGCTCTTCCCCATGGTCCCGAGTCTGCTTCCTGCCTGGGTGCCCTCACTGAAGCAGGTGTGCTGGCTTTTTCTCAGTTGTTCCCCAAGGTTTTCTGGGCAACGTGAACTTGGTTGCAGGGCCCGGGCCCCCGTCAGACAGACACGGGCTGGTTTCCTATCCTGTGCTGGTCTTGTCCCCCTGCAGCCAGGGGCAGAGATAGACCACGTGCTCCCTGATGTGGCCCTTAAACAGTCAGACCCTCCTGTTGACAGGACTTAGCATGTCATGGTAGCATGTTAACATCTCATGCCACGCCAACCTAGCACAAACACGGGACTACATCCTGAAGACTCTTATCAAAGAGGAAGGCATCACAAATCACGATTCTGGAAATCTATTTTGGTTGACATTGGGCTGGTATTACTCATTATTTGTGGGCGGACATGAGATATACAAAAATCTCATCTTCCCCTGAGGGATGTACGAGGTATTTCCATCATGTGGTAGGAATGTTTCAGGTACAAACATGTGCGTGCTAAGTTACTCAGTTGTGTCTGACTCTTTGGGACCCTGTGGATGGCAGCCCACCAGGCTCCTCTGTCCATGGGATTCTCCAGGCATGAACACTGGAGGGGGAGGCCGTGCCCTCCTCCAGGGGGTCTTCCCAGCCCAGCGGTCAAGCCTGCATCCCTTACATCTCTTGCATTTGCAGGTGGGTTCTTTGCCACTAGCGCCACCTGGAACATGCGAAGTTTCAACGTTGGCACATGGAAGGGTGAACCCAGGATGACAGAAGGGTTTGGAAGAGAAGAAACTTCCAGGAGTTTCCGAGATGAAGGTAAGTTTCTGTTTCTGGAGGAACATGGACTCTGCTCAAAGGCCTCACCTCACAGCATCAGAGAGTTCAAGGAGCATAAATGCTCTTTGGGGCAGTGATGGACACTGTCTGCCTTCACCGAGTCCTCAGCAAGAGCTGCTAATTTCTCTTCCTGTTGGTCTGATGCTACCATAACTGTTCCTCAATCTGTCTTCCATAAAACTGTTAAATTGTTTTCTTTAAGAGTCCTCGATAACTTGTCTCGCAATCATTAAAATTTGCGTTTCCCATGTCAGATGTGAGAAACAGAGGACAGAGAGAGGCTGGTGGCGTTGGTGTAAGTCAGCCCCTGAACTTGGAGCTCTCACAAGCTTGCCGCCTGCCCGGGACTTGGGGCTGAATTACAAGCACCCGTGACCGAGCTGACTCATTACCCGCTGTCATCCTGTGGTGCCCATACCTAGTTTATGAGCTCAAAGCAAAGACATGATCAGGATGACCCTGCCATCACTGCAACAAAACAAAGTGGGGCTGGGGATGGAGCGAGGCCTGCTGCTCTGGGTCCTAGTGTCAAGCGCCTTCCTGGAGGGCAGCTGGCCATCCTGTGGTGATTTCCCATCATTTCTGGCTGTGCCCCAGCCCTCTGTGGCCTCTCCGTGGTCATCTGCATGGCCCTGGACCCGAGCACCGGCTCCTCGCGGCGTCCAGCCCAGAGCTGTGTGGCCAGTGCTTCCCGAGCGGCCACGCGAAGCTCAGGTAGGAAGCCAACCTGGCATGATGTGGGCCCTCCTCCCGTGGCCCCGGCTCCAGCCTCTTCCAGGCCCGAGTAGCTGTAGCCGCTGGGCTGCGTCCAGGGGACTCTGGGCTGTATGGACATGTGGGGTGTGGCGCCCGACCCTTCTTCACATGAGCCTGTGTCCAACCTGCCCCCCACACCAGGCTGGGGCCTGTCCTGCTTCTGAGCTTCTCTCTGGGGGCTTCAGCCCGTGTTTCGGTCAGTGTGGTTGGGGGCTGCCGGGCTGGGGCTGGAGAAGCCGAGTCAGGGCCCTTCGCTGCTCAGACGGGAGTGCCCGCTGAGCCCGGGGCAGAGGAGGGGGGTGAGCGGCAGGGTGCGTCTGAGAGCGGACACTGGAGAACGGGCAGGGAGGCCTGGGGGAGGAGGGGTCTGGGCTGGTCGGTCATCTGGAGCAACGGGGAGGAACCAGGAGGGAAGGGGCTCTTCACCGTGGGCCCGGGGCCGCAGTCAGCACCCCACTTCCCCTCAGTCTGCTCCCTCCTGGGCGGGCGGGTGAACCGTGCTGTCTGCCCCAAGCTGAGCTCTGTGCGGGACCCCGGCAGGCCTCATCCCAGACCCTACCCGGCTCTCCCCGAAGGTCAACTGGATGTGGCTAAAGGAGGTAGACTTGGAGGTTCTCGGGGGGCCTGTGGCTCAAGGAGGCAGACTGGATGGTGTCTTGGGGCCTGTGGCTCCCCTTTTGGGAATTCCTAACACAAGCTTCCCTGGTGGCTCAAAGGGTAAAGCATCTGCCTGCAATTCAGGAGACCCAGGTTCAATCCCTGTGTTTGGAAGATCTCCTGGAGAAGGAAATGGCAACCCACTCCAGTATTCTTGCCTGGAGAATCCCATGGAGCAGGACCCTGGTAGCCTACATACAGTCCATGGGGTTGCAAAGAGTTGGACATGACTGAGTAACTTCACTTTCTTTTCTTTTTCTTTCTTACACACGTTCATTTCAAGTTTCGGACTTTTGTGCCACTATGCCCTCATTTTTTTTTTTTTTTAAAGATCTTTCTGTCCACTCTCTCTGGCTTATCTTGTTCTTTTGGAAAGCTGGCTGTTTCCCTCATTTTCTGTTTGTTACTTTGGTTCCAGGAGTGGATCAGGAGGGTCAGCGAGTGGCGGCAATGTGCCATTTGGGGCACCTGCTCCTTGACCCCGTGGGCAGGGGTGGCCGTGGGCAGCACTTTTCTGGGTCAAATGTGCCAATGTCCCTGCACAGTTTTTGGAGGCTGCTGCAACAGGTCCCCTGCATGACGTAGTCAAGGCCCACATCTGTGAGCTCTTCCTGTGAGTCACAGGCCAAGGGCGGTCGGGCCCTCTGGCCAGGGCCTTGCATGGGTGACAGGGAGGCGTGGGCTCACATCCGAGGTCTGGGGCAAGTCCCCTCTGTCTGAGGCTCCCCCAGCATGGGCACAGCTCAGCTCCTTGCCATCACAGGGCTGAGGTTGCTTCCTCACTGTCCAGCCTCTGTCCCTTCAAACCAGCGATGGTAGGCAGAGTCCTTCTCACCATCCAGCCTCTCTGACCCCTTTCTGCAGAGGAGACACTCCTCCTTGTCTGCTGGGGTCCGTGTCACAGTTCAGACCCTCTGGACCATCTGGGACACAGTCCCAACCTGAGGTCTCTGGTCTTAGTCTCTTGCCCAGGGTCCTTTGGCCCCGAGAGGGGACATATCCACAGGTCCAGGGATTGGGATGTGGAGTTGGCCTATCGGCAGACCAGAGGCCCATAAACAGGGCAATGTCCAGTGAATCAGATGCACAACACTGACGGCATCTGTGGAGAAAACAAAGAACAGCACGCTGGTTACCTGCAGATTGCTGGTTCAACCTCAAGGACCAGGTAATGAGCCAGAAAGGACAGCTTGTTCCCGCCAGGACTGGGGGCTCCTGGAGGCTGGTCCTTCCTCCCTTGGGGGACCATTCCTGGGCCCTGTGGGGCTGCAGCCACTTTTCAGGGGTGGGAAGGGATGTGGACATGGGGAGGACACAGGCCTCTTGGCTAAGTGGAAGGCTTGGGCGATGTGGGCAGGAGCTTGGTTCTGCTGGACCCTTAACATTTGCGGTGGTGATGCAGGCTTTTTAAGCTTGTGTCTATTACTTGGTGCTAAGATCTTGGCCAACTGGCTGAACTGGCTAAACTGTTGCCCCTTCAGGATCGTGATTTAGATTCTGGGCTTTGGTCTTCTGGGTAAAGTTCACTGTGGGCTCTGTCTCTATCAGAAGCCACTCTGACTTCCATGGATGTAAGCAGAAAACAGAATTCACTTCACTGTGATTGAATGTAAGTAAAACTTAGTCCACCATCTTCTAACCATTTCGCAAAATAATAGCCAATCAGTGTCACCTTTTACAGAACAGTGACTGGTAATTATCCTTGGCTGAATAAATGGATCCACTTTGTGCAGTGTATGCCTTCCTGTGTCTAGATTTCATTCCCTCCCTTTCCGGGTTTTTAGCCTAAAAATCTTAGGTGAAGTCAGTCAGTTTTTAGAGAACAAGGAACCACCAATGGCTGTGTTTTCAAGGTTTCGGGACAAAGACCGTCTCAGGAACTGTTTGCTGCTAAACAAACATTGGGTTGGGCGGTGGGGAAGCAGAATGAACCCTGACCTCCAAGGTGCAATGAGATTCTTGGAGAGCTTGCTTGTTGCTCGCTCATCTTAGACATTCTGATACAGAAATTTCTGAGTTGTCTTGGGCTGGTCCTTGCCCAGTGGGAGACAGGCTGAATGATGGGAAGCCATCTGCTCGTGAGAGTTGGGGAGCAGCCAGTGTCTGGGGGCCTCGCTGGCTTGACGGGGAGAGGGGAGCGGTGACTGGAGGCCCATCCTCCTGCCCGTTATTGGCCTGGTGGACCCAGTGTCGCCGCCTACCTGAGAGCCCTGAGAGCCGCCTACCCTACCTATTGACGTGGCCTTTGGATGCTGTGTGAAGCCTCTCTTATACTTGGCTAAGCCTTTGCTGGCCTTATGATCTGGGCCACGAACTTCAATCTTAGTGCCTCTCCAGGTGGGTCCATCATGCCCAGGTCCTCCCAGGTTGGGATGGAAGCTCTGAGAGTGAATGTTGTGCCCCAGCATCTCAGATGCTCTCACAGGACTGAGGGAGCATTTGGGGTTCCATGGATGCCTGTCAGCTGATTGAGTCATTGTTTACAGGCGGCATGAGGCAGGTGTATCAGTCAGCGCTCAGGAGGCAACACCATGTGACAAGCTGCCCAGATACTCTGGCTCACAAGAGGCACTTATTCTCACACTCATGCAATGAATTTATCATGTGTGTCTCACCCTCCTTGCCCTATGGCCACCTGGCCTTGCTCCTCCTGTGTGATGGAGTATAAGAGACAAAGCCACATGCACATGTGTTATTGCATCTGTTCTTGGGACATCTGACAACATTTGATTGGCTGATGGAAATCTCATCGATGGGGCAGAAAACACATTGGAGTCATGGGGCGGGGGAGCACAGCCATATCACATGACCAAGGGTGTGTGCACAAGTCCTCTCACAGAGACAGACAGGCAGGGACCAGTGACCCCGTCTGTCTACCTGGACAGGGAGGAAAAGGGGCCAGGTCCAGTGAGCTCCCTTGCTTCCTTCTGCTCTGGTTGCATGTGAATTTTATATACTCTAATCCCTGAAGCCCATCTTAGCAGAGTTGTGAGATGCTGATAAAAATCCGAGGATGAACAAACTTCAGGAACTGGCTTCTGAAGCCCAGTCCTCTGACCTCGGAGTTTCTGTTAGAGCAGGAATCCTGATGCCTCGCTGTGTCCTTGGGATCCTGCTGGGCACTGTGGGTGATGCCACACTGACTGGCAGTTGCTTCACGCCCCTTCCCTTTCCAGGGGGCAGGTACCTGGTAGGGGAGGGAAGCGTCGGGCCACAGTTCTCTATGTGATTTTGCGAGGGGAATGTCCTCGGCCGGGGTTGACCATATGTTCCAGAGGGCAGGGCTGCTCCCCACCTCATTGTGCCCTGGGGCAACCTCCTCCACGAGGTTGGGAGGGTGACCATTTTGAAACCACCGAGGTTGGTGCCTGATTACTGAAGAAAGTCAGGTTTTCAGGAGTCTCCGCTAAGTGCGGGAGATGCTCTGAGTCCCAGATGCGGTGTGAACTTGATGACAATCCCCTCCTGTGCAGACCCTGATGGCCAGGAGCTCCATGCTCATTTCCTGTATTTTATGACCTTACTATAGAACCTGATGTTTATCGGCTCTGAAAGTCAGCCATTTGGAATATTCCGGAATGATGGATCCAGGAGTTTCCCAGCCTCCTCTCCTGTTCTCACTCCTGCCAGACACAGCAGGATGGTCTCAGCCTTCAGCCTCTGGCAGCCTCTCCGAGAGGTCATCCAGGTGATGTGCCTCAGCCATCGCAGGGGATTTCTGCCCCAGACGTGTGGACCATTGGGATGACGTCTTCCAGGGAAGGCCCAGGCGGCTCTGGCCTGTGAGTGGCCTCAGCTCCGTGAGGACCCCAGCAGAGCCCTGACAGGCAGGAGGTCATGCAGCTAGTGGGATGTTCCCCGTGGCGCCCCCAGCCCCATATGCCCAGCGAGGGTGCCTGCTGTCCAGGACACGGACGACAGCCTTGCGTTAATGCTTAACTCAGACTTTGAACACGAGCTTAGTTAACGTTGTGCTGAGTCAGAAGGCCTGGAGACAAACACACAGGTTTTACCAGATCACAGGCTGGCACTGCAACAATCCACAAATCTGAGTTTTATTTTGTTGTTCACTGTGGTTCTCCCAGACTCCCCAGACTGAACCTTAGGTTTTCATTCTCTGCCAAGTCCCTGCAAAGTGGACATTAAGAGGCAGGTATTTAAAGTACTGAGCATTTGAAATGGTCACATATTTTATGAATAATATATTTTGTTATGACATATTTTTAGTCTCATTATTTTATTAACAGTATGGCTTTGCATCCAATTTTCTAACAATGAATGATTTAAAAGTTTAAGTGGCAGAAGTTGTTCCAATTTAATGCTTTATTCATCTGCACGGCCAAACATTTCAATCACTTCTCTGTGTGGCCTGGTGCCCCTGAAAGTGCCTGTAGCATGCACCTTGAGGGCCCAAGAGGTTCTCCTTTGGGGATGGGGCAAGGCTTGTTCTGGGATTTGCAGCTCTTGTTCATGGAACCTCTGAAGCACATGGTGAAGGCTGATGTCAGTGCCTTCTGGTTTCTATAGTAACCCCGGCTCCCTACGTGGGACCCTCAGGCATGGGTGTCGACCCCTGGACCCAGAGCCTCATCCAAGCAAAGGATGAGTGAGGAACATGGGTGGATCCAATGCCCCTCACTCTCCAGACTTGAGGGCAGTGCCCCCACCCTCACACTGAGGGGTGATGCGCTGACAGGCTCTCCCCTGGCGGTCCTCCGGGGGGCTCTCCTTCCTCTGCCCGCGTCCCACACAGTCCTCTGGGGGGCCCTCCTTCCTCTGCCCGCGTCCCACACGGTCCTCCGGGGGGGCTCTCCTTCCTCTGCCCGCGTCCCTCACGGTCCTCCGGGGGGCTCTCCTTCCTCTGCCCGCGTCCCACACGGTCCTCCGGGGGGCTCTCCTTCCTCTGCCCGCGTCCCTCACGGTCCTCCGGGGGGCTCTCCTTCCTCTGCCCGCGTCCCACACGGTCCTCCGGGGGGCTCTCCTTCCTCTGCCCGCGTCCCTCACGGTCCTCCGGGGGGCCCTCCTTCCTCTGCCCGCGTCCCTCACGGTCCTCCGGGGCCTCTGCTCCGGGCCCCACACAGTCGTCCCTCTGGGGGGCCCTCCTTCTCTGCCCGCGTCCCACACAGTCCTCCGGGGGGCCCTCCTTCCTCTGCCCGCGTCCCACACAGTCCTCCGGGGGGCCCTCCTTTCCTCTGCCCGCGTCCCTCACAGTCCTCCGGGGGGCCCTCCCTTCCGTCTGCCGCGTCCCTCACAGTCCTCCGGGGGGCCCTCCTTCCTCTGCCGCGTCCCTCACAGTCCTCCGGGGCCCTCCTTCCTCTGCCCGCGTCCCTCACCGTCCTCGGGGGGCCCTCCTTCCTCTGCCGCGTCCCTCACAGTCCTCCGGGGGGCCCTCCTTCCTCTGCCCCGTCCTCACAGTCCTCCGGGGGGCCTCCTCCACAGTCCTCCCGGGGGGCCCTCCTTCCTCTGCCCGCGTCCCCTCAACAGTCCTCCGGGGGGCCCTCCTTCCTCTGCCCGCGTCCCTCACAGTCCTCCGGGGGGGCTCTCCTTCCTCTGCCCGCGTCCCTCACAGTCCTCCGGGGGGCCCTCCTTCCTCTGCCCGCGTCCCTCACAGTCCTCCGGGGGGCCCTCCTTCCTCTGCCCGCGTCCCTCACAGTCCTCCGGGGGGGCTCTCCTTCCTCTGCCTGCGTCCCACACACCTGACTGGGTGACACCGTCCCTCCTATCAGTTAGTAAAGAATCCACCTGCAATGCAGGAGACCCCGGTTTGATCCCTGGGTCGGGAAGATCTGCTGGAGAAGGGAATGGTTACCCCCTCCAGTATTCTTGGGCTTCCCTGTGGCTCAGCTGGTAAAGAATCCACCTGCAATGCGGGAGACCTGGGTTTGATCCCTGGGTTGGGAAGGCCCCCTGTAGAAGGTAAAGGCTACCCCCTCCAGTATTCTGGCCTGGAGAATTCCATGGACTGTATAGTCCCTGGGGTCCCAAAGAGTTGGACATGACTGAAATAAGGTATATCAAGAACTATTCCCACTGTAGGTTACATGAAAGAAACACTTTTATGTTGTAAAAATAAAGATATCCTAAATTTAAATGTTAAATAGTGTGTGTTGATGGGAATGTAAATTGATGTAGTCACTATGAAAGAAATTATGGAGGTCCCTCAAAATATTAAAACTAGGACAACCTTAGGATCTAGCAGCTTCACTTCTGGGTGTTTTTCTGAAGAAAACAAAAGCAGTAATTTGAAAAGACACATGCACTCTTACGTTCATTGTAACACTATTTACAACAGTCAAGATAAGGAAGTGACCTAAGTGCCCACTGATAGGAGAACAGATAAAGAAGCTGTGGTACATGTATACAGTAGAATATTACTAACCCATGAAAAGAATAAATCTTACCATCTGTGACAATGTGGATGGACCTGGAGCATTTTACGCTAAGTGAAATGTTAAACAGAGAAAGACAAATAGTCTATGATTTCACTTACATGTGGAATCTAAGAAACACAGCAAACAAACAGAAATGGAAACAGTCACAGATTCAGAGAATGTACAGGTGGTAGCCAGAGGGGAGAAGGTGGGGCAACGAGTGACATGGGTGACAGATCAGAGGCGCAGACCTCCAGGTGTAAAGTAACTAAGTCTCCTGCAGGCACCAGCATCATAACAAGCTTGTGTGGAGACAGATGGCAACTCGACTTACCACATTAGTCATTTGATAATGTCCACAAGGGTCAAACCACTATCTTGTACACTTGAAACTGATACAGTCCTGTAAGTCAAATGTACTTTGACTTTGGGCCAAAAATGGCCCAACAGATTGGAAACAGTGATTCATTTCTCCCCCTTCTGGGAGAATATTTGGCAAATAGTGTTTAGTTCCAAAAGAAGCTGGGTAATAAAATACATGTTATTCATGTTTTCTCATATTTGTGCAACAACCAGCCTTCTTCATGCTCAGATGCCCATGTCAGTAGTGGGTTTTGACAATGTTCCCACAACCCCCCACACTCATCCTGTAAGCACCTCGGCCTGTGGAGATGTCCTGGATTTAGTTTAGTTCACTCAGCTGTTCTGTTAGCTTGGCCAAATCATTCTAAGATCCGTCTCTTAGGGGTGGGGCCTGGTGGTTGGAAACTGGCCTGACTGGCTCCGTCAGCATCCGGAGGGGAGGGGGGACCATATGACAGTTCATCCTGCCCCTGGGCTGTCTGTCCGTGTCCCCCACGGTGGACCCACGGATGGGTTGGGGAGCCCCTCTGGGATGTGGGGACTCTGTGTCACTGTCTGCCCCCAACTTACTGTGCACGAGGTGTTACCAGCTGCACAGGATGGAGGGCTTGTCTCCCTACACGGAGTCTGCCTACATGGAGTTTCAGCTTCAGCATCAGTCCCTCCAGTGAATATTCAGGACTGATTTCCTTTAGAAGTGACTGGTTTGATCTCCTTGCTGTCCAAGGGCCTCTCAAGAGTCTTCTCCAATACCACAGTTCAAAAGCACCAATACTTTGGTGCTCAGCTTTCTTGCTAGTCCAACTCTCACATCCATACATAACTACTGGGAAAACCATAGCTTTGACTAGACAGACCTTTGTTGGCAAAACAATGTCTCTGCTTTTTAATATGCTGCTTAGGTTTGTCACAGCTTTTCTTTCAAGGAGCAAGCGTCTTTTAATTTCATGGCTGCAGTCACCATCAGCAGTGATTTTTGGAGCCCCCCAAATTAAGTCTGTCACTGTTTCCATTGTTTCCCTATCTATTTGCCGTGAAGTGATGGGACTAGATACCATGATCTTAGTTTTCTGAATGTTGAGTTTTAAGCCAACTTTTCCACTTTCATCAAGAGGCTCTTTAGTTCCTCTTCACTTTCTGCCATAAGGGTGGTGTCAATCTGCATATCTGAGGTTATTGATATTTCTCCTGACAATCTTGATTCCAGCTTGTACTTCATCCAGCCCGGCATTTCACATAATGTACTCTGCATATACGTTAAATAAGCCGGGTGACAATATACAGCCTTGATGTACTCCTTTCCAATTTGGAACCAGTTTGTTGTTCCATGTCCAGTTCTAACTATTGCTTCTTGACCTGCATACAAGTTTCTCAGGAAGCAAGTAAGGTGGTCTGGTGTTTCCATCTCTAAGAATTTTCCACAGTTTGTTGTGATCCACATAGTCAAAGGCTTTAGTGTAGTTGATGAAGTAGCAGTAGATATTTTTCTGGAATGCTTTTGCTTTTTCTATGATCCAACGAATATTGGCAATTTGATCTCTGGTTTCTCTGCATTTCCTAAATCCAGCTTGAACATCTAGGTGTTCTTGGTTCACGTATTGTTGAAGCCTAGCTTTGAGAATTTTGAGCATTGCCTTGCTAGCATGAGATGAGTGCAATTGTATGGTAGTCTGAATATTCTTTGGCACTGCCTTTTTTGGGATTGGAATGAAAACTGACCTTTTCCAGTCCTTAGGCCACTGCTGAGTTTTCTAAATTTGGTGGCATATTGAGTGCAGCACTTTAACAGCATCATCTTTTAGGGTTTGAAATAGCTCAACTGGAATTCCATCACCTCCACTAGCTTTCTTCATAGAGATGCTTCCTAAGGCCCTCTTGAGTTTGCATTCCAAGATGTCTGGCTCTAAGTGAGTGATCACACCATCATGGTTATCTGGGTCATTAAGATCTTTTTGTATTGTTGTTAAGTTCATTCTTTAAACTCTCTTAGGCAGTGCATGTCATGTGACCATTTTTAAATGGGAAGCTGCTTATTGGAAAAGCAGCTGTTCAGAACATATGGGAGATATTAAGAAATACTGAGAAACCAGAATCGAGTGTTGAGCTTTTGAAAAACTGTGCTTCGAATCTTATATGGTGAGGTGAAACTTAAGGCACCTCATTACCCTTGATGTCAAAACCTGACAAAGACTTTAAATAAGGAAAATTATGGAAATGTCTTTCTCATGATAGCAAACAAAAAAATCCTAAACAAAAACTGGCCAAATTATATACAAATGCTAATATGTCTTGATGCAGTGGGTTTATTCCAGGAATACAAGGGTGGTTTAAAGCTAAAAAGTCAATGTAATTCAACACTTTATCAGGTGAAAGAGAAAACCCCATCTCAATGGATGCAGGAAAAGTATTGATAAAATGCAAACTCCATTCATTGTGGAATCTTTTAACCAACACTAGGAACCAAAGGGATCCTCCTCAGTCCAATAAACAGTAGATAACTGTCCAGCCACAAACAGCACTCGTGAGTTTGTAACATTGCCACCATGTCTGTTCAATAGCTCCCTAGGTAAGAAAAACATTTCTGAGGATTTGGAAAGAAGAAATAAAATTCATAATGTGATTGTGTACAGAGAAAAAAAGAATACATTAAAAAAACCGCCAAATTAATATGGATACAGATCAATATTAAAAAATCACTTGTACATCTCAATACCAGCAACAAATAGACAACAGAATCATAAGATAGCAGCCCTTTCAGTCATGCAAATGGTACCCAGTGGTATGTGGATGTCATGAGCTCTGAGAGCCAATCTCAGCTGAAGGAAATGAAAGGTGAGTGGGGTGAGAGGCCACACGGGTTTTTAAATGTCAATCTTCCTCAAATTGACTATAAATTCAGTGTGATTCTAGTCAGTATTCTAGCTGATTCCTTTTCTGGAAATCAACAAGCTTACTTTGAACTCAATGTGTGTGGTCATCAGCCTCTGAGACGACCCAGGGACCCCCAACTCCCCCCCATAGCCACCCCCGCCACACTCGCCAAGGTGGGCTGGCCCAGGGACCCTCTCCAGCGAGGACACAATGTCACTTCTGAAGGTGGGTCCAAGCGCTGAGGTTACCTTCACTCAAGGAAGCTGCTCCTGGATTCCTGATTTACACTCAGAGATAATAAGTGAGGGTGTTTACACTGATGAGTTTTGGGTGGTTTGTTTCTCAAATAATAAATAGCTAATATAATACAGAAATGCAAAGGGCCCAGAATAGCCAGAGCATGTGTGAGAACAAAGCTGGAGGACTTCCTGCAAAGCAACAGCAATTGAGATGGCGTGACGCTGATGCGAGCTTTCCTGGTGGCTCAACGGTAAAGAGTCAGCCTGCCATGCAGGAGCCAAAGGAGGCATGGGTTCGATCTCTGGATGGGGAGGATCCCCTGGAGGAGGGCATGGCAACCCACTCCAGTATTCTTGCCTGGAGAATCCCATGGACAGAGGAGCCTGGTGGGCTACAGTCCACAGGGTTGCAAAGAGTGAGACAGGACTGAGTGACTCACACACACGCACCCATGTTGCTGGTGTAAAAGCTGACAAGTGGAACCAGAGGAGCAAATAGACACGCAGAAACTGCCCCTGACCCGTGACAAGGTGGCTCCTCACTGCGGGCAAGGGCTTTTAAAAATAAAATGTGCGTGCTCATTGGTTCAGTGTGGGAAAGAGTGAATTTTTGACCCTTTCCACATTTTATGTAAAAACAAATTCACATTCCAGGGGTACTGTAGGTCCACACGTGGATGATGAAGCAATCAAGATTTAAGGAGAAAACAAGGAGAATGTCTTCCTCTTTTGGGAGGTGAAGGCATCTTAAGCAGGAAGCACGCACTCGATAAACATGAGGAACAGGCTTGCTACTTGTGCGATGTTGTGATTAAGAATATCTGCTCATCAACAGACAGTGAAGAAAGTGAAAATGCAGGTCACAGAACAGGAGGCTTTGTCTGTATCTGCTTATCTCTACATACATATACACGTCAAAGCATCTCATCCAACGAAGAACTAAAAATCTCTCAAAGACATGCACAGCAAATAAAGTGTTTACACAGGCCCTTCAGAAAACCATCCAGACAGCATGTAACAGCAAAAAGGGCTAAAGTGTTACTCATTAGGGAGAACGGCATAAAACCCCAGCATGACACCACGGCACACTCATTAAATGGCTGAAACAGAACTCACGTGCTGACTTGTGGCTGGCATGGCATGAGTGCAGGGGAGACAAAAGCCACGTGTGTTCTGAGCCTGCAGCCCGTGCCTCACTGGCGTGGCATCCCCACGGCTGTGACCGGATGCACGCACTTGAGCTGCTGCCGGAGCGGGCAGCCCGAGGCAGGTCCAGGCTCAGTGACAGCGTCCGAGGGGAAAGAGCTCCCGGGGATTTAACAGAAAGAGACCAGCGGATTGGCTCCTGAGGGGAGACTCTTAGAGAGATGACAGAAGCTCCAGAAGGAAGTTGTTGTGCAAATCTGTGACACAGCCAGGAACCTTTCAAGCATTGTTGAACAGCAGCCCTGGAGCCACAGAGGCTGGAAAGATGGGCTGGTGTCCAAACACCGTCATGCAAGGCGGGAGGTGCAGGCAGTCACCTGCTGGTCACCCCAGAAGGGGGACGTTGCCCATAGGATCAGCCCAGTCACATTCATTGTTGGTTTATTAACCTGAAGTTATTTCAGCAGGAAGCATCATGCAGATCAATATAATTAAACCTGCAGCAAATCTGAGGGGCATTATTTTATCCTTGGATTTAATAGTTTTCCCTCTCTGATCTGGCTTGTAAAGAACCGAGCCTAAATGCCTGTGAGGCCCATGCATGGTGTTTTGGTTGTAAGATTTCAAACTCTATTCAGTTTCAATCAGGGCAAAATCACATTTTGTTACAGTTTTTGGGTATTTCGCTAGGTTAAGTCCCAATGCCAGCAAAGTCATAACTGAGATGACTGTTTAGATTACTTTAAAATAAGGTATCTGATTTCTTTGAAACTATGGACCAGATAGTAATGGAAGGTATTAGATTTTGTCTTTTATATTCAACAATATTTCTGCAATATTAGATTCAGGGATTTATGACAATGATGAACTGCTTTATTGAAATAATAGAAACAAATGAATTTCAGGACAGAAAGCCTGGGAAACAGCCAACTGGAGCCTGGGGTTCTAGAACATTCACTCTGATGGCACTTTCCACCTCCTGGTCATGAGGGGTTTGGTGTCACCAGGTTGAAGCTGAGGCTGTTCCAGAAGCTTGGATGGACAGGCAGACAGTTGAGCCCCAGGCTTCGAGTCTCCCTTGAAGTTCCAAGCAGGGACTGGCAGCCCCACAGCCCTGCGTGTGGGGAGAAGCTGCTGGTAATGAAAACACTTTTCTGAAAAAGCCTTAATTGGAGTAGAGGCAGTCAAGGGCTCGGCCTTGCTTTAGTGGGATTTAAGGGTTGGTAGCTGTCTGTCTAACTGTGTGTTTGGGGACTCCACTTGCTGCTGTGGGCGGTGCTTGCTGGGGGCCCGCCCACTGTCTGCTCTGTCAGAGCAGAGCCCCCCAGGGGTGTCCATAGGGCTCTCTGAAAGGGCGCCCCCTTTTCTCCTCCCCTTGTCTGGTTCGGCAGCTTTCACAGCTGCGGGAGGCCAACCTTTGTTTAAGTGCCTGCCTACTGCAGTGAACATGTGCACACACAGACACACACACACACACACATTTGTCAGCTCCAGAAGGGCCCCATGTATTCCCTGCAGAGTCCCAGGGCTGTAGGTTCACCACCTCCCAGGAGAATTGGTTCCAGTCAGATCAACACAGGGACTGCTGAGGAGCTGGGCTGGCGGGGGGACAGCGAGAGGCAGGGGCATTGGGGGGTCCGAGATGCTGGCTGAAGACCCTCAGGGACTGCAGCCTGGCCCCCCAGGAGGCCCTTGGATCTCCCTAAGGGTCCCTGAGACAGAGCAGCTGCCCTGAGACAGCACTGAAGCTGGGTCACGTCTGAGCATGAGATGTATCACTTACAATATGGCTAGCTTTTAACAGAAAAAGAAATGATGTATAGAAATAAAGCTTTGGGGAGACACAGAAGTTAATAGAAAAGATGAAGCTATTGGAGTCACAGGCAACAAGAAAAACAAACCCTGGGAGAAATAACAATAGTTACTGCAAAAGGACTCGAATTAGCGGAAACACTGTCTCTGAGAGAGATCAGAGAACTGTTATGGGCTCTAGGCTTAACCTTGTGAAACTGCATGTTGAATTCTGTGGATTGCAGTCCTGTGCAGGTAACATGTCTTGAAGAGCTGAGATTCAAACATCAAATTGCAACACATGGAAGCCGACTCTGCCCTTCAGATGCCGCAGAGGGCGCCCATCTCCCCCTGCTCCCGTTCCCTTGCTGCAGGCAACTCTGAAATTCTCGATGAGCGAGGTGGTTGACCTGACCTTGAGCTGGTGTTTGGGAATCCTTGTTCCAGGGACGCCGGATCATTTGGGAGTGGAGGGGCAGTGAGAGTCCCGCGGGAGGAGGAGGCCCTGCGTTTGTGGTTGGCGGATCAGGCGCCCACCACCACTCGTCGTGGGAAGGCTCCCTTGTTCTGTTTTCTGTGCCTCGTGCGGCCAGCTCTCTGTCTGGGATGGTGTGCTCGTGTCCTAGGGATGGATGGTCTGTGGGAGCCATGCGCAGGGTCCCTGGAGCCCCGGGAGCATCACAGCGGCTGTCTGTGTGTCTCTCCAGGACAACCTGCCCAGCCCAGGCACCGTGCCCTCAGCTCAGGGTCTTTTCTGGGAGGACTGGAAGTTGACATGTTATTATTGCTCCAAGAAAATGTTTTATGCAGCAAACATGTGCGTGGTGGTGGGGGTGCATGTGAGGTGCTCAGGACCCACCGTGACACAGGCAGAGAGGCACCAGGGAAGCAGAAAGGTCGAAGGCCAAGGTCAAGAAGCAGGGAGCGGGTGGGGTCTAGCCAGGCCTGGCAGAGGTGGAGGGTGCAGCCCCCTGACCTCGGGGACTGGGGGCCAAGGGGGCACCTCCACTGGAAGGGGGCCCTCTGACAGCTGCTCTGAGAGGAGAGGCCTCAGCACTAGGGGTCCACATGGCCCCTCCCTGACTGTTACCTGCTGTCCTGGGCACTGGGTGGCGGAGTAGCCGCAGGCCGCTCTCTGGGTGGAAGTTCTGATGATGACTGGTGTGCTGGCTACGGTGGCCACGGTGACTTTTCTGGCCCTGCCCCCCCCACCGCCCCCTGTTCAGACTGTGGCATCCAGAGAGGGGCCGGGGGTGGCGTGGACCGGAGCCCTCCTTCTGCTTGAGGCTGTGAGCTTCTAGGGCTTGTTAAAAATTGTTCGACTTTAAAATAATCAGTTACAAAAAATGTTTGCAAAATAGTACAAGTAATAGTAAACCCTTCACCCAGATTCCCCAAATATTATCATTTTATTGCATTTGAGTCATCATTCTTGTGCACCTGGTGCTTTCAGGTGGGTAGGAATCCAGGTAAGGGGATGGGTGGGTGGGTGGGCAGGTGGTTGGGTGGGTGGGCAAGCAGATGTGTAGGTGGGCAGATGGGTAGGTGGGCAGATGGATGGCTGACTGGGTGGGTGGGTAGGTGGGCAGATGGGTGGGTAGGCAGATGGGTGGGTGGGTGGATGTGTGGGTGGGCACATGGATGCATGGGTGGGCACATGGGTGGGTGGGCGGATGGGTGGGTGGGCAGATGGGTGACTGGGTGGGTGTGTAGGTGGGCACATGGGTGGGTGGGCAGAAGGGTGGGTGGGTGGGTGGGTGGATGGGTGGGTGCATGGATAGGTGGCTGACTGGATGGGTGGGTAGGTGGGCAGATGAGTGGGTGGTAGGTAAAGAGAATAAGGTGGTTGGATGTGCAGAGGGTGTGCCTGTCTAATTCTTTCTCAGAGACTTCTTGATGTGTTATTGTATCCAACATGTCTAAATTACCGGAGCTGCAACTTCTAGATTCATATTAAAGTATCCATATTATGAATATTTTAATGATAATCACCCTGTTAATTGGCTTAGTTTATGCTTGTTTGGCACTTAAAAGCATCAGTTCCTTTCCTTCTACATTTAAGGTCAGCATCTGTGTCTGGACCCACAGAGCTGTTTGTCTCTGCTACCCGGAGTGCTGCGGGGTGGCCTGCAGTCACAGATGGGCTGTGACTCAAGAGTTAGGCTTCCTGACTCACCCTGTTTCTGATGAGCAACGCTTTATAAGGATGTGGGTTAAATTATAACAGCTGAGTAATCACTGACTTGATAGATGAGATATGACAAAGGACGACAGCAGCAGAGTCATTTGCTATCACTTCAACCCCAGACCCCCACCAGCTGGGCCTGCTTTGTTGGGGGTGGTGGGGAGGGGAGGCAGACCGTAAGCCCACCCAGAGAAGAGCAGCCATGGTGAGGGGCTCCCTGGGGCACAGGGAGACACGCTGAGGGAGGGGAGGAAATGTTCTTGTGTTTGGGAACTGCAGAGGACACGAGAAACAGTGGTCCTCAGTGATCAGAGGGCGGGGGGCCCAGCCTTGCAGGGATAATTCCAAGACGCTTCCTGGGAGGGAGGGCTGGGCTGAGTGATGCTAGTTCTCATCGCTCTGGTTTTGAACTTGGTGGCACGTTCTGTTTGGTCGAGTCAGGAGCCACCCCGTATCTCCAAAGGTGTCTGAGACTCGGCTTGGTGGTGGTGGGGGGGACTGACGGCCCGTGACCAGGTGGTGCAGAGAGCGGGAGCGGCAGTGGCCCCATCGGTCACTCCTCACTGAGGAGCAGGTCAGGAGTGGCCCTGGTCATCTGGGACGACCGTGCGCAGCGGCCCTCCCAGCAGAGCCCATGGTGCTGGGCAGAGGAGGGGCCTGACCTCAAGGTGGGGAAGCTTGGGCACCTGGGGAGGACGCGTGCAGGCGGGATGCAGCTCTGGGGCCTGGGGTCACCCACCCTAATAGCAGGGACCAGAATGCAGAGGGGGAGGGGTGGGGTCAGTGTCAGGTGAGGGTTGGGCGCCCTGGGGATTCCCTCCTGGGGGGTGGCCCCTCCAGCGCCCAGGCCTCCAGCGCTGGGATGAACAGCACCTGCAGACCCCCTGAGCCAGGCAGAGCCCTCTTCCCAGGGCTCACCCTCCTGCTCCCAGGCTCGTGGCCTGGCTCTGTGTTCTGGAGCAGATGCCTTCTCTGTGATGAGTTCACCTTCTGGATGCTTCCTGGCAGGCCCCCCAGCCCCCGACTTCTGGGTCCTCCAGCCTCCACTTAGATTGGACCACCTAGAACATAGTCAGGATTTGGCAGAATCAGCCACATGCAAACAAAGGAATTCTCTCTTGGAGCAAAACAGAAGGCACACGACAACCTGGTGGAAAGTGAGTCTTGAAACTTAAAAAACATTTAAAATGTGTCTCAGCCATGATGGAAGAGAACTGAAGCTCCACACATATTCCAGGACATGGGAGGGGATGAGACACGACCCTCAGACTCATCGGGTCCCAGGCAGATCGGCTGTCAGAGCTCACTTCTCCGGGGTTTTGAGCTGACGGTGCAGCCGCCCACGTCAAACGTGGACTCAGTCTGGAGATCATCCCCTTTTCTGTGGCCAGCGGAGACCCAAGCAAGTCAAATCTGGGCCATAGACATGCAGACCAAGCGATGTTTCTTCACAGGCTAAGAGCAAGCTTTTAAAAGTTTGAATGTTTACTTTTTTCAGTCCTGTTTCTGCTTCTATATCTTAAGTCTGAGTATTCTTCCTTTCCCTCTCTCCTCCCCCACTCCCGCCTTAGGTCCACGGGGGTGTATCTCCTCTCCAGCTGCACCACAGGCGCGACCCCTGAGCTGGTCACGTGTTGAATGAAGCGCTGTGGCTTCGTCATGCCCAACCCCGGCAGGCAGGGGACATCACTGGCATTGATGATACACCCGGGGATCTGGGTTCAGCTATGAGTCCACAGCCGGATGCCTTTGTTGACACAGGGCTCCTTAGAAACAACACTGGATGGACGCTGGGCCTTTCTCGTCATGCCTTTTTCAGCTCTCAGGTGAGAAGGCACACTTTCCAGAGAAATGTTGGGAAGATGTGGGGAAGAATTAAAAGGGGAGAAACCACCAAATGTATTGCCAACAGAATGCATTTTACAGCGAACACCTGTCTGGACCCACTAAGAACTGCCAGTCACGTCTCGCCAGACGCCTGTCTCCACTTCTCCGCCCACTTCTCCAGCCTTCTATCCTCCATCCATCCTAGGTCAATGCCTATTCACAGCGTTTCTCCTTCTGGAGCAGAGATTACACACAGTGACTGCATGAGCACTCACGGAGCTTCGACACATGCCACCCCCGAACAGTGTGGGACGGCTCCTGCAGAGCCGAAGTTCCTGGGGTCCCTCCAGGTCCCCTGCTGTTTCCCTGATGCAGTTGTGGGTCCGACGTGTCTCCACCAAAGGCTGGCCTGCCTGTGGCCTCAGAGGACAGGGCGTGTGCTGGGCTCACCTGTCGAGACTCAACTGTGCGGTGGGGACAGGAGGGCCCTCCGCGAACACTGAGAGGGGTTCTCCACCCCTCCTGCCTGCGGGTTCCTCTGCGGCAGGATGTCTGGCTGCTGAGTATCTGCTTTGCCCATTTTCTTCCTGAAAACGTCTGTTCCCATTGCCCCCGTGGGTCTGGGCTGTAGAGGCGGCACCTGCTTACTTTTATGGAGCTGCTGGGTGTTTCCTGCTGGCTTTTCTTCAATGTTCTGGGTGCACAGCGCCCTCTCCCCACCGGTGCTGTCAGCTGCGTAGATTCTGCCTTTCTTCCTGTTGTGTGGCATTTACACTTGACTCCCTGTGGCTGGTCTGCTGAGAGCTTTTTCATGTGCTTATTTCCCAGCACTTGGCTTGGTGTTTGTTCAAGTGTTTTCACTGTTATTTTATTGAGTGGCTTGTATTACTGAATTTTTGATGTTATTTATTCTAGGTGTCAGTCCTTTGTCAAATATGTTTTTGAGAATTATATATATCTGCAGTCAGAGCAGTGATTTGATGAACAAAGATTTTAATTTTGATAAAGTCTAATCATTAAAGCTATGATTTTTCCAGTAGTCATGTATGGATCTGAGAGTTGGACCATAAAGAAAGCTGAGCGCTGAAGAATTGATGCTTTTAAACTGTGGTGTTGGAGAAGACTCTTGAGAGTCCCTTGAACAGCAAGGAGATCAAACCAGTCCATGCTAAAGGAGATCAGTCCTGAATATTCATTGGAAGGACTGATGCTGAAGTTGAAGCTCCAATACTTTGGCTACCTGACGTGAAGAACTGACTCACTGGAAAAGACCCTGATGTTGGGAATGATTGAAGGCAGGAGGAGAAGGGGATGACAGAGGATGAGTTGGTTGGATGGCATTACCGAATCAATGGACATGAGTTTGACTAAGCTCCGGGAGTTGGTGATGGACAGGGAAGCCTGGTGTGCTGCAGTCCATGGGGTTGCAAAGAAGCAAACATGACTGACTGAACTGAACTAAACCAATAGAAGTAACATGAGTGTGTTCCTAATGCACATGTTTGAATGGTTCATGTGTTCTTCCGTGATTGCTGTACGTGTCACATGAAGTGTGGCGACTGTGCCCCCTCCTGTGTAAGCCCACCACACTACCTGCTCTTCCGGTACAGGTGTTGCAGGCAGGACATTGACATGAACCTAAGATGCGGTAGCTTTTTCTCTGAGCATCACATGCAGTTGATACTTTCCTGCAAAACCAGGGGCTCCATCTCAGTGTCCTGAACCCACACTGTGCAGCCTTTTGCTTTGTCACCACAACAAGGTTGGCCAGAGGGGAAGGATGCTGTGATGCAGGGTCTTCAGCAGCCTGGAAATTCCTGGAGGTGGTGCTGTCTGGGCACCAATTGTCTGGTGTGGCTCCTGGCCCCACCATGGGGGAATCCAGCTAAACTGACAGGTCCCTGACCTCCAGACAGCCAAATGTCTCCTCGAAGTATTCTGGGCATCCCTGTAACAGCATCCCGCTGGGCCACTCACAGGCCATAAAATGTGAGAGTGGTTGGCTATACCTGTCTGCTTCCTGGTAGCAGGCAGCATAATGATGACTGTTGAATGGTTTTCAGTTTACGTTGACGAACAGCCTCAGCCAACCCACTGAAAGAATAGTGCCATCTGCATCTGGGAGCCCTTTGCTTTAATGCAATTATGTTCCACCCCCCACCCCTTTCAGCTTCCAAGCAAAGCAGTTGTTCAGCTGTTAAAAGTCTGATACTTTAATTGGAGTTTTGATCAGAAATTTCAGGGTATGGAATTATTACATGGCACCAGGTTTCTGTAGGAATGATGGCTTCACATATGAATCATATAAAATCCTCATAGTTTCACTGGAGAGCTTTACTGATGCCTAGTATGGGGGTCTTGAGGGCTTGTCCAAGACTGAGGAACAAAGTATGGATGTGGGAGTTGGACTGTGAAGAAAGCTGAGGGCCAAAAAATTGATGTTTTTGAACTGTGGTGTTGGAGAAGACTCTTGAGAGTCCCTTGGACTGCAAGGAGATCCAACCAGTCCATCCTAAAGGAGATTAGTCCTGGGTGTTCATTGGAAGGACTGATGCTGCAGCTGAAACTCCAGTACTTTGGCCACCTGATGTGAAGAGCTGGCTCATTGGAAAAGACCCTGATGCTGGGAGGGATTGGGGGCAGGAGGAGAAGGGGATGACAGAGGATGAGGTGGTTGGATGGCATCACCGACTCAATGGACATGAGTTTGGGTAAACTCCGGGAGTTGGTGATGGACAGGGAGGCCTGGCGTGCTGCAATTCATAGGGTTGCAAAGAGTCGGACACGACTGAGCCACTGCACTGAACTGAACTGAACTGAGGAACAAAGAATAATCTTCAGATCTCCACCTGCCCTGGTAAATAAGCATGAAAGTGAAAGTGAAAGTTAGTCCCACAGTCATGTCTGACTCTTTGCATTTCCATGGACTGCAGCCTGTCCCCCTCCATGGAATTCTCCAGGCAAGAGTACTGGGGTGGGTTGCATTTACTTTTCCAGGGGATCTTCCCAACCCCGGGATCGAACCAGGTCTCCTGCATTGCAGGTGGATTCTTTACCAGCTGAGCCACCAGGGAAGCCCAAATAGGCATGAGAGTGACCAAAACCGAAAATATCACCCCCAGTGGTATTTCTCCTAAAAGCACTGGAGTGGACCAATCAGCGTTGCTAGATAGGAATATGGGTAAGTGAAGGTCAAGGACATTGGCATCAAGAAGGACCTGGGAGAGGTGTGCGTGCAGGGCTGGCTCGTTATGTGGTTAAAGGTGCGTCACACCCCACAGGCCCAGCCAGGCAGACTCACCCTGGCCTCTGCCTCTTGCATCAGGACACTTCCTTCCTAACTGAGCCCATGGGTGTTGGCACTGCTGTGACCTACGTGAAATCGATGCTCCAAGTGTGGGTTAAAAAGTGGTGGGTTGGTGGTGCTGTTTCCTGAATTAAGCTGCTGACTGACCGGAGGGTCACAGAGGAGGCGTCCATCAGCGGAGAAGGCCTGCTCCGTCCGCTTCGTGAGGAGTTGAAGAGCAGCCTCGGGGCAGTCTTCCCCGCAGACTCTGCAGACGCCGGGGTTAGGGGCACCCGAAGGGCCTCCTAGCCTCAACCCAGGGCCCACCTGTCACCCTCCTTCCTGTGGCTGCCCCCCTGCCCCCTGCCCCACCCCGCCTTCCTCTAATCCGGCCGCCCTCACTTGTCCTTTCCTGATGGACCCTCCCACCTGCCAAGACCCGGGGACCGGGCCTTCACCCTGCACAGCTCTGGGCCCGGGGATGTTGGGGGCTGTCCCCACAGACCCCTCCCTCACCTGCGTCCCCTGCTGGGTGCCAGATGGCCCTGACCCATCACTGTCTGGCCATCTCCCCCGGGGGGGCTCATCCGCTCCTGTGTCTCCCGCTGACGACCCCACATTACCCCCAGGTGCCCAGCCCCTGCTCACATGCCCGCTGACTGTGACTCTGAAATCCGGGGATGGCTGCCCTACGACCCTGCCACCCCCAGCTCCTTGGTGTCACCAACCCTCACGCCGAAGCAGTGGGAGGTGTTTCTCACTTAATCACAGATGCGCCCGCCCGACAGTGTGTAACGAGACCCCACACAAGTTCTGATGACAGCTGAGGGAGAAATGTACGTTCTGGTGCCACTTTTTGGCATTTTAAACTTTTTTTCCTATCGTTCATCTGGGAGGTTTGCCTCTTCTGTGTTTCACTCACGCGCTGGTTGACTTTATCTCAGGTTCTCTCCAGATTCATCTCTGAGGGAGTGTCTTTTGATTCCTGCCCTGAAAAGTTACTCCTGGCTTTATTCTTTACCTTATTGAAGGTCGAGTCTTGACGTCCTAGTTGGAGTGGGCCTGTGGCCTTGTGGTCGCTCTGCCTGGGGTTTTCTGTCAGTCAGGGCCTGCTGGGGCCACTGAGACAGTCCTGAGAAGGACAAGGTTTCCACTCGTCCTTCAGGTGCTGCTGTCCGTTGACCGGGGTTTATGAGCAATGACATCTGTGTCGCTCACACTTGGAGCTGCCTAGTCGTGGGGTGCAGCCCACTCTGTCCTCGGGGCCCCATTCCTGTTAAAATGTGTGGAGTTGGTTCAACTGTCCTTGCAAAGAGTCCGACGTGACTTAGCAACTGAACAACAACAGCAGCAAGAGGAGGGGAGCCCAGCTCTCAGCTGGTGTGTTTTTAGCTCCCTTTTGGAAAAAGAAAGACAAGATGGAGAGAAGCATAGCCGTCACCCCGAGGAGTATGAAGGCAGCGATGGAGGTCTTAAATGAGAAGCTGGTGTCCACACTGGAGGCACCACATGGCTGGCATTCGGAGGGAAGGTGCTGGAGACCAGCACCCTCTTTGCAATTCAGCGACCCCACAGGCACGTCAGACGAGTGGCCTCTGCTTGCCGTTCACTCCTGACGTCTGGGGTTAAGTCGGAGCTACGGTTGCATTTGCCAACTCGGGCGGCCATAACAGAGTATTATGGATGTAGTGCTAACAACAGACATTTATTGTCTCCCGTCCTGGAGGCTGGAATCCAAGACCCAGGTGTGGGCAGGACTGGTCCCTCTGAGGCCTCTCCCCTCGGCCTGTGGACGGTCATCTCCTGCCCGTGTCCTCGTGTGGCCACCCCGTGTGTGTGGGTGTCTGTGTCCTGATCTCCTCTTCCCACAAGGACACCGGGTCTATTGGATCAGGAGCCACCTAAATGGCCTCATTTAACTCAATCACCTGTTCAAAGACCTCACCTCCAAACGCAGGCCCACTCGGAGGTGCTGGGGGCAGGGCTTCCACACATGTGTCTGAGGGGCAGAATCTGGGCATCACACCAGCCAGAGACATTGTGGCCCTTTGTGTGAAAGTGACAGACCGGCGCCCCCCATGGTTCTGGGGCTGAGCTCCCGGGGCAGAACCATGACCTACCTGTCTGAGGACTGAAGCACTTGCATCTATAGTTCCTGGGGAAAGGATGTGGATTTGGAACATGAGTTGGGACCTGGCTTAGTGTGTAGACGGTGCCCACAGGCCGAGCAGACCCTCTCCAAAGTGGCCGTGTCCTGGCGTCCTGCGCTGAGCCTGGGCTCCCACGATGAAGCTTCTCCCGAGTTCCTGTTAGGCCATATATGCCAAGGGGAGGGTTTGTGATCCACGTGGTGATGGTCGGAGCTGGAGGCACAGTGCAGACTTGCGGGGACTGAGCAGAGACGTGGGCAGGATGAGATGATATGCTCAGACACATCTATGCACGGGTCAGTACATGAGTGTCCCTTCAGGCATTGTTGCCTCGCTCTGAGTATCTTGGAGGTCCTTGGCGTTTATTTACTGGACACTCTCCACCATTGCCTTGGACACGCCAGCCGTAGCTGTGGGTGTTTGGGACCACCCTGAATTTCTCTAACAGCAAAGAACCTTTTCCGTTCACACTATTTCTGTGTTATTCCCACATCTGCCCCTTTGCCCTGGGGTCACTAGATCTTCCCTGTTTACACCTTGGCTTCCCTCGTCTAGGGGGTGCCTCTTCTCAGGTGAGCTCTGACCTCTGATCAGCCTGAGAGGCAGTGCGGTTCTGAGACTCCAGCCGGGACAAGGGCAGTGGAGGGGAGCGGATGTGGCCTTGGATCTATCTTCCAGGAACAGACAGTGACTGCGGAACGGTGCAAGTGCCCTAGTTTGACCCCGACTCCGACTCTGACCCCAAGCCTAACCCTTCTGATCTCATCTACCCCATAGACACACAAGCTCCTCTTTAGTGGGGAAGACTTTTACTTTGAAAAATACTCTGACAGTAGGTAAGGGTTATCTTCCGGAAGGTTCAGTTACTCAAGAAATACCTGCCTTCAGGCCGTGTGTGAAGCATTTCGGGGGCACATCAGGTGAGCGGGTGAAGCAGGCTTGGGGACTGCCAGGCCTTGTAATGTTCCTTCACAAACGATGGCACTGCTGTCCAGGTGCGCGCCCCGCCATGGACGGGAACAGAGAGAACTTTCCTGTAGAGAATTCAGTTGGCGGAGGCCACTCACTGTCGTTACGGGGCCAGGTGGAGGGTGTTCAGGAGGGTGGGACGCGGCCGGGGAAGGGGTGCGAGCGCTCACAGGACTGTTGTCAGGCGCCCTCTCCCCTGACCTCCGAGTCTCTGCAACAGACCGGGCTGAGCTCACCTGTCCCCTCCCGCCAGAAGGGTCTGTCTGTTTCTGGGGTCTGTCTACCTTTGAGGGCAGCTTCAGGGTCTGTAAGGGTTCTGTGCCCACCCCCGCTTCCCTCCTATGGGCCCTTGGCCTCGTCAGCAGCCGCCGCCTCTCCTCAGGTTCACTCCGCTCTGGTTCTGCTTCTGTGCTGCCGGCACCTCCCCTTCCCACACTGCCCCGGGCTCTGCCCCTTTAGGGGTCTTTGGGGTGGGTAGGGGGACCAGGGGGCATTTCTCCCCCTCCCTCAGGATCTCAGCTTGAGTCTGGGCTCTCTCCCCAGCTCTGCGCCTGGCCCCCCAGTGCGGGGGTGGACTGTCTCCCTGCAGCCAGTCCTGGGGGCCTCGTTGACTGGTTCCCACCTCTCAGGCCTCTCAGCTTCGGGGACTTGAAATGAAGGCCTTTTGCGGGGAGAAAGGACGCAGAGGAGAAGGAAGGAAAGGCTCACCCTGTGACCAGGAACTGCAATCACAGGAGAGGGGAGTGACCGCCTGGGAGGGCGGTGGGAAGGGGTGGGTGCGGCCAGGACCCCCTCCCTGCCACCTAGTGTGGCCCCTGCCAGGCACCCGGCGTCTCAGGCCCTGAGACCCTGCTGTAATGCCCGCTGGTCCCACTGAGACCCCGCACTCTGCAGCCACGGGCCCCGGAACAGGCCGGGAGGGCACCGCAGTCAGGCCCCTGAGCCTTGCTGATAAGGGGGCCGCTGGGTCCCTCGGAGGGGCAGACTGGGCGCTGTCATTCTCAGAGGCTCTTGCTTCTCCTCTCCGCACTTCCCCTTGTCACCTGTTTATGAATCTCGTCTCCCCAGCAACACCCCCCACCTCTCCTCCGCCCCCTACACCCAGAGCCTTTCAAGCCCAGGCAGCATCTCAGGGAGGGGTGAGGCCACCGGTCACGACAGTTACAGTACCCACATCTCAGGCTCACTGGCCACGGTGACTGGCAACAAGATGACGTCATGACCTCTGACCCCTCGGCCAGAGGCCCTGCCTTGGAGGGACATGGAGGATTGCTGACGTCAGTGGGTCTCAGGCTAACTGCCCTGGAAGTGAGCCCAGGGCCCTGAAGGAAGGGGGAGCTGGGATCCCTGGCTGCCCCAAGCTGCAGACCCTCTCCTTGTCCACCTCCCGGTCACGCCCCCACACCCCCAGAGACAGGCGGGACCTGGGCCTGTTCTTACTTCCCCCGGCTCGTGGGGCTCATCAGGGGCTCATCTCAGAAGGTCATCAGAGGGGGGACACAGTCCTGCCTTTAACTGGTGAGTACACGTCAAATGATCAATGATGATTAAGTGTTTACAACAAATACCTGGAGGGTTGAGCGGCTTTCTATAGGACGCCTCCTCCTGGTTCAGGGGACCAAGGCCCATCCCCCCTTTGTGCCGGTCCTGCATCTGTTTATGAGCTTTGCACCTCCTCCGGGTGCTGGCGTCTGTCACCTTCATGCAACACAATATGGCACGTTAATCCACACCTAGTGTGCTAATTTGTGCGGTTTTTAAAAAAGAATTGTCTGCTCATGTCCTCTGCCTGTTGGCCACTGAGAATTTGTGTTTGCTTCACACTTGCACATGTGATAATAAACACCTGCTTCAGAGGCAGCCGACGACACTGCATTTGATGGTGAAACTCTTTAAACTTTATATTTCAAGTTGATGGTGACAGGAACACATGTGCTGCCCTGCTGATCTTGTTACTCAAGGAGAACAGGATTTCTGGAGGCAATTAGCAAGTGGATACTGAGTGTCTTAGTACATTTGAACTACCCTGCATCCAAAAAGATTTGAGTTGGTTTTCAATAAAATGCTCCTATAAATAACTACATGAAAATAGAAATACACGTTGAAAATTACTAGAGAGGGAGAGAAGATGCTGACATCAGAACCACGCCAGAAGCAGGTTCCTGCAGTTGACGTTCAGTTTAGTTCTAAAATTTTTAGCTATTAAGGCAAAGACACATCATCTTCAAATGCAAGTGCATTTATTTCTAAATTCATTGCATGAACTAAGCTTCGGCCTAATTCTCCTAAAGACTGGGAAAGTGATCTTAATCCTTCTAGAAAGTATCAGAGCCACCATGCTCTCTGGTGTTTAACTTTTTCCAGGCAACGCAGCCCGCTGTGCCCTCTGGCAGCCCTCTGGTTTCACCTGACCTGAGCAGGCACACTGGTTCTTTAAGGGTGAGTTTGAAAGTGATTTTGTTTCTATTTATTTTTGGTTATACTATGTTGGCTTGAAGCACTGAGCAGAACTCCTGGGACAATTAAGCCACATTCATTAAGAAAGATTTAGCTGAGTCAACAATATTCTTATTTGGGCTCCGAAAGAATGCAGACTACAGCATTATGTGGAAATGGCTGAAATCAGGATCTTCTAACAGGAATTCTTGCATGAATGGTTAGCAATTTTTTTTTTTTTTACTAAGAATGAGAATGCATGGCCTGTGTTGCTGCATATTGTATGTTAATTATAACCTTTTTTTTTTTTTTTTTTTTTTACTAAAAATGCCTGATTGTTAAAGAAAGTAAAGAGACAAGACCCTTGGCTGTTATTAGTGGCTCTGAAGAACCCATGATCTGTTGGTGTGCTTACATTTTAAAGATCAAAATTTATAATGAAAGCAGATAAGAAAAGAAGCACATTCATGTTTATCCAAATAAATCAATTTCTCTTTTTTGTGTTTAACTATCACAGGGGTCAAACCCTATGGTTTTCCCAGTAGTCATGTACAGATGTGAGAGTTGGACCCTAAAGAAGGCTGAACACTGAAAACTGATGCTTTTGAAGTGTGGTGTTGGAGAAGACTCTTGAGAGTCCCTTGGACAGCAAGGAGATCAAACCAGTCAATCCTAAAGGAAATCAATCCTGAATATACACTGGAAGGATTGATACTAAAGCTCCAATACTTTGGCCACCTGATGGGAAGAGCTGACTCATTGGAAAAAACCCTGATGCTGGGAAAGACTGAGGGCAGGATGAGAAGGGGACAACAGAGGAGGAGATGGTTGGATGGCATCACTGACTCCATGGACATGAGCTTGAGCAAACTCCGGGAGATGGTAGAGGACAGGGAAGCCTGACATGCTGCAGTTCATGGGGCTGCAGAGTCAGACATGACTCAGCAACTGAACAAGGGCCAGTTCAGTTCAGTTCAGTCACTCAGTCGTGTCCGACTCTTTGCGACCACATGAACCGCAGCACGCCAGGCCTCCCTGTCCATCACCAACACCCAGAGTCCACCCAAACTCATATCCATCAGTCCTCCTTGGGGAAGCTCAGTGTTTCCTCATAAAGCCTTCAGCTGACTCGAGGAGGCCCCCACATTGTGGAGGATGACCTGCTCTACTCAAAGTCTGTAGACTTAAATATCAATTCCATCTAAAAACATCTTCATGGTGACATCGAGGTGGTGTTTGACCCCAAACAGTACTGTGGTGGTCTGAATGTTCATGTCCATGCACCCAAATTCATATGTTGGACTCTTAACCCCCAAAGTAATAGTGTCAGGAGGTGAGGACTTGAGTAGATGATGGGTCATGAGGGTGGGGCCCTGTGAATGGGGTTGGTGGCCTTAGAAAAGAGACCCCAGGGAGGTCACTGGGAGAGGTCAGCATTTGCAACTGGGAGGCCAGCCTTCACAGGAACCCAACCAGGTCAGCACCTTAATCTCAGATGTCCAGCCTCCAGGCTGTGAGAATTAACTCTTGTTTATAAATATCTAGCACATATAACTTCCCATAGAAAGACACACAGCCTAGCCAAGGTGACATGAAATGAACCATCAGGTATGGGTTTAATTGCCACTTGATATTTACATTTTCCCAACTGATCAAAAGTTTTCTTTGGGCTGGATTTGTTCTTCAGCCTGAGGTTGGTACCTTGGCAGGGACACATCCATGCAGTGTGAGTGACAGGCAGGGGGTGGGTGGTCCAGCCCTATGTCCGCGGTTCTTCCTGGTGATGCTCTCCTCCACGACTGACCTCTGAGCTCTTGGCCACCACCTATGGCCAGCACAGGGCGAGGGGAGGGGACAGCCCGAGCAGAGGCCCACCTGCCTGCCTTGGGTGGAAGGGGGCCTGGAGGTGTGTTGCTGGGCCACACTATCCTGTTCGGAACATCTCACCCCAGTGGTGCCTCTGCAGCCCATGTGGAACAGTGCAGATTCCAGAAGCTATAAATGCCGGGCCTGCCGGCTAGATGAACAGGTCAAGGACGCAATCACCAGTGCACCTGAGAAATAAAAGACTAAGAAAGATGGGGTTGAGAGGGACGGAGTCAGCTTGTGACTGATTCCGACGACTTTATTGAGGGGTAACATACATATATATACTAACAGGATTCACCAAATTTTAGATCAAAGACTTGCATACGTGCAGAACTGCAGATACTAGTTTTAGGAGTTTTATCTTAACCCCAGCAGAGCATGGCACCAGCGTCTTACAATCAGGTAAAGACTACCTAGACATAAGCCATTCACAGGAGCCCGATAATCTTATCAGAGTCAGGAAAATGGGCAAATGGTGGCTGCAGCGATTTCCTTGAGGGAGGTGAGAAAGGCCAATTTGCACTTTAACAAATCAGGGGTGGCGGGACAGAGAGGGACCTTTTGATCTCTCTCAGGGCCGAGAAGGGGCCTGAGCAGTCAGGCCGGCCCCCCGCATCTCCCCCTTTTCTTTTGACTAATGGCCATTATATCTCCCTCGAAGGAAATGGCCGCGTTTGCAAACGGGAAAACATCAGCAATCTTTTATTTATCATCTCAGATAAGCATTGACAAATGCAAGGGCCAAAACACAGCAATAACAATATGCATATAATGATGAAAATTATAGATTTCCACCAACCACTATGAAACCAGGCAGATATCTGACTCCAAATGCTGGAGTCAGAAAAATCCATAGCGGCTACTTGTTGTTTCATATCTTCTAAAGCATCAGAAACATTTGAGGAATAATCAGGAATATATACACAACACTCCATTTTTATTAAGGCACATGTTCCCCCTTGAGAGGCTGTTAGAATATCCAGAGCCATACGATTTTGTAGAATGGCTTTTCTCATCTGTTTTTGTTCTTCATTAAGAGCCTCTAAAGCTCTTCTAGTATCTGTCAAAGCCTGTTTTGTAAAATTGTTCAAAGCCTCTACCCTGAGCATAATATCAGTGGCTCCTAAAGAGGGCACAAAAATTGAGGCTAAGTAATCATACCAATGAAAAACAGAGCGTGACCACCGGGCTTTAACATAAGGTAAATTAACAGGTTGACTAATTTTTTGCTTATGAATTCTCCCAGGGGCAAACACAAACCCTAGGGTACATCTCCCCACCCATCCTACAGGGAGCCAGGGCCAAAGGTTGTATCCACAAATCCATCGAGTGTTATTTGGGGTTACCCATCTTATACCAGGGCTATTTTCCCAATCTGTCCCTGGCCAAGTAACAGACTTGTTGACAATAAATGTTACATCCATTACAGTCTTACATTTGTGGGTAGGCAATAGTCCCATATGTTTCATGTGATATCCTGGAAATTCTCGGCCTCCAAATGTTGGTACATGAGTCTTTTGCTCCCAGCAAATGTCAGCAGGGGTCAGTAGCTGTCCTTTTTCAGGGGTCATCCAGAAATATTCGTCCCAAACTTGGTAGTAGTCACCCTCAAATCGATTAAAATCATTAGGAGAAGAAACAGACCTATTTTCGTAATATAAGTATGCATTAACACTCATACATCTGCTGATTTGTTGGGAGAAGATTCCTCTGCTGTAAAGTCAGCCGACCTAATTGCTGATTCAGTGATCTCCTCCGTCTGGCGTACCAGCCTTTCCGGGAGCCAGCGCGGTGCTTCGGCATCCTGTGGAAAAACACATACATGACCCCTCCCCCAAATTAACACTGGATCTGGGCCATGCCAGTTATTATCCAGCGGGTCTTTCCACAAGACCATCGGCTTTCTGCTGGAAATCTGAGGGTCCCAAAATCTCTGCGCGGCTGAATGTCCTTCTTTATCTAAAATTAAAAAATTTAAAATATATAAAGCGTGATTAAGGTAATTTCTGGGTAGAAGGGGATAGAGCTCCCCCCTCTGTATTTTTTGAAGCTGTAGTTTCAAAGTTTGATTAGCACGTTCCACGATGCCTTGACCCTGTGGATTATAAGGAATGCCTGTTTTTAGGGTGATAGAAAAAGAGGAACAAAAATTTTTGAAGGCAGAGGAGACATAGCCGGGGCCATTATCAGTTTTTATAATCTTTGGCGTGCCTAAAATGGAAAAAGCATAAAGACAGTGTGAGATAGAATGTTTTGCGGCTTCACCAGTCTGTAAGGATGCCACAATATATCCTGAAAAGGTGTCAATAGATACATGAACGTACTTTAAACAACCAAAGGAAGGGACATGAGTGACATCCATTTGCCAAAGATGATTCGGTAGAAGCCCGAGAGGATTAACGCCAAGATGTGGAACTGGGAGAAACTTAGGGCAAACAGAACAAGATTTAACAATTTGTCATGCAGTCTCTCGAGGGGTTTGAAACTGCAAACGAAGAGTATTACTATTCTGGTGATGTAGCGCATGTGATTGCTGTGCTGCTTCCACCTGTGAAAGAAAAACTCTAGTGTGAGAATCAGCCATCTGATTTCCCATAGACAGAGGTCCAGGAAGCCCAGTGTGGGCACGTAAATGTCCAAAGAAGCAGGGTAAGGTGCGCTGTTGCAGCAGAGACTGAATTGAACGTAACAAATGTTGAATGTTAGAATTCACAGTAGAAATAAAGGGAACAGTTTCTATATATTGCAAAGCATGAGCAATGTATTTGCTATCAGTAAACAAATGAAAAGACTGTGAGGAATATTGTGAGCATACTTTATGAACGGCTGAAAGTTCTACTTCTTGAGCCGATGTATAGTTCGTCTGCCAGGAGAAAGGGGTATCATTAACCACAAAGGCAGCAGTTCCATTGGAGGATCCATCAGTAAAGATCGTAAGAGCATCTTGAATAGGAACATTAGAAACATTCTTTGGAAAAATAAATGAATGCTGGCTGGCAAAATGCAAAAGTTTATCAGAAGGTAAATGATTAATAATTTGACCTGTAAAGGAGGAAAATGCCAAAGCCCACGAGTCATTAAACTGAAAAAGCCATTCCTGCTGTTCTTTGGTATAGGGCACATAAATGTAAGCAGGATCGGCTCCCAACATTTCTCTGGAAAGACGCCTTCCTTTGGCAACGAGGAGGCTAATGAAATCAAAAAAAGGAGTAAGAACTTTTGAAGGCGATACAGGTAAATGGATCCACTGTAAGGGAGCGTTTTGATATAACACTGCCGTCGGGGTATGTTTAGAGGGAAACACATATAGTCCCCACGGTTGAGAAAAATCACAGTAGGTAGCAAAATGCTGAGAGAGGGCCTTTTCAACCAATGCCAGAGCAGCTCGCCCCTCATCGTTTAGTATTCTGGGGGAGGAAGGGTCAGTTGTTGATTAAGGTCTCTAAATTGTCTTTTCCTCCATTAGCATGTCAAAAGTAACCTGCAGCCCATTACGGCGGTTACGGTTACGGTCTTCAATGATGTTACAGACCTCGCCGTATTCTGAGCGCCACAAGAGATAATCACCTCCTGAGAGACAGGCTCGCGCAACTGCCTTCCAATCATTAGGAGGCAAGTATTGAGATGACAGACTTTCAATTATGGCTAGAGTAAACGGCGCAGTAGGCCCGTATTGAGCGCAAGCTTGTTTCAGTTCTTTCAGTTGTTTAAAAGGCAGAGGCTCATGATACCTCCGATGATTAGCATCTTGAAAAACAGGAAAAATCATAGAATATCCCTCAAGATTTTCACCCTGTTCTCGGGCTGTTTTCACAGCCATTTGTAGTGGTGAAAGTACTGGCCTTTTTAGGCTAGATGGAACATATGCTGGCGCTGTTGGAATCAAAGGCGCTTCTGCGAGAGGAGGGGGAGGGAGCGGGACGGGCGGCGGCAGCGGGTCAGGATCTAAACCGGCTATAACAGATGGCGTTTTAGAATGCAACGGCTTAGTTGTATTTATGGGCGATAAGTCTAGTTGTTCCATTCTCTGAGATATGGATGTTAGCATCTAAGTTCAGAAAAAGGGGAGCCTTGGTCTTTATTCTTTTGTTGAGTTACTATAAAGGCATCCCATCCTTCTTTGTCATGCTCAAAAGCCTGCTCTTTTAAATCGTCTTCCTCATCAGGAGAAAGTTCTGAATCTGAGTCTTGTTCTAGAGCAGTAGTCTCATTATCATTTTTTCTGGAACCTGAAACAATTGGGGAGTCATATATGTGCTCCGCTACCCGTTGGGGGGCACCTGAACATTTGGGTGTTATAAATTTCAAGGCTGTTTCAAATTTCCTACTCTCGTGTTCTGGGTTTAAACAATCTCTTATTAGAGTCCATAGAGAATAAGCATCAAGAGGAACTTTGTCTGGTCCACAGAGGGTATAAACTGTTTGAATTTGTTCTCCCACCTTTACCCAAGTTTCAAGGCTAATAGTTCCTTCCTCTGGGAACCAAGGACAAGTTTCCTCCACAAAGACAAGAAATCTTTCTAATTTCTGTTTAGGCACAGAAATTCCTCTAGCTTTTAGCATAGTTTTTAACATAGAAACAAAGAACTGTCTACTATTACTTTGCTCCATAATTTTTACTCTCAACTATACCCTCTCCATCCACAGTTTTCCAACGATACCTGAATAGGTGAGGCTTTCTCCCGGGATCACTTTCAATATTTTTGGGTGGCTGTGCTTTGGGATCCGCCCACGTCCCTCGTTCTGGCGCCACTTGCCGGGCCTGCCGGCTAGATGAACAGGTCGAGGACGCAATCACCAGAGCACCTGAGAAATAAAAGACTAGGAAAGATGGGGTTGAGAGGGACGGAGTCAGCTTGTGACTGATTCCGACGACTTTATTGAGGGGTAACATACATATATATACTAACAGGATTCACCAAATTTTAGATCAAAGACTTGCATATGTGCAGAACTGCAGATACTAGTTTTAGGAGTTTTATCTTAACCCCAGCAGAGCATGGCACCAGCGTCTTACAATCAGGTAAAGACTACCTAGACATAAGCCATTCACAGGAGCCCGATAATCTTATCAGAGTCAGGAAAATGGGTAAATGGTGGCTGCAGCGATTTCCTTGAGGGAGGTGAGAAAGGCCAATTTGCACTTTAACAAATCAGGGGTGGCGGGACAGAGAGGGACCTTTTGATCTCTCTCAGGGCCGAGAAGGGGCCTGAGCAGTCAGGCCGGCTCCCTGCATATAAACGTATTTTGTAGCAGTGCCATTTAGAAAGTAGGAGGCATTTAGCTTGTGCTCACAAAGAGAAGATGCTTTATTGCTGATGATTATCTGTTCTCCTTTCTTTTGCCAAGAAATAAAATAGGAAAGTATTAAAACTTTTCCAGTTTTGCATTTTATCTGAGGATAAATTGTCTTTGCAGCCAAAGGAAAGACATTTTATCTCCTTGCATTTGGAGTAATTACCCTGTGTCTTGCATTATGTTATTAGGAAATGGACCAGAAAGTATGCTGATTGAACATCATTTTAAAAACAGGCTCATAGGATGTGTTTGGTACCCAGCCCTGTTCACCGAAGCAGTTTGGGAGGAGGGACAGGACCTTCTGAAGGGTGGGGAGTCGTGGCTGGAGCCTGGGATGGCCGCATGCAATCAGGGGTTCTAGTGGGATGGCTTCCTGAGGCTCTGGTTCCACTGCCATGGACAAGTCCGGGAGCCCGGGAGCTCAGAGTAGATCCTCGCAGCCCTGGCTCCTAAGCTAAGAGACACAGAAGCACAGAGATAGAGAGAACGAGACAGAGGCAGGGAGAGGGACTCCTGGGGCTCTAACCAGGAGAGTGATCCTATTTATGGGGCTCCACCCACACGACTTCCCCATCTCCCCAAGGCCCCACCTCCTGACAGCATTGCGCTGGGGATTCGGGACAACCCTGTCCACCACAGCACAGCTGCATGTCTGGTGACTGCTGCTGCCCTTGTCCAAGGCATGGTCAGAGCCCAGTTGGAGAGGGAAGCCAAGGCAGAGGAAGGCACAGCCCTGTCCCCAAGCTTGCGCATGCCTGTCTGTGTCCCCAGGGAAGCAAGGACCATGTCTTATCTCAGTTTGCTTAAAGCTTCCTTGGAATCTGAGATCACGTAAGTAAAAGCAGAAAAGCAGATGGTGTGCACGGAGATGTCAAGGGCTTCCCCTGCGGCTCAGATGGTAAAGAATCTGCCTGCAATGCAGGAGACCCATGTTCAATTCCTGGGTCAGGAAGATCCCCTGGAGAAGGGAATGGCAACCTGCTCCAGTATTCTTGCCTGAATTCCATGGACAGAGGAGTCCGTCAGGATACAGTCCGTGGGGTTGCAAGAGTTGAACACGACTAAACCACCACCCCAGCACACCAAGATTTCACCTTTATTACACACTTGAGGGTGTGGGGCTCTCAAAGGGAAAACATGCAAAGATACATCTGACTTAAATGAAACTATCTTTTGTTTTCAGGGTGAAAAATGTGAGATGTCAAAACATGCCTGAATTCACGTCTGTAAGATTTCTTTTGAGAACTCAATTTTTCTTGATTATTAAAGCTGTCACTTTTAACAAAGAATTAAACAAGAGATAAAGATTGAAATTTTGCCCACAGGGAAATAAAAGCACTCTGAAAAGGATTAAGGGAATCTTCTCTTCACACTTTGCTCTATTAGGGCCCAGGCGCAGGCATCTGCTTCTGTGTGCAGGGTGGATGCAGAGTGTCTGTGCAGAAGTGGCCCTGCCTGCAGTCCGGCTCCGCCCAGCGCAGTGGCGCGGCGGCCCCCGGGCAGCCCAGGCCGGAGAACGGGGGGCTGCGGGGGCTTGGCGGGGAGTGCGGGACAGGCCGGTAGGTCAGCTTCACCATCGGGACAGAGACCCCGACTCCTGGAGACAGGACGAGGAATCGAGTCGCTCTCAGGTGGTGACTGGCTTGGGACCGGGGGCCCAGGACTCGAAGCAGTGGAGGCAGGCAGCTCCCCATCAGGAGGGGCTCCGGGCACCGGCCCCGAGTGGGGTCACCGGGGCTCCTGCCCGGCCTCACGCCCTGCGTTCCACCCCAAAGAAGCCAGGGGGCTGCCTTCCCTGCGTGTCCATGGCCGCCACCCTCCCCGGCCATGCTCCCACAGCCAGGCTCTCCCCCTGGGGACGGGGTGGGGTCCACCGCGCATGGCCGCCTCCTCCCGGCACAGGCCTTCCCCTGGTTGGGACCAGCCGGGTGGCTGCTCCAAAACCCTCATTTGGGCTGGGACTGTTCCCACCCGGGGCAGGGGGGCAGGGAAGGGAGGACCCGGCCGGGAGGGTCTGGACTGTGCAGCCATCCTGTCGCTTCAGTCACTGTCAAGACTGTGCCAGACTCGGTGGTTGGTGGCCTAGCCTGGGGTCTCCGTTGTGCTCAGGGCCAGCCTGTGACTCCCCAACGGTTGGGGAGCTGGGGGTTACCCAGTCACCTGGACTCACCTGGAGCCTGACCATGGATGCCGGGGCCCCCCAGGCTGGGCCCACAGGTGGCTACTCTGGGTGAGACCCGCTGGTGTGGAAGGGATGGGAAGGAGTAGAGTGCAGAGTGGCCTGGGGTCCTAACTCCCCGGGGGCTCACGCTTATGTGTAAAGGCACACTGGTCACTTCCTAGGCCTGTGGAGAATCGTAGGGAAAATACCTCACCTTGGTTGTTGGTTCCCCTCTAACTGAGTCTGCAAAGGGACCTCACAAAATTCCGCTCCTTCTGGCGGAATTCCTTTCTGCTTCTCCAGCAACTATTCCAAATGATCAGGCTGCCCCCACTCCCAGGTTCACACCCACTTCAGGCAGCACAGAAGTCAGTCTCTCCTCTCACAGAGGAAATCGTCATCTGACCCACTGGCTCCATTTCCTCAACCTCCAAAAACCTGCAAGCTTTTCCTCCCTGGTGTCAGAGGGCGCTTCTGTCTCCTTCTCAAGGATACCCATCCCCACATCCTCTCCTGCCTTCGCCCCACCACTGTGCTCCTACCTGGGTTGATTCACATTCTGTCTTTAATTGCACTTTTCAGTTGTTGTTGTTCAGTCACTCAGTTGTGTCCAACTCTGTGACCCCACAGACCGCAGCACACCAGCCTTCCCTGTCCTTAACTGATCCTGGAGCTTGCTCAAACTCAAGTCCATTGAGTCGGTGATGCCATCCAGCCATCTCATCCTCTGTCAACCCCTTCTCCTCCTGCCTTCAATCCTTCCCAGCATCAGGGTCTTTTCCAGTGAGTCAGCTCTTTGCATCAGGTGACCAAAGTACTATAACATCAGTCCTTCCATGAATATTCAGGGTTGATTTCTTTTAGAATTGACTGGTTTGGTCTCCTTGCAGTCCAAGGGACTCTCAATTCTTCTCTAGGACCACAGCTCGAAAACATCAATTCTTCTGTGGTCAACCTTATTTATGGTCCAGCTCTCCATGACTACTGGAAAAACCACAGTTTTGACTATATGGACTTAAGTCAGCAAAGTGATGTCTCTGCTTTTTAATATGCTGTCTAGGTTGGCCATAGCTTTTCTTCCAAGGAGCAAGCAATTTCATGGCTGCAGTCACAATCTTCAGTGATTTTGGAGCCCAGGAAAATAACGTTTCCCCATCTGTTTGCCATGAAGTGATGGGACTGAATGCCATGATCTTAGTTTTTTGAATGTTGAGTTTTAAGCCTACTTTTTCACTCTCCTCTTTCACCTTCATTAAGAGGCTGTTTAGCTCTTTTTAGATTTCTGCCATTAGGGTGGTGGTCATCTGCATATCTGAAGTTATTGGTATTTCTTCTGGCAATCTTGATTCCAGCTTGGGCTTCATACAGTGTGGTATTTCACATGATGCACTCTGTATTTAAGTTGAATAAGCAGGGTGACAGTATACAGACTTGATGTACTCTTTTCCAATTTGGAACCAGTTCGTTGTTCCATGTCTGGTTCTAACTGTTGCTTCTTGATCTGCATGCAGATTTCTCAGGAGGCAGGTAAGGTGGTTTGGTATTCCCATGTCTTTAAGAATTTTTCACAGTTTGTTATGATCCACACAGTCAAAGGCTTTAGTGTAGTCAATAAAGCAGATGCTTTTCTGGAATTCCCTTGCTGGGAATAGTTCAACAGATGTTGGCAATTTGATCTCTGGTTCCTGTGCCTTTTCTAAATCCAGCTTGTACATCTGAGAAATTTTTG